>NC_084482.1:76886619-77199369 GCF_030035675.1 Rhineura floridana
ATCATCCATTGTCAAAATGTAATATGAGAAATATTCAGATAAAAACCATGCACAAAAAAATGGCATGTCTTTCCTAAGCTGACACATGTTAAACGTCCACATATGTTATCATTGTTACCTGGGAGCTAAATGTTTTCAGGACAGGGAACACAGCTTTCAAAACATTAGACGTTATACAGCATCTGGGGTCCACACATACTGGTGACTTACAACCTCCATTTGTGCTCCACCATCAACCCTCTTCCCTCCTACTGCCAGCCCTCCAAGTGTGCCAGAGGTCTCAGAAGCAGAGATTTCTCTCACCAGCCTGGAACAGCACAACAGACTCCTCACCAAACTGCAGCTCCAAAAGAAATCCCTGCCTCTCCCTGAGAACTCTGGCCATATACAGAAGGCTTGAAAGAGATCCTCCAGAGCAAATCTGGGGGAGAGGGAAAGCGACGTCCATTCTGATGCCCTCTAAAAAATTAACAGTATCAAATCAGTAAAGAAAGCACTTCTTTTCATAAGTTCCACTGTTATGTACTGGGTCATTGGCAGTCAAATATTCAAGTTTGAAAGGACGCACAAGACATGCACATTATCAAAACAAGTTTGTTTCACACTTACTCATCTGGATTCTTTCCTGCATTGGCATATGGATTCTCTCTCATTGCTCTGGTTTTAGGATCATAGTAAGCAGAATTAGGATCTAGATTCCGTAAGTACTGAAAAGACACAAAAATACTGATTTGAAGTTCCGGTGCAGATAACACAGCCAAGCATCCCTTGGAGGCCTTTTTCTGATGACAGCCTATGCAGCTGTTTAACTTTCTTGATTAGTATACATAAATAAATAAATGTGCCGATACACCTATGCATCCTGCAAGTATCCTAAAAACATACCTCACTTAAAGCGAGGGTTCCCTTCAGAAATCGCTCTTTGTTTCCCTATAGGTCAGAAAATTTACTATATCCTGAAGGGAACTCGGCCACAGATGCTGGGATGTGCTTTGATCCCATCCCTCATCCTTTTGCCATCAGTGGTCCCCATCCACGTACTTTGAGAAAGCTGTGTCTCATGCTGCAAAAATGAAGGGCAGCTGCATGCTGTCTTCTGGCCTCTTAGAAAAGTCAACATGATTTATAACAACTATGGTTGTTCATTTAAGTAAAAAAAGAGAGCCATATGTGCAATTCTTTTATAACATTCCCATATAAAATACAGAGAAGCAGGATGATAGCGGTGTATGTGCAAGCATAATCCATATTGGTCTGGATGCAATTTTCATTCAATCCAGGCAGCAAAGAATGTGGCTAATTAAACCCATTAAGGAGAATAGTAAACATGGATTGCATCCAATGGTTTGCAAGTGGAAGCACAACCAATCTTTCCCTCCCTTCAGTCCCTGCACTCCCCAAAAAGCCTTTGCAGAACACTGGCAGGCCTCCTGAAGAGTATGAGTTGTATGAAGCAGAAGTAGAAGAGGGAGGGGAATTGCTTGAAGTTGAGCAGAAGAATTCTGCACCAGTGAAATTCTGCTTGTGCAAGGTTCCTCTGCCCAATTTCAGATAATTCCTCCTCCTTCTGCCACCCCACACAGCATGGCCCACACTATTCTGAATAGACTTTCTTTTTTTTGAGGGGAGGAAACAAAGACTGGATACAACTTGATTTCCTTAGTGTTCCAAGGACAAGTGCACAAGGACAAGTTTATTCGTTTCTTTCCAGTGGAGAGAAACCAAATCTCTTTTCTTTTTAAGTTAAATGCCTTTGTAAACACAAATTACCAGTGGATTTCTGCACCTTGCTAGCAATAAATGGTTTCAGCTAAGGATGGGAAAGTTTACAGAGATGATTGGTTGCACAAGTTAGTAATTAAAGCTTGATGAAGACAAGAAGGATGTTGTGAACCTTTCGTAATCCACTACTTGAACATGCAAGAGAGTAGCTATACCATCACAGTGCTTAATATGGATCTGCTTACTTTAGCAATATCCTCTCGAATACGCAAGTTTCGGACTGTAATACGCCTTTTGGAGTCAAAATTCTGTCCAGGCATATCAATGTCATCTGCATATTTGTCTTCATCTTCATCTTCACTGTTATGATCTCTTTCCTGAAAACACAGCAGGACATATTAAGGAAAAGAACAGTAGGTGAGAACTCATTACACAATTAATCTAAATGTGAGAGCTTTTATTTGAACATTTTTTTTCATTAATGGCAGACTGAGTTCAACTACCTAAGCCCTCTGAATAAAAATACAATTCTAGAAGAATTATAAATATTTTAATTTATTAGGATCTGAGTGAGATTAAGTTTGCCAAAGTCTATTTAGTCTTGCACGACATGTGACTTAGATCCAGAATTAGATGCTGAACATCTTTCCAGCTGGCCCATGCTACTTAAGTGGCAGAGAAAGCTAAAAGGGAAGCTTATTAATTCTGTCAACTCTGTGAAAAAAGGCATTTATTTTTTTTAAAAAATCTCCTTCTGTTCACAAATTGATTCTGATGTAGCAGAGGCATTTGCTTGGGATGGGGGAAAGAGATGATTTTTACCAATGCCTCCACAGATTTTGTGAGGCATTGATAAAAATCACTTCCCTGATTTCTGCTCAGGGGAACCTTCTGTTAGCTGAATTCTGCTGCTAGCAAGTAGAGAGCAAATTATTCCCCAAACATGACATACCAATGGTGTGGAATCTCTGGCCCACAGGCATAATCATGCACATTAGACCTCCCCATTTGGCCTATGATAAGGTTTGGCTCACACAATGCCCATCTGTCCTTCACCTAATGTTGTATGTCAGGCACAGGACAGGTAAAACTATGGTGCAAAATTCAAAAGGGAGAAATCAGGAGCTCCTGAGTCTTCCTTTCCAAATGTTGCTTAAATTTGGCACCTTTTTCTGTTGTCCTGCACAGCGACAGAAAAAAGGCACCAAATTCAAAGAGTCAAATTTAAGCTGGAAAGGAAGAATTGGGAACATACTTGCAGTACACTCCTGATTCTTTCTTTACAGGCGTGGGTTTAATTTTGAATCACCCAACGTCATACCAATCAAAGTGGCACATGAAGGGTGGTTCAGTTCTGGATCTGGCCCTCCTGCTGGATCCAAGTCCCCTGCTTCTTGTGGTATCCCAAGCCCTTTTCCATGAAAAACCAATTCCCTCCCCCCTGCATTGTGTGACTTTTTTGAAATGTTCCTTAACTGTTTGTGAATTTGGTTCCTCTTCTCCCCATCGATGTCGCGGGGAGTTCTGCAGTAAATAAAAGCAGCATTAGCACAGCATACAAAAGTACATAAGCAATGTTGTGGGAAGAAATGAAGAAGCTGCTTGAGAAGAAGCAAAAGGAACAGCTTAAAGAAAAAGATACCCACTGTAAACAAACTAATAAGCCATTTTAACTGTGCCAGATATTCCAAAGAAAGAGAGCCTGTGATTAACAATTTCTGTTCCAAGTTTGTGTTTTCAACAGTAATATTTGAATTAAACTTTCCTATCTGTTTAAATGCCCTCCACAACTAAGTTCTGAGATTTTCCATAGTTTTAGGAAAATATTCATATTAACAGATGAGTGATGATAAAGGTACAAGTTCTAATGAGACAGCTGATAATGTAATTCACTCCTAATGCTAATTTTAAAAAATAATTGTTTGCAGGGAAATAAAGGGTAGAATCAAATGACAGTAAATTCCCTTTCCTCCCTGTGACTTACAGTCAAATCATGGTGGGACCCCAGTGCAGAGGATCTAATATGTAATGGTCTACATGATTATTGAAGAACACAAATGCCGCCCTGGGCTCCTGCTGGGAGGAAAGGCAGGATATAAATCAAATAATAAATAAATAAAACAAGTTAAAAAACAAAAAATCCAGCTAGTTAATTTTTTTTTAGAGGGACCACAGTGTAGTATTAGAGCACTTGCTTTTCATGCAGAAGCTCCAAGGGTCAAACCCTGGCATCTCCAGTTAGATTCAGGTAGAAGGTAATGAGAACAATCTCAGAATGAGGCCCTGGAGCAGCCTTTCCCAACCAGTGTGCCTCCAGATGTTGTTGGACCACAATTCCCATCTTTCTTGACCATTGGCAATGCTGGCTGAGGCTGATGGGAGTTGTGGTCCAACAACATCTGGAGGCACACTGGGTGGGAAAGGCTGCCCTGGAGAGTGATTGCCAGTCAGTTAGACAAGATGAGGCTAGATGGGAAAATAGTTTGACCTGGTATAAGGCAGCTGCTTACGTTCAAGGGTGCAAAAATCTAGCTGTGGAGCCTGTCACATGCTGGATTTCCTTAGACAGTCTAGCACCTATTCACACAGGTAGTCAGCTTCCTCCATACAATCCCCCCCCCTAAAGACCACCCCTAGGTACAGACATCACCTGGAGGAGTGCACTATATAAATCAAAGCTTCAGATACAGAAACAGATTAGTTTTTGAGAATATGGGCACTTTTTGAAGATGGCACAGTTATAGAAATGGCAGCTCCAGTTCATAGAATACGTTTCTCTACATGATGCCAGTACCCAAGGAAGATTGTCACCAGTGCAAACCAGCCTTATTCTTCTAAGGGGAACAACCCAGATGTTTCAATTAACCCTTAGTTCATAGGGTTCAAATGTAAGGAATGAAGACAAATCCTGAAAAAACCTGCAACTTTCAGCATAAAGAAGACTTTATAGTCATGAGGCTCACCAATTATTCAAATAATGCATATTTCAACAGTAACCACTGGGTTCTGGTTTCATACCTTCACGCTTCCCAATTGTGTGTGGTCTGGTCTTTGTATATGTATTTGTACTGACATTCCATTTTGAACAGTAGGTGTTCTGATGAAGCTCTGTTTTGTAATTTTTGTATTTTTTTAAATTCAAAAGAATTTTAAAAAGAACGTAAGATTGAGCTTCCTCGATAAAAGTACATTTCAAAGAAAGAAAATATCGCCCTATCCTGAAATGGCTCTGGATCCTGTTCATGGGAAGCTTCAACATTAAAAGCTGAGTTTATACTGCCACCTAGTGAAGAAATTCAGTGTCTTCTGAAAAATAGAAGGCAAACCCAGCTGCGTAACCGTTCCTGTTAGTTGGTTAATAGCAAAAGCTTTTGCTTACATCTTCTTTAAGCTTTATCCAGTGCTTATTTGTGGCATGAACACCCTTTAATAGTTGTGAAAGGTTATATGAGACACTCATCGCTTTTGTGGAAAAATTTCAAGGTAAAGATTATGTTTTCAGTTCACTTACCACCTGCTCTGTCAGTTTTCCTGAGGCCAGCTCCTCCTGCAGCTTCTGTGCTTTCAGTGTGCGTTTCGCCTATTAAAAATAAAGCAGGATTATTATTCACACTGAACGAAAGGTTTCCACAAGAATCTCATTCATCATGCAAATATCCATCTTGCTTGATTAAAATTAAATCCATCTAGTTTGATCGGTACTAAAATTTAGTATGAATAATCCAAAGTTATCAAGCATTAACACACATAATTTCTTGTCTCCTTGAGGGCATGTTTCATTAGACAGTGGGATGTGTCCACCACTATGTGAGTGGAGTTTTGCTTACACAAGAGGGCTTCCCTTTCTCTCCTTCACTTGTGCCCCCCTCCCCTCCCCATTTATTCCAGAGGGTCTGGAGAGGTTTTGAGGGTGCGTGGAGGGCTGCAGGGGAGGGGAAGTTCCATTGCATAAGCATAATAGCAGCATTGGCTTCAACTCAGTGTTTGAAAGCTACTCTTCCCTTCTATCATTAACTCTGTTGAGACTTACAGACTTTTCAGCCACCTCAGCTTCTTAACACAGTCAGCAAGTGAGACAATAGCAAATATAGCTGACAAATACAAGAGCAGCTACAGATCACAAGAGAAATAAATACGTACGTATTATGCAAGATTTGCATGCCTCTTCCCTTGCTTTTTCTATTCGCAACTGCTGGAAAGTATTTGTTAAAATCCTAGCTGACATCTGAAAGCAATTAGATCCTAAGGCTAGGTACAGTCATGATGCTGGGTCTCAACAAACCATGGCTTGTAAATGGGCAAAACTCCCATGTGAAATGGTTGGAACCTCAGGCCTGGGGGCAAACATAGCCCTCCAGGCCTCTCTATCTGGCCCACGCAACTCTTCCCAAGCAGCACCCCTCAAATGACCCTGTTCTATGCCCTCAAGTGATGTCAGCTGTCCTTGGACTGTAATAATGCTTCCTACTCACCTGGATGGAGTGTGTGTACGGGCATGTACAGAAGCCTCTGACTTTGCATAGCTGGAAAGTAGCACACTGCACATGGTAGAAGTCACACCTCCTGCTCTGCCTACTTTTACCTCTGGCTCTACCCTACCACTGGCATGTAGTCTCCTGAAAGTTGCCCATGAGGTAATGCAGCCCTTGGGTTGAAAAAGGTTCACTATCCCTGATGTAGACAATACTCAGCTAGATGGATCAATGATCTGACTTGGTACAAGACAGATTTCCAAATATATCTAGAGATATTTAAGTTAGTGTCCAAGTTAGTTGTACTCTAGATACCAAAACTCACCTATTTTTGCATCAACACATACCTTTACTTCCTAATGAGTCTGCCAGTATCTATGAAGGAACCCCACATGTTGGCAAGTAAAAAGTTCCTAAGAGTATTTTTCCATGGCAGAGTTATAAGGCCAAGTAGCTCACAAGGCTGGAGTGGACGTGCACTCCTCAAGGACACGTTGCCAGGACAACCAGCTGTCTTATCAGTATATAGCTGGAAACTGAAACTGGCAGAGTGTGGGGGTCGAGGAGTTTGTTAGTAGAGAGAAAGAGCTTGTAAATGTATCCTGAAACTTTTCATGTCAGTAAAAGTGACTCTTAAAACCTGTCTTGTCTGGCTGAGTGATTCAACTGGGATCTAGCCTGTCACTATTCTGTTCTGCATTCTGGGCATCTGCTTGTGCCTGATCCAACATCCAACAAGTGGTAGCAGAGGATGGTTTCGATGCGCAGACGGATGTCCGAAGAAAAGCCAAAAGAGGAGTAAAGAGGACAAGCGTGTGAAGAGACGGCGAAACCGAAAGCTGAGCTGAAAGCTGTGAGAGAGCCGTGGGAATAACTGACTGAAGGACGGAGGTGAGAAGCTCTAAATTACAAAGGCGGTGAACTGTGAAAAGTGAAAGTATGTCTGTTACGTTATCGGCCGGGATTCCCTTGGAAAGGCTGACAGGGAAAAATTATGGCAGTTGGAAACAGAGAATGCAAGCGTTTCTAGTGAAAGAAGGCGTTTGGCAAGCCATCGCAGATGACCCATCCGCCGTGGTGCCAATTCCAGCGGATTGGAGAAGGCTGGATGAGAGGGCAAAGGCGTTAATTGTTCTTGCTATTGATGATTCTCAATTACTGCACGTGCGTGATGCAGTAACAGCTAAGGAAACCTGGGAAACTTTAAGAAATATTCATGTGAAAAAGACTGCTAGTAGTAAAATATATCTTGCCAGAAGATTATATCAGATGCGCTTATCTGGAGATACAACCATGTCAGAGCACTTATTGGAGATGAATAGACTATTTGCTGAGTTGACAGAACGTGACGTTGAACATTCTCAAATGCAAAAAGTTTATATTGTGTTATCAAGTCTGGATTCAAGTTATGATGCTCTGGTGAGTTCGATGGAAGCGATGAATGACGCAAACCTGACCATGGACTATATTGAAGGAAAACTTTTACAAGAATTTCAAAGAAGGCAAGAAATGGCAAAGCAGGAAAGGACTGAGTCTAAACACAACGTGGAAAAGCAGAACAACAAAGCAGCGGAGGAGAGACTGTATGGACAAAAGGCATGTTATTTTTGTGGTTCCAGGCAACATCTTCAAAAGAATTGTGAAGCAAGAAGAAGAGAAAGAGGAAGAAAACCATGTGTACAGGTGATCTATGCTAGTAAGAATAAGCAATGTATTAACAATAAGCAGGGAAATAAATGTAATGATGTATGGGGCTACAAACAGCATAATCAAAGATAAATCAATGTTTCATACATTTCGTGACCTAGAGGATTATGTGATAATGGCTGATGGATCTAAGAAACTGATCAAAGGTAGGGGTACAGTGAAATTAGCAGGTTTCAATACCATTATGACAGATGTGCTGTTTATTCCTGACATTGAATGCAACATTATGGCTGTGTCAAAACTTAATGGAATGGGGTTCAATGTGTTGTTTCAAAGGGGCTCATGTCAAGTCATGAAAGGGAACAAAATATTCATGAAAGGGATAGTAAAGAACTCATTGTTCTACCTACACTTGAAACAAACAAATCATGTGCTTATGTGTGCCAATGAGAAACCCCACAATAATTGTGTACATTTATGGCACAGAAAATTGGGACATATAGGATATCAAAATGTGGTGAAAGCAACTGAAAATAGTAAAGATGTGACATTAAGAAATTGTGGTAAATATGTAGCCTGTAACGTGTGTCAGCAAACCAAAGCAATTGTGTCAGCAAGAAACACTGAAGCCAAGCCTAGTACAAATGCACCCACAGTACATGACAGAGAAACAGGGTAAAAGAATACCTGGGTAAAAGTGAGAAGCAAATGTTGAGACGTTCTGGAAGGGCAAATGTGAGTGTGCTGCCTGACAGATTTAGGATTGCCACAGTAAAGGGGATTGAAGCACAAACACACAGGGAAATGGATGCTGACACATTATACTTGGAGTGTGTAAAACCCAAAGAGATAAACTGATGATGTTTGTAAAACCTCTGAAAAATAAAGGAACAAAGAAATGTAGAAGTACACTGAACTGAACATGTAAACTGAAAAAAAAGATGATGTATCATGTGGAAGAAAATGATATAAGTAAATGCAGAAATGAATGTAATAAAAATAATGAAACAGAACTGATGTTAATGTAAACAGGATAATATATCATGCAAGAAATGTAAATGTAATGACAAATGGAAGCAAAAATGTGAACAAATGTAAAAGGTGCTGCTTATGGAAAAATAGGTGGGGGGTGTTGGCAAGTAAAAAGTTCCTAAGAGTATTTTTCCATGGCAGAGTTACAAGGCCAAGTAGCTCACAAGGCTGGAGTGGTCGTGCACTCCTCAAGGACACGTTGCCAGGACAACCAGCTGTCTTATCAGTATATAGCTGGAAACTGAAACTGGCAGAGTGTGGGGGTCGAGGAGTTTGTTAGTAGAGAGAAAGAGCTTGTAAATGTATCCTGAAACTTTTCATGTCAGTAAAAGTGACTCTTAAAACCTATGTCTTGTCTGGCTGAGTGATTCAACTGGGATCTAGCCTGTCACTATTCTGTTCTGCATTCTGGGCATCTGCTTGTGCCCGATCCAACATCCAACACCACATACACACACTTACTAAATCAACCTTGGCATATTCTTCGACAATCTTCATGTGCTCCTCTGGATTGTAGCCATTCCAACGGTCTCTTTTTCCATCATAGTCAAACATCAGCTGTGGTTGCATGTGCTCATCTGGTGCAATGTTAGTTCCTGTGAATTTTGCTCCAACTTTTCTAGGTCTCTGCAGGGAAGAAAATAGATCACAGCTGCTGCTTTATCCCTGCCCTTTGGGAAAGGAATCAACCACATTATTATTATTCATGTTTTATAGCAGAGCGCTTAGAGAAATGACACATACCACGGTCAGCCACCACATCGTACAAATAAATGTCTGTACTTAGTCCTTCTTTCCCACTCTTTTACATCTGCGCCAAAGCCAGTAGTGTAGTGGGAAATTCAGAAGTACAGAGTCCCTTCATGATAGCCACACATCCCCTCACAGCCATATGCCTTCTAAGATTATACAACCTATCCAGACAGCAGTGTTATTCTGGTTCTATTCCACTTTAACTGCCAGAACTTTCCCCAAAGCTTTCTGGGAACTATAGTTCTGTGATTTCTACAGGAGATTTCTCAGCACCTCACCAAACCAGAATTCTTTGGGGAAATGCAAACGATCCACACATAATTATTCACCTCACAATCTCCTTCCATACTTTCCCCGGCACAGAGAGAAACACAGGCAGACAGGCAAGAAACCCCACCCCCGAACAGTGAGTTGAGGAGGAACACTTGCTAAGTGCTTTTTCTCTTCTTTTATGAAGGGTGTTTCTGAAATGTTTCCTTCTAGCTTTGGGCTGGAACAAAGCACATAACTGCCCCGCCACTTTTTGCTGCTAGGTTGGAAATTGGGTTCCTTGTTAAACAACAAAGAGTCAGAGTTCAGCTATGCTGCTGCCATCTCCCCACCCCACCCCATGCGCACAGACATCCCTACCTCCTAGGGCTGTTGCAAAGATAACATCGGCAAGGGGAAGAACTGTGTAAGCTGCACTGAGCTCCTTCCTCCCTTGCTTTCTATGCTTGCCTTCTCCCTCAACAGACTTCCCTAGGAGCCAAAAAGCATGAAAGGGGAGGTGTGTGGTTTTCTCTCAGTGGCTGACTCACCCCCTTCCACTCTGTCTCCAATCAGCATGAAAGGAAGCATGTTGCTAGCAAGCCAAGTGAAAAGAGTGTTCTCGGTGGCTATTGGCTAATATACTCCCTTTTATGCTGATGAGCTCAAAGGAGATATAGGGCTCTAGCTGCCAAAAAGCAACCCTTTGACCTGGAGTGCCCTGGCAGGACTATACCACTGGTCAAAGCCAATTCTTTGATCAGCTATGTGTTGCTGCTTTCCATGCTGGAGTAATGTGATTACGTCTACTACAGGAAGCACTACTGGTCCTTTATCATGCCAGAACCTGGAAGCTATGTCCGTTCCAGGAGGCCTTAACCACACAGAAGCAGCCTCACACTCTATCATGTGAAAAATGCTTCAGTTTGCTTATGTCAAAGTCTACCACAGGAACACAAATATTCTTGCTACTGAGAAAGCACAGTACACCTCAGCATTGAGCCATTCCATAAGGTACTATTTGAGCCATCATTTAACAAAATATTTGGTCTTTGCATGAGTTCACGCAACTCTGCTGACTGCCACGTATGAATCAAGCTCCTCTTAATATGAAGAAGTCACAGAAAGGTAGTACTCCAAAGTCGAGTTCATCAGATTAGACATTCCTGCATACACCTCTATAGGTTGTATCCAGTGCTGCTCTTCGGCTCATGAAGCAGACTTCCATTTGCATTACTCCCCTTCTCTCCCGGGTAACCCTCAGCATACCCTCAACATCTGTTGCAGAGGGTTGGAGAGGATTGGGGATTTGAGGGGCACAGGAGAGTCTTGTTCATGCAGTGTTGGATGCAACTCTTTGTTTTTCACATTAAACCTGAAATCCAACCCAGATACACTTTCCTGCTCTATCTTCCCAACAATCTTCCTAGGTAAGAAGAATAGATGCATGTGTTGGTGTTCCCATCACATGATTAAATTAGTATATTTGGGTTTTATGTTTTAAGGAACCAATTAAAAATGTGGGAAATCTGAAGCTAATGAAGACAAGCAACAACATAACTCTCCCTAAGATTATTTTAAATTCATAATATTCACATAACTTAAGTTACATTCAGAATTGCTTCAGACTGACATGTGTGACACCAGAAAGGAGTTTTGGCAGCTCATTTGAGTA
This sequence comes from Rhineura floridana, assembly GCF_030035675.1. Lineage (NCBI taxonomy): Eukaryota > Metazoa > Chordata > Lepidosauria > Squamata > Rhineuridae > Rhineura > Rhineura floridana. The sequence continues at coordinate 76,898,170 of NC_084482.1, forward strand.
CTTTGAAGATACTATATAATTAATAGCATTTGCATCTGTGTGCAAGGTATCAGGCAGAGCTCCACAGTTCTGTTTGCCCCAGTGAGTATTCTACCGTCCTGGGGCAGGTGTGATGTGACTAGTCCCATTCTTTTTCCCAGCCCTAGAGCTGGAGAAGGGGACAGGCACCAGTGTGCAGTTGCCTTGAACTCTGGAAGCACCTGGAGCTATTCAGAAGCACAATGCAACAACAGGGACAAACCCTAACCCCTCTCCAGTTTCAAGCTGGAGAGGAAGGTTAGAGTTTGACATTTTGGTATTGTACTTCAGAGGCATGTAGGGGATTACTGACACCAGGACATAGGTATCAAACATTTATCATTTCCTTTTGACAGCATGAGCACAATCGCTAATGTTTACAAACAGCAGTAAGTGGACATCTCAAGCAGAGACCCTATACACTTACTTGGCAGTAAACACCACTAAATTCAATTGAGCCTTACTGACAGTTGCCACTTGAAATCCTAGCTGCTTGCATATATTAGTTTTAATTAGATTGATTAAATCTGCTTCATTTGCAAATAAAGAAAAAACAAGGAAAAAAGCTCTGTTTTTAGATAAATTCAGGTACCATCAAAAGAGCCATTTTCTCATGTAGAATGGCACCTGTGGATTTGTAGGCAATTATAAAAGTGGTGGGATCCAATTTTAGTTAGAAAATGTGATCCCAATTTAGTAAAACTAAGCAAACACTGTGGTCCTAGTTTTAAAAGCATTCAAAGAATTGGGTTGTACAAATAGCATCATTTAACCAGGATAGCCTTGTTGGTATGTAATTAACATTCAGGACAAACATATTGCTACAAGCCTACCCATTGTTTTCCTAAAGGAAAAAAAAAGTACATGTATCGAAGTTCATACATTTTAAACTGCCAAAGGACCACTTTTAGAAAAGGTCCAAACTGCAGTGCATGCAAGGGATTTTTGGCACCCAAAACTTCTAGTACTATTAAATATAAATTATTAAGGCTATACTTTTATACACACATGCCTGGAAGCATATCCCACAAAACTCAATGGGGTTTACTTCTGAGTAGACATGCGCAGGATTGCATTTTCATTCATCAGAACATGAAAAACCAGTAAGCTGTAAGCTTAACCACTTGTGGATTCCATTTGCTTCTGGTTTTGCAAGCCTTTAAGTACACATTCTCCCAAGTGAAACGGTGTCCTGATTTCTAATCCTCCTCCTAGTAAATATGGTCTTTTCCACATTAACCTCAACAGCTTTCAAATAAAATACAAAACCTAAATGACAGATAGGCCATCCCATTTTCTTTGAAGAATCAATTTAAGTCATGTTTTCCTGTCATTATGTTTCCAAGATTCACAGTTAATTCTGTCCAGTTTAAACTAAGCAAACAACAAAAACTAATGTTTACCTCCAGGCAATCTTTCTTCTTGTGTGTCAATGCACCACAGTTCTCACAGGCACCTTTGCGGTATTTAGTTGCAACAGCGTTCTGAACAAAAAAAACACATGAAAACTTTATATCAACAGCACCTAACCTCAGTCAGAATATAGTTGGCTACATTTGACTCCACAAGAAACAGCAGTACAGTCCAATTGCATTCAATGTAATTATCTGAAATGATAATTGCAGGTAATCTCATCCTTAGCTTAAAATGTACTCCTGACAAGCCATCTGGTTTAAAACTGTCCTACAAATTTGGTTTTCAGGAAGATGGCAAAATGTCATTGAACTCAATCTTTTGAATGGCAGTAGTAAGAGAAAAGCATGGGAAACCGATTAGGGTTTTTCATATTCTAGTATGTCAACATTCCCACCATATGCTTGGTGACCTACCTCTTTGACTCCTCGCTTATACCACTCCCCTAGTAAGGTAAATTCTTCTTGCTTCTCTGGCTGAGGTCTCTGATGCTTTAGTGTAGGCCTTTTTGAAGGATCTATATACCATGGCACTGAGGAAATGTATTGAGGAATATGAGGGTTGATATCTCTGTAATAAACAGAAAAATAAACACATGTAACTGCAAGTAAACCCCATTCAACATAATGGGAATAACTTCTGGATAAATATGATTGTGTAAGGGTTGCATTGTTAAATAAGTAACTGCTGTAGTTATCTACAAGGGCAAAGAAGGTGCTTTAAAAAGAAATGCTGTGAATCCGTTGGTGATGGATAAGATGGATTTCATGTCACAAGGGATCCCATATTGAACTCAATAAAGCTTACTTCTAAGTAGAAATCTAATAAAAAGAATGAAACACCTATTTTTATTCTTACATTTATAGCCCACCTCATTTCTGTCATGGATCCCAAGGCAGTGTACATGTGGTTCCCCAAGGGTCACCCATCCAGAAACTGACTAGACCTAGACCTGCCTAGCTTCAGGAAGGTGCTGGCTTCATGTGCCTTCCCACCATACCCATGGACCCTAGAACTGTTCTACTAATATAGGAAAACAGTATCTTTTCAGTACATTAGGTAATAGCATCTGAATTTACAATATCTATTTCAATTCTATGCCCTTATGAGGGAGTAAGTTTCACTGAGCTCAATAGATGCAATAAATAAATAATAAATAGGGACATGTCTAACTAAATAACATTATTAAGCCATAAAAGGTTAAGTGTGAGCATTTGAAGGAAACAAGAGGAAGCTGTTGGCAGAGATGAAGGAAAGATTGTGCCTAGAGTGATGCACAAGACTTACTTTCCCTCTTCATCTACTTCCGCTGGTGCATTGCCCAGTTTTCTCTGTTCTTCCAGTTCTTTTTTCTTCCTCCAGTCCTCCCTGGTCATCTTCTTAGGCTCTTCTAAGCCATTTGACCCTCCAGGAGGGTTAGTAGCTATTGTTTCCATACTGCCAGATTCCATATTTGTTTTCCTACTAACAAGGACACAGATATGTTAACCATAAAACTAGATTAAGCTGTTGAATAAATGTCCTTATGAACCATCTCTAAAATTGTTAACTAGCCAACATTTTGCACCTATTTCCCCCTTGCATTAGTGTCCTTGTAGCAGCTGGGATCAGGCCACAGCCATCATGCTACAAGATGAGCTATCATATGAAGGATATATACCATGGTACTGAGGAATATGAGGGTTGATGTCTCTGTTATAAACAGAAAAACTCCACAATGACAGATGGGACAAGACAGAAGAAACAGCAGCTAGTTGTTTGGGATTAGTGAGATAGAGAGCTTGTCCATTGTGAAAGGAGGAAATGACTTCATTACCAAGGTTCCAAAACCCTAAGGTGTAAAGATAGTACCATAATATAACTGCATCCTGTTCAACATTGTCCTAACTGGAATCTACCTAAGTTAAGTGTCAGGCTGTTGTTGTTTAGATTGGTTAGGAACTTGTTATCCAAAAGTCACCAAGCAATTTACAACATTGTTAAAGACACATATTAATAAGTTGTACGACAACAACAACAACAACCCCCCCCACTAACAGCCATGGGAAGCATTAGCAGCACACTAACAAACAATATCAACTTAGTCTATGAAACACTTGGGGAAAAAGATAAGTCTTTGGGCACTGAACAGATGTCAATGAAGGCAGCAGGTGGACTACACTGCGGAGCCACCACTGTAAAGGCCTTTTCCCTTATCACTACTCTCCAAGCTTCCCTCAGTCGGGGAACCTTGGAAGGGTCTCAGAAGAAAATCTAAGGATCTGGGTCCGTTCTTATCAGAACAGGTGTTCCAGAAAATATTGAGGTGCTGAGCCATAAAGAGCTTTATAGGTCAAATCCAGCACTTTGAATTGGGCTTGGAAGCATATAGGCAGCCAGTGTAATTGGGACACAATTGGCGTTATATGATGTGTTTGCTTTGAACCTGTCAATAATCAGGCAATAGCATTTTGCACTAACTGAAGCTTCCAAACCATTTTCAAAGGCAGTCCCATATAAAGCATATTACAACAATCCAAGGCTGAGGTACCAGAGCATAGATTATCCCTGCCCAGATTGGATTTAGTTGGACCATCAGGCTATGCTAATGGAAGGCACTCCACACCACCAAGGCCATCTGAGCCTCAAGTGACAAGAATGGATCCAGGAGAATCCCCAAGCTACATTATGAAACCTTCACACACACCCTGCCAAATGTTAAACTGTTACCAGTGGAGTGATAAGCCTCCTCCTATATGTTTATAGATGTTAGACAAACACTAAAACAAAAGCTACCCTATCAATACTTTGGGTTATAAACCTACAAACTGTTCTCCCCACTTCTTTGACAGGCTCAGTAAAAGATCCCTAGCAGACTCCACCAGCTGCAGTTAACCACCAATGATTAAATGTTTATGAACTATTCTGAGTAAATTAGCTTCATTAGTCATAGGGGAATGTAACTGTGTTCATGTGGGCTTTTAGTCAGCCACTCTCATTCAACCCTCTCAGTGATAACAGTTTGATGAGAACACACCAGCTGTATATCTGTTTAGGTATAACAAAAGAACATTTATTTGATCTAAACAACAGTAAGCTAAGAAATAACTTTCAATATGGTAATCAAAACTGTGTGTTTAACAGAGTGGGAGTATAGAACACATGCTTACTATACAGAAGGTCCCAGCTTTAATCCCTGACATCTGCAATTACAAGAATTTCAAGAAGCAAGGCCAGAAAAGACCTCAGCCTCAAGCCTTACAGAGCACCGGCCAGTTACAGAGTCACTGTCCTGTTTCTTTACAGGATCACAGAAATGTAATTGCATTTTGATCTGGTCTTTTGCTCTCAATTCTTCTGTATTTTGATTGTGTGATTCTACTGTAGTTAGAATATAGATATACTACTTAAGAACAGAGGTTTTCTGAGCAGTTTACAGGTAAAAATTAAGACTATAAAGTATAAAATCTAAAATAGCAGCAGAATAAAAACAGAGAAACACACATCTGTTTTAACTATAATGTAAACTACCTTGGAGACTCTTGTAGTCAGAAGGTGGGATACACATTTTATTTGTTAGATACCTCATAAAATGAGCTCTTCAGACCTCATACAAAATCAATTAACATAATAATACAATAAAAATCCAAAATTAATCTTAAAAATCCAACCCAGCATAAAAAACAGCACACAAAATGGCAAACACAATACAGTACAAGCTAAACATAACCAACAGATACAGGACCACCAACATATCACAGCAACCAAAATCACAAGCTTTTAAAAGGCCTTGGAAACAAAAAAGTCTGTGCCCTGGTGCTGAAAGGACAACAATGTGGGTACCAGGGTGAGCTTCTCTAAGGAGAGTCTTCCACAGCCTTGAGGCTTAGCCGTGGTGGAGAAACCATAAAAAAGATCCTCTCTCTCAGAGGTCAACAGAAATGAAACTACAAGTGGTATTTTCAACATCTTGGCCACATACCTAAGAATGTATTTATTCAGTGTTTAAACTGTTAAAATGAGCAAGTCATTTTTATGATCATCCTGTGTTGTTTTAATTGTATTTTGTAAATTTTATTGTACATCACCCTGATATTTTGTATGAGGCATGTGCTATATATATCTATATATATATCTATATATATATATATTTAAAAGCTCAAGAAACAGTTCTTCATTTGACTAGCCTTTGTTTATAAGTAAATATGGCTTTCTGAACAAAAGCAGTGGCTTACTTGCTTTAAAAACATTCCCTGAAATATCAGAAACATCTCTGCCTTGGCATACAGGTCCAGAATTCCAGTGACTCTCCTCACCTTTGCGGACAATACTATAGAGTAGGGGTAGCTCCCACTGAACACCAAAGTCAGGATCATTCAGACCATGATATTCCCGATTTCTATGGATGTGAAAGTTGGACAGCGAAAAAAGCGGATAAGAGAAAAACCAACATTTGAAATGTGCTGTTGGAGGAGAGCTTTGAGCATACCATGGACCATGAAAAAGACAAATAATTGGGTGTTAGAACAAATTAAACCAGAACTACTACTAAAAGCTAAAATGATGAAACTGAGGTTATCATCACATGAGAAGACCTGATTCACTAGAAAAGACAATAGTGCTGGGAAAAACAGCAGGAAGTAGAAAAAGAGGAAGGCCAAACAAGAGACGGATTGATTCCATAAAGGAAGCCACAGCCCTGAACTTACAAGATCTGAACAGGGTGGTTCATGACAGATGCTCTTGGAGGTCATTGATTCATAGGGTGGCCATAAATCGTTATCGACTTGAAGGCACATAGCAACAACAACAAAGCTTGGTGGGGGGTTGAGATGAGATGAGGGAATTACAAGCAGCACTGCTTTTCTCAGGGGATGTCACTTCAGAAAAGGATAAATATGAATTTCAAAACACAACCAACAAGACCATAGGTTAAACATATTTCTATACCAGTGTGTTTCCATGCCCAATTTAAAGTGCTGAGATTAACCTGTCAGGTCTTAACCCATGTGGGACCAGATTACCTAAAGGACCTGTGTTTATATGGCCCTGCCCGTAACATAAGATGTGTTTTACTCATGTGCCTGCCAATGAAATCACTTTACACTGGCAAGCACACAAGACAGGCCCTTCTATGTAGCAGTTCCAGAGGTATGGAACTCTCTTACAGTTAACATTCACTCGGCTCCTTCAGTTTTGACATTAAAGAAAGCCTAAAAGAAAGAAAGAAAACCCTTCTCTTTACTATTGTCTTTCCTTGAGAGATAGATTAGGTGGTCTAATTCAGTTTCTCTTATGCGTGCATTTGTTTGCATCCCCTCACTGTTTCATCTTCTGCCTGATGCCCTACTGTGCTCATTTCTTTTCGCACATTGCTTTGTTGAGGTTTAGCCTTGAAAGGTGACAAATATTTATTTTTATTTATTTATTTAATTAAGTTGTATCCCGCCCTTCCTCCCAGCAGTTGAAATGAATAAGCAAACCGCCAAAGGAGATTATGAAAAGGGTCTAATAGCAATTTATTACTCCGGGATACTCTGAAATCCAAAGTAAACATAAAGGGTCCCTGAATGCAAGCCTATAGGTTGACATAATCCAGATTACGTACTCCACGTAAATAAACATAATTTTCAGAAAATTAGAGCGAACACTTGCAACTCCATGATAAAATAAACTCCCCCATCTCGGATAACACTCACAGGTAGCCACGAAAGCGCCCCAAACTTACCAAAGTGTCAACTTCTACGCCACCAGTTTCCTGACACTAAGCAGGCCTCACTTCCGCTTCTCTTCTGCTTCCCATAATACAGCGCGCGGCTCTGTCATCTTCTTAAAGGGGCACCGCTCAGTTTCCAAAGGACGCTCTGCGACTTGTTTTGCCGCTGCTTTCTGTTCGCCGCAGAACTCCCTCATATTTTCAGGTTCCACGCTGTGCACCCTTTAGACTCTAGTGTATTAACTGACAAGGCAATCCTAACCGTGTCTACTCAGGAATGTCCCACTGAATTCTATTGGGTTTAGTCCCAGATAAGTGGGGTTGGGTTTGCAGTCTTAATACTTGTCTGCGGTTGTGACACTCATCATGCTGCCGATAAAAAACAATAGCAACCCTTGCATTGGACAGAGAGGCGTACTCTGGTCACTTCCTTCCAAGGCAACTCCATCCCATGTCCGTTTACCCGGAATCAAGTCCCACTGTCTTCAATGCACTTTATTCCCCAGTGAGTGCGCATAATGCACTGTCTTAGTTCAACTGAGGACAGCGTACATACCTTTCATGACTTTCCCAAAGAATCCTAGAAACTGTACAGGCGGGTCCTGCTTATACGGCAGGTTCAGTTCTGGACGCCCGACGTAAAGCGGAAATCGCTGCAAAGTGGAACCCCATAAGTATAATGGAGTGCATCGTGCAAAAATGCCGCAAAATCGGCTTTAAAACGGGGAATGAAAGCCGCCGCATTAGCGGAACGCGGGGAATTAGGGCCCTACTGTAGTTTGTTAAGGATGCTGGGAATTCTAGCTCTGTGAGGGGTAAACTATAGTTCCCACAATTCTTTGGGGAAGCCCCGTGCTTTAAATGTGCTTTACATGCATGGGTTCTACTCCCCATATTCCAGAAGCCAGGTAGACGGAGACACTTCTGCCCTTTAAGAAAGACCTTAAGAAAGGCTTGGAAGTTGTTTAAAAACACTATATTAGAAGCTCAACTGGAGTGCATACTGCAGATCAGAAAAGGTACCGCCAGGGCCAAGAAGATGCCAGCATGCTTAACGAGCAAAGTCAAGGAAGCTCTTAGAGGCAAAAAGTCTTCCTTCAGAAAATGGAAGTCTTGTTCGAATGAACAAAATAAAAAAGAACACAAATTCTGGCAAAAGAAATGCAAGAAGACAATAAGGGATGCTAAAAAAGAATTTGAGGAGCACATTGCTAAGAACATAAAAACCAACAACAAAAAATTCTATAAATACATTCAAAGCAGGAGACCATCTAGGGAGGCAATTGGACCCTTGAATGATAAGGGAGTCAAAGGTGTACTAAAGAACGATAAGGAGATTGCAGAGAAGCTAAATGAATTCTTTGTGTCTGTCTTCACAGTGGAAGATATAGGGCAGATCCCTGAACCTGAACTAACATTTGCAGGAAGGGATTCTGAGGAACGGAGACAAATAGTGGTAACGAGAGAGGAAGTTCTAGGCTTAATGGACAATATAAAAACTGACAAATCACCGGGCCCGGATGGCATCCACCCGAGAGTTCTCAAAGAACTGAAATGTGAAATTGCTGATCTGCTAACTAAAATATGTAACTTGTCCCTCAGGTCCCCCTCTGTGCCTGAGGACTGGAAAGTGGCAAATGTAACACCAATATTCAAAAAGGGATCCAGAGGGGATCCTGGAAATTACAGGCCAGTTAGCTTAACTTCTGTCCCTGGAAAACTAGTAGAAAGTATGATTAAAGCTAGATTAACTAAGCACATAGAAGAACAAGCCTTGCTGAAGCAGAGCCAGCATGGCTTCTGCAAGGGAAAGTCCTGTCTCAGTAACCTATTAGAATTCTTTGAGAGTGTCAACAAGCATATAGATAGAGGTGATCCAGTGGACATAGTGTACTTAGACTTTCAAAAAGCGTTTGACAAGGTACCTCACCAAAGGCTTCTGAGGAAGCTTAGCAGTCATGGAATAAGAGGAGAGGTCCTCTTGTGGATAAGGAATTGGTTAAGAAGCAGAAAGCAGAGAGTAGGAATAAACGGACAGTTCTCCCAATGGAGGGCTGTAGAAAGTGGAGTCCCTCAAGGATCGGTATTGGGACCTGTACTTTTCAACTTGTTCATTAATGACCTAGAATTAGGAGTGAGCAGTGAAGTGGCCAAGTTTGCTGACGACACTAAATTGTTCAGGGTTGTTAAAACAAAAAGGGATTGCGAAGAGCTCCAAAAAGACCTCTCCAAACTGAGTGAATGGGCAGAAAAATGGCAAATGCAATTCAATATAAACAAGTGTAAAATTACACATATTGGAGCAAAAAATCTGAATTTCACATATACGCTCATGGGGTCTGAACTGGCAGTGACCGACCAGGAGAGAGACCTCGGGGTTGTAGTGGACAGCACGATGAAAATGTCGACCCAGTGTGCGGCAGCTGTGAAAAAGGCAAATTCCATGCTAGCGATAATTAGGAAAGGTATTGAAAATAAAACAGCCGATATCATAATGCCATTGTATAAATCTATGGTGCGGCCGCATTTGGAATACTGTGTACAGTTCTGGTCGCCTCATCTCAAAAAGGATATTATAGAGTTGGAAAAGGTTCAGAAGAGGGCAACCAGAATGATCAAGGGGATGGAGCGACTCCCTTACGAGGAAAGGTTGCAGCATTTGGGGCTTTTTAGTTTAGAGAAAAGGCGGGTCAGAGGAGACATGATAGAAGTGTATAAAATTATGCATGGCATTGAGAAAGTGGATAGAGAAAAGTTCTTCTCCCTCTCTCATAATACTAGAACTCGTGGACATTCAAAGAAGCTGAATGTTGGAAGATTCAGGACAGACAAAAGGAAGTACTTCTTTACTCAGTGCATAGTCAAACTATGGAATTTGCTCCCACAAGATGCAGTAATGGCCACCAGCTTGGACGGCTTTAAAAGAAGATTAGACAAATTCATGGAGGACAGGGCTATCAATGGCTACTAGCTATGATGTCTGTGCTCTGCCACCCTAGTCAGAGGCAGCATGCTTCTGAAAACTAGTTGCTGGAAGCCTCAGGAGGGGAGAGTGTTCTTGCACTCGGGTCCTGCTTGCAGGCTTCCCCCAGGCACCTGGTTGGCCACTGTGAGAACAGGATGCTGGACTAGATGGGCCACTGGCCTGATCCAGCAGGCTTTTCTTATGTTCTTAAAGACACCAAGACCTGCTTAAAACATGAGCCAGAATTTCTCGACCAAAGTTTCTTCCTTTGCACTCCGGGGCAATCTCTAGGGAGATCGCCTTCCTTCACCATGAAGAAAGATGTGCCCCCGCCCAGAGTAGTGGGCTGGATGAGGGCTAATAAGCTGAATCCTTGGAAAACCAAGGCCCTGTGGGTCTACAGAATGGGACTGGCACCACTAAACGTTCAGCTTCTAATGGAGGCCAGTTGGGCCTCTGTAACCTGGAAGACAACTAACAGTGCTCCTCCGGAGGAACTCAGCGATGGAGATGGGATAGAAGGGCTCAGGCAGTCCATAAATCATGCTGGATCCAAGCTGTTCAGGGCTTTGTATATCAACAGAGGAACCTTGAACCTGGTCTAGTGAAATCAAACTACAGACTTTGCTTCCTTAATCCTTTTCAGCAATGCTTAATTCCTTAAAAGAATATTAATCTCCTGGCACCACAAAGGCTGATTTCGTTAAAATAAAGTCATGAATATTTATATAAAATATATAAATATAACCTTTATCTCAAACTGTATGTTATGACAGATGTGGGGAATCTCAGTAGCCCTCCAACACGTTCTGCCCGGACCTCAGGAATATTCCCAGGCCATGCCCATCACAGGCCCATCTCCAAACCCTCCGCAGGTGCTTTTGTGTCCTTGAACTGTGATGAGGCCTGTTGCTTAAGTGGACTGGAGAGATGGGAAAGTGCAGAAACCTTTGATTTTTGCATAACTGGAATGGAGCCAAATGTACAAAGATAAGTCATGGCCGTTGCTCCACCCACACTTGGATTTGGCCATGCCTACTTTTTGCCTCTGGCCCTGCCCCCTTCTGGCATGGAGTCCCCAGAACGTTGCCTGCAAGGGAAGGCCATTCTTGGGCTGAACAATCTTCCCCAGCACAGTATGAGTACAGATGAAGGGTGGGCTATAAAACATTTTAATATTAAAAGAGCAATCAAATAAATCATAGCTGAGTTACACCCACAACTGCGGGGTGTGTGAAGAGATGATGATGATGAGGCCTCCCCAGCTGTTGCCATGGGCTGTGGACTGCCTGTGACATCACAAAACCACATGGCCCCCATAAAGGTGGGCTGAGTGGCTATAAACGTGAGGCAAAAGCATGGCCTGGTCTTCTTTCACTTGGAGGAGGTGAATTGGCAAATGCAAGGAGGTGATCATCTGGTTGTTGGATGCCATCATGGAGCGATAATGAGGCAAGTTTACTTGCTGAGAGGGATTGTGGCTTAAGGTGGCTGATACATCTGAAGCTGGCTGATGTCTAGTGATGGACCTGGCGGAAGCTGGCAGCGTGTGTGGAAGCCGGTGGATTTCGCATTTGGAAGTTGGCGGATGCTGCAAGGCTGAAGCAGGCTGATGTTTGTGGAGGAAGCTGATTGAAGGTGGATATTTGTGGGATGAAGCCGGGGAACGAATGTGAATGGATGGGGGGGGCGAGAGAGGGGCAGATGTTGCCGCTGGCATTCTTCATGAATGTCGGCTGGCCGTGTGTGTGTGTGTGTGTGAGTGGAGTTTCGGATGCTGTAAAGGGGGTGGGTGAGTGTAAGTGTGTGAATGTGACAAACCGGTGGATATACCATGACTAAATGACACCAGTGAATGTTGGCAGGTGGAAGCTAGAGGATGAAGTTGCCAGGCGGATGCCGGTGGAGGTGCCTGGGTGAGGCTGTTGGATAGTTGCCATCCCCCTCATTGTCTGTGTTTTTTTCTTTCCAGTAATGTCTCTGAAGCTGGCAAGGTTTTGCAAGAGACCACCTGTGAAAGCAACAAAGAGGACTGCAAGGCTTATAGAAGCCAGCTTTTATTTCTAAATAAAATGTTTTTTGCATTTATCTCCTGTGGAGTCCCTTGTTTTATTCAAAAACAGGTAATGGGAGATCAAATCCCAGAGTGTTACGGTGTGCCTCTCCCTGGTATCAGTATACATGAAGCCATAGCTATACATGAGGCTAGAAATATTTTAATAATAAATGAATACATCACTGCTGAGGTGTCCTTACCATTGTCAGGCCGAGGGAGGTTGTGCTGTTACATAAGAACATAAGAACAGCCTGCTGGATCAGGCCAGTGGCCCATCTAGTCCAGCATCCTGTTCTCACAGTGGCCAACCAGGTGCCTGGGGGAAGCCCGCAAGCAGGACCCGAGTGCAAGAACACTCTCCCCTCCTGAGGCTTCCGGCAACTGGTTTTCAGAAGCATGCTGCCTCTGACTAGGGTGGCAGAGCACAGCCATCACGGCTAGTAGCCATTGATAGCCCTGTCCTCCATGAATTTGTCTAATCTTCTTTTAAAGCTGTCCAAGCTGGTGGCCATTACTGCATCTTGTGGGAGCAAATTCCATAGTTTAACTATGCGCTGAGTAAAGAAGTACTTCCTTTTGTCTGTCCTGAATCTTCCAACATTCAGCTTCTTTGAATGTCCACGAGTTCTAGTATTATGAGAGAGGGAGAAGAACTTTTCTCTATCCACTTTCTGTGGGCACTTTTACTGTGGGCAAGGGACTGCCTGTGATGTTACAAAAAGGACATGGTGGCTGAGGGGGAGGCAGAGGGAGGGGGGACGAATGGAGGGAAAGATCCCAGGAGGGGGAGGCTGAGGGGAAGTGAATCTAGAAACTGGAGAAGCTGGGCTGGCTCCCTCCTGTGTATTTGAGTTGCCAACATTTTGCTCCCTCAGAGCTCCTGTGCCTGTCTCACCTGCACTGCTGTCAAAAAAGGAATGTAACTGAGGATTCTCCTTGCCACCATACACACCAATAAACACCTTAGAAGGATCTCATGGGTTTGGAAAGCTCTTTTATTTGTAATATGCCTGCTGGGGCTGGTGAGGAGCTTGCTTCAGGATCCATTGATGACAACTTTGAAGAGCCTCAGTGTAATCTAAGAGCTCAGCATCTAGGCTTTGAAGAGGACCTGGGTTCAAATCATGCCTGCACGGGAAGGGGGAGATGTTCTTTTCTCAGCTTCCCCTTCTCCCTCCCTGCCCCACATATTTACAAAATGGTGTGTGTGCACGCATGTGGTTCCCTGCCCCGCCCCACCCCGCCCACTTTGTGCTGCCCTTTTGGTCTGTTTGGTATAATTATCCCCATTTTGCAGGCTGGAGCTGAGGCTGAAGGAGAGGATGCCATGGGACAGCTGCCATTTCTTTCTTTTATTATTTTATTTATATCCCGCCCTTCCTCCCAGCAGGAGCCCAGGGCTGCAAACAAAAGCAGTAAAAACACTTTATAACATCATAAAAACAGACTTTAAAACACATTAAAACAAAACAACTTTAAAAACGTTTTAAAAAGCTTTGAAGACATCTTTAAAAAAAGGTTAAATGTATTTTAAAAAAAGATTTAAAAACATATTAGATGAAGTGGATTCTTATGCCTTAATAAATGTGCTTAGGTTATAATTCTATACGGCTAAACGCTTAGCTGGGACTAAATCCCACTGAATTCAATTGGATTTCCTTCTCAATAGACATATATACGATAAATCTTTTTCCAACAGACGAACAGAGATCCCTCTCTAAAAGTCAGACCGTACGAGGTTGCGATTTGCGGCCTTCCCTTGAAAGCACAAGTTGAAGAACTTCAGAATTTTATCTCTTACTCCACAGCTTGCAGCCAGCTTTATGTTTTTCCAACTTCGATCCTACGCATCCGTGATTCAGAAATAAGTCCCACGGTATTGCGTGAGGTTTACTGCCAACCGACTAAGCGTGCTTAGAAACGCCTCCTTTGCAACTGATTTTTTAAGAGGCAAGGAAGCGTCAAACCCCTCCTTCCTCTCCACCACCATTGGTTTTCCGAAGCAGCCAATAAACAGCAGCAGCGTCCCACGCGGGGAATATCTGCCAATGAGGGATGAGGTTAATCATTTAAAAGTGTCTTCTGCAAGAATAGAGCTTGGTGTTTTGTGTGTGGTGTGTTTCTTTCGGTAAGTGTGCTGTTAATCAATCAACTGGGGTATATGGGATTTAAAATGTATTTATGCTAGACTTTGAATGTTTTGTGGCTGCTTTCTAACGTCTTTTAGTATGTTAGGATTCGAACAAGCTACTTGCAGGTTTTTTTTTTTAAAAAAAGGTATTTTAAAAAGCAATGTTGGATAAAAAAGTGAGGGCTGTTAGAAAGCATTTCTTTCTTTCTTTCTTTTTCTTTAAAGCTGGCCCAGGTTGTTAAGCTTCCAAGTTGCGTAAAGTTGCTTTTCTCAAGTTCTGTATTTTTCTTCCTAGATTATAATAATTTATTTCACTGTAGTCAGGTTTCCTGGTTATTTGGTTCCCATGATGCTGGTAGCCTGGGTAAGAAATAATAAAGGAGAGACTGTGTTAAAAAGGAGCCTGACAGCGAGGTACCGCTCCCCACTTGGCACCCCCATTCCAGCAAGCAAACCCACACCAACATCCACAACATACAAAGGGGATAGTTGGAAGGCGAATGTATTTCTCTTCCTTTTAGAAGCCACTGCCCCTGAGAATGGCTCCTGTTATGTTTGTGCACCCCCCCCCCCACATGGAGCAGCCATAGTCCCCTTAATAGGCGCTCCTCTTTCTCTCGGGGAGCTCCCTGATTTTCTAAGGCAGCCACCCGCAAGAGAACTAGACGGTCCTAAAAAACTAGAAATGCTATTTTCTACAATGGTCAAACCGATTAGGTCTAGGATGACTTAAACTTTCCTCTGTCTCAATGATCTCTGTGGGCCTTACTTCTTGACTAAGCATACATAGAGGTGGGCTGCATAATAAGTAAGGCAGTGGGGCTGTGTAACAATAGATTCTGGGTGGGCTTTTTTTTGGCTCTACCTGCTTTTTGTGTTACTCCATTGAAACACTAGTGAATATCATATAGCATTGGTACTGTATGTCTCTCAGTGGTATGTCACAACATGGAAACAATAGCTTTACTGTGTGCACATGTTAAAACATTTAACTTCATTATAGGCTGCAATCCTTTACATATTTATGCAGGAGTAAGTCCAATTGACCTCAGTGGGGCTTACCTTTGAGTAGACAATGATAAGATTGTGCTGTTCTTCATTTCAGAATATAGACTTCTGTATATGTATTTTCTTTAGAAAGTAGGACTTTTAAGAGTGTTAGTGGTTCTGTCACCACCTTGTGTTTTTCTAAACTGCTTTTAGTGAGTTGCTTTTCTTGGGTTTTTGTGTTAAAAGAGCTGGTCAGCTCTGTCAAGTGTTTAACAGCCCTTTATACATATCAGTGCACTGTCTAACTAGCCAAGACAAACAGTTGAGAGAAGCAGGTGAAAACAGTGGCTGCTTTTGCTCTGGAAGCTTCTGGAAGTACTTCCCAAAGTGATTGTGGTACAGCTAATGAGGCATACTTGTACTCTTACGTTGATGAAAGGAGGCTGAGTAAGTAAAAAACTAGGAAATAATAACACAGATATCTGTTCCAGGGCTCCTTGGATGTCAAAGAAATGGCAACACATATTTTCATAGAAAAAGAGAATGGTGAAACTGGCACAGCTTCTTCTAAGGATCGACTGAAATTGCGATCAGCACCTTGTGAGTTTATATTTACGTGAAGCTGGTATAAGAGAGCCAGTGTGGTGTACTGGTTAGTGTTGGACTACGACCTGGGAGACCAGGGTTCGAATCCCCACACAGCCATGAACCTCACTGGGTGATCTTGGGCACTGCCTCTCTTCCTCAGGAAGGCAATAGTAAACCCCCTCTGAATACCACTTACTATGAAAACCCTATTCATAGGGTCGCCATCAGTCAGAATCGACTTGAAGGCAGTCCATTTCCATTTTCAAGCTGGTATAAATGAACAGAAATGCCCATCTTTAAACAAGGCTCATTTAAGGGTGCTAATGAACTTGAGTTATTGATAACTCTGTTTAGTAGCTCCCTGACTAAACTTGTACTGTGTAGTCAGCTTTGTATAGTTCCCCCTCCTGTTTTGGAGGTTCAGAGTTGGCAATATCACCGGGCATTGTTTGAGGTCACATGATGTATTGTAGCCCACTTGCTGAGCTTAAGTTGGTCTAAGTTTGGTTGGTATTCAGATGAAAGACTGTCTGAGAACTCCATGATCATTGTCTTGAGTTCCATGAAGAATGGTCAACTTTTTAAAATGTTCTAGAAGTGGGTACAGGTATGTTTTCCTGGGGGATGCTCCGGGACACAGCTCCATTACTTTTTTCTATAGCCAATCAAGCCACTGCAGTTCCTGAAAACAGCCAAGCATATGCTTGTGTTTATCATGGAGGACAGGGCTATCAGTGGCTACTAGCCATCATGGCTAGTATCAGTGGCTACTAGCCATGATGGCTGTGCTCTGCCACCCTAGTCAGAGGCAGTATGTTTCTGAAAACCAGTTGCCGGAAACCTCAGGAGGGGAGAGTGTTCTTGCACTCAGGTCCTGCTTCCGGGCTTCCCCCAGGCACCTGGGTGGCCACTGTGGGAACAGGATGCTGGACTAGATGGGCCACTGGCCTGATCCAGCAGGCTCTTCTTATGTTCTTATGTTCATAAGAGCTGCCTTCCGTTCTACATTGCCTCATGAAATAGTTCTACCTACACTGGCTTGGTTTGCCTATCACATTAAACCATAATTTTAAACAAACTGAAAGTTACTGCAGTGCTCCTGCTGTGCTGTGGATGAAACAAGCTAGAGTCTGGCTTCCTGTGTCATCTGAACCTGGGCTTGTGGTTTCTTTCTCCAAACAGATCAAGAGCTGTAAGCTGAAGAACAAGCCTTGGAAAGAAACAAATCACAAACCCACATTTGGATGACATGAAAAGCCAGACTCTGGCTTGTTTTGTCTGCAGTGTGGCAGCATGAGAAGCACTGTGGGAACTCTTAAGCAATGTGCAGCAGTTGGTTGCTTGCTGGCATTAACTCATACTTAGTTTAAAAAAAGTTTAATCAGATGTATGAATTGGGCCCTTGCCCATCTGGTGTCCAGAAAATCTGGTGTCGAAAATGCTTGGAAGTTGTTTAAAAACACTATATTAGAAGCTCAACTGGAGTGCATACCGCAGATCAGAAAAGGTACCACCAGGGCCAAGAAGATGCCAGCATGGTTAACGAGCAAAGTCAAGGAAGCTCTTAGAGGCAAAAAGTCTTCCTTCAAAAAATGGAAGTCTTGTCCAAATGAAGAAAATAAAAAAGAACACAAACTCTGGCAAAAGAAATGCAAGAAGACAATAAAGGATGCTAAAAAAGAATTTGAGGAGCACATTGCTAAGAACATAAAAACCAACAACAAAAAATTCTATAAATACATTCAAAGCAGGAGACCATCTAGGGAGACAATTGGACCCTTGGATGATAAGAGAGTCAAAGGTGTACTAAAGAACGATAAGGAGATTGCAGAGAAGCTAAATGAATTCTTTGCATTTGTCTTCACAGTGGAAGATATAGGGCAGATCCCTGAACCTGAACTAACATTTGCAGGAAGGGATTCTGAGGAACTGAGACAAATAGTGGTAACGAGAGAGGAAGTTCTAAGCTTAATGGACAATATAAAAACTGACAAATCACCGGGCCCGGATGGCATCCACCCGAGAGTTCTCAAAGAACTGAAATGTGAAATTGCTGATCTGCTAACTAAAATATGTAACTTGTCCCTTGGGTCCCCCTCTGTGCCTGAGGACTGGAAAGTGGTAAATGTAACGCCAATCTTCAAAAAGGGATCCAGAGGGGATCCTGGAAATTACAGGCCAGTTAGCTTAACTTCTGTCCCTGGAAAACTGGTAGAAAGTATTATTAAAGCTAGATTAACTAAGCACATAGAAGAACAAGCCTTGCTGAAGCAGAGCCAGCATGGCTTCTGCAAGGGAAAGTCCTGTCTCAGTAACCTATTAGAATTCTTTGAGAGTGTCAACAAGCATATAGATAGAGGTGATCCAGTGGACATAGTGTACTTAGACTTTCAAAAAGCGTTTGACAAGGTACCTCACCAAAGGCTTCTGAGGAAGCTTAGCAGTCATGGAATAAGAGGAGAGGTCCTCTTGTGGATAAGAAATTGGTTAAGAAGCAGAAAGCAGAGAGTAGGAATAAACGGACAGTTCTCCCAATGGAGGGCTGTAGAAAGTGGAGTCCCTCAAGGATCGGTATTGGGACCTGTACTTTTCAACTTGTTCATTAATGACCTAGAAGTAGGAGTGAGCAGTGAAGTGGCCAAGTTTGCTGATGACACTAAATTGTTCAGGGTTGTTAAAACAAAAAGGGGTTGCGAAGAGCTCCAAAAAGACCTCTCCAAACTGAGTGAATGGGCAGAAAAATGGCAAATGCAATTCAATATAAACAAGTGTAAAATTATGCATATTGGAGCAAAAAATCTGAATTTCACATATACGCTCATGGGGTCTGAACTGGCGGTGACCGACCAGGAGAGAGACCTCGGGGTTGTAGTGGACAGCATGATGAAAATGTCGACCCAGTGTGCGGCAGCTGTGAAAAAGTCAAATTCCATGCTAGCGATAATTAGGAAAGGTATTGAAAATAAAACAGCCGATATCATAATGCTATTGTATAAATCTATGGTGCGGCCGCATTTGGAATACTGTGTACAGTTCTGGTCGCCTCATCTCAAAAAGGATATTATAGAGTTGGAAAAGGTTCAGAAGAGGGCAACCAGAATGATCAAGGGGATGGAGCGACTCCCTTACGAGGAAAGGTTGCAGCATTTGGGGCTTTTTAGTTTATTGAACAGGCGGGTCAGAGGAGACATGATAGAAGTGTATAAAATTGTGCATGGCATTGAGAAAGTGGATAGAGAAAAGTTCTTCTCCCTCTCTCATAATACTAGAACTCGTGGACATTCAAAGAAGCTGAATGTTGGAAGATTCAGGACAGACAAAAGGAAGTACTTCTTTACTCAGCGCATAGTTAAACTATGGAATTTGCTCCCACAAGATGCAGTAATGGCCACCAGCTTGGACGGCTTTAAAAGAAGATTAGACAAATTCATGGAGGACAGGGCTATCAATGGCTACTAGCCATGATGGCTGTGCTCTGCCACCCTAGTCAGAGGCAGCAAGCTTCTGAAAACTAGTTGCCGGAAGCCTCAGGAGTGGAGAGTGTTCTTGCACTCGGGTCCTGCTTGCGGGCTTCCCCCAGGCACCTGGTTGGCCACTGTGAGAACAGGATGCTGGACTAGATGGGCCACTGGCCTGATCCAGCAGGCTCTTCTTATGTTCTCAGGCTATCCTGAATAGCAGGGTACAGTCTAAATTTCCATGTATTCTAGTGTGCTAAATTTTCACATGGTGATAAAGGCTATGTTGCTTGTTCCAATTTCTGTGTAGTCTTGCTCTAGAGTAGCAGCACTAAAATGGGGATTGTGAAACAGGTCTTGAAGCAGCTGTCATATAACTTGAGATGGTGGTTATAAGTTATTAGTAGGTCTGTCCTTCTGGAGATAGTAATTTTGTTCTATGAAAACCATACCCTTGAATGAAGTTATGGTGCTTTTGGTCTCAAGCATGTTGGCTGATTTGATTTTCTTCCACAGCAAAGTCTTTTGTTGAAAGATCTTGCCCCAAGACTCCACTTGTTGGCAGGACAGCTAATGTAAATCCAGCAACATCCCAATCAGTCAGGAAGGCTTTAGGAATTTTGAATAGGCCTCCAACAACAAAGAGTCAGTGCTCAAAAGGAAAAAAGTATTCTACAAAAAAGGTTAGTAGAGCATCAGTTTTTTAAAACAGAAGGATTTCTAATGTTAAATCTAGATCTGAGAACTTGCCTGAAATGTGCTTGCAAACTAGGTCATTACTGTTTGCTTCACTGCAGGGTCATAGAGGGGTTTGGAGAAGGAGTCTGTTAGCAGTTCTTTATTTAACAAAATACACATACTGCTTGATTGTTATAAAGCCTCTTAGCAATTCATCAAACTTGGTGGGTATGAAATGGGGGGGAGGGATGACTGTAAACATTCAATTGCACCTCTTTTACTTCCGAGTAGCCTAGTGCATATGGAGAAGGATACCATGCTTGCTTGAAACTCGTATGGCTACAGATGTCAAATTATTTTTCTAAGTTTGGGGAATAAGCCCTTCAGGAGCATGACTATAGTCTGTGAAAAGCACATCAGAAGAAAAAGGGAAGGAAGGTTCACAGCACTGGGTAAATCCAAAGCAGGATCAAAAGCCAGTCTTCTGGCAGGGGGTGTAGCAGGAAGATTTGCAGAAGGAGAAGGTACAAGCTGGTATCCAAACCAGGCCTTTCAGGAGTAGGTTGAACAGAGTAGCTGCCTGATCACCCAAGGAGCTGGCAAAAGTCCTGCGGGAAAAGGAGCAGAGCAAGCATTTTAAGCAGGGTCTTCTAGAAGAAAAAGGTGGTTTTAGGTAGCATAGAGACTAGCTGGACTTCCTCTAGCACATGAGGAAAGAATACATGCACAAGGAGGATCAAAGCTAGACCACTGGAAAACTAGTTAGTCATAGCAAATAAAAGCCAGAGTGGGAGCAGAAATGGGGTTTCTAAGTTAAGAAAAAGGGAGGGTCTGGGAAAGAGGGGGGACTTACATTAGAGAAGAAGAGGCAGGAGAGGGAGCCCCTTTTCTAATCGCTTCTCGGTTAAAGAATTGGGCGCAAGCATTTGTCCTTCATGTCTTGAGATTGGCTTATTGATTTGTCTGTGTTTGAAATTTGCTGCTTTATGGTCGTATCTTGGTTATGTTTTGAAATCTACTTGCTGATGATCTTATGTTGCAATCTGCTCCTTTATGGTTATTGTATTTTGTAGATCGATTGAGATACAGGTGTGTTAGCAGATGTATAATTCATGTGGCTATTATCTTACACGTTCTGATGTTTAATTTGTTTTATTATTTTATATATTATAATTTATTTTATTTCTTTTGCAAACCGCTTTGCAATCCTTTCTGATGAAAAGCAGTTTATAAAATATTTTAAATAAATAAAATGTTATAATATGCATTGTGTAATATAGAATGAATTGCCTTATTGGAGTAATAAACTAAATCTTTGCTTCCCACAAGGGTTTAACTAGAAAAATCTCTAATCGCTTTATTGTATGACTTTGTAACTACTTTTTCTGGTTATTCTCACTGAAGGCTACTGAGACAACAAGCAGAATGGAAGGCTGCAGCATGGTTCCTGAAGACTGTCCAGAAAAGGAGAACCTCTTTTCCTATAATCCTTTAGGTAATCCCTGATGGGGATAAGTTTGGTTTTCCTGGGGAAATGAGGGTAATAACTTGATTATTCTCTCTAGAATAATCAGTGCAGATAGAGAAAGCAGTATATGATCCTGCTGGAATGTCACAGGCTGTGCAGTATGACTTGTAAACTCAATTTCTATGCTAGAAGTTACCAGGTAGAGTAGATCTTAAAAAGTTGAAATTTGAATAAAAACAATTCAGTCTAGTTATTTATAGTATTTGTATGCTAACCAATAATGCTGTAAGATCTGTTAATTGAGTTAATTTCATCACTGCCCCTGTTCCCCTAACATGGAATGAAAAGATACTCCTACTAAGAGTACTGTTCTAAAAGGGGGAGGGTAGGAATAATTTGTATTGGTTTTAATTGTTTATCTGTGGTAAGTTAAGTCACTTTGAGGCTTCTTTGAAAAAGCAACTAATAAATGTAATAACAAAAAAGTGGATCATTTGCCTTATCCAAAGCCTTACTGGGCTTAAGCTGGCAGGGCAGAAGTGAGGATGGTGGAATGACCTCAATCCACTTCTGGCTTTTAAAAAGTATTTCTTGCATCTTCCTTCCAGTTGGAAATAATTGGAAGAAAAGATATCTGAATTTCTCTCCCATGGAGGTGGCAAGTTGGGGACATCAGGATAACTTTGGACTTCTTTGATTTCAGTACTTTTCTAGTCCTTCTGGCCATGCCCTGGCAATGTTTCCTTTTGGGGCCAGGGTGACGGAGGCAGTGGGGAGGATAGGTCTGTTTAGATCTCCCTCTGATGGCTAAAGGGATGTTTGATATATTCCCCAGGGGCCATAGAATTGCATTCTAAATGGTTAAACTGATAACTTTTTTCTGAACAGACTTTGAGAGTTTTGAGGTTTCTGAAGAGCACAGACTGAGCCACATGTCCCTGACTGGGGTTCCTCTTATGGTATTTGAAAATGCATCTGACAGTTTTGCAAGCACAATCCCCATACCTATGAAACAGCCTTCAATTCCGTGGGGCTATGGTAAGTAAAAAATCTTGATTTGCATCTAGCAAAATGATAGCTCTCACACTCCACTGTAAGGGGCCTATAATTGGATGGAGCAGAGCAAATACTGCAAGAATTCAAAAACAACTTGGTGGCTGTCCAGTAACTGCCTAAAAATTGGGTGACTAGACTAAACTGTGCACTGAAAGAAAATGCTCCTTAGAAATAAAATAAGTAAAATTGTAATGTGGCTGACTTGAGATGCTAACTGGCTCTTTAAATCTTTCAGATACCCTGCAGTCAACTCAAGACTTCCTGGCTACTTTGGATGAAATAATAATTGATCTTCCCCCTCCCTTATAATATGTAAACAAGCTTATCTTTTTTTAAAGCTAAATCTTGAGCAGGTTGTATTAATTTTCATAATAAAGAATGTGGATTACAACTGCAAGACTGCTTTGAATGGTGATTGCTTATGGCAGGATTGGGGAACCTGTGGCTCTTCAGATGTTGCTAGACTGCAACTCCCATAATCTCTGATCACTGGCCCTGCTGATGGAAGTTGGAGCCCAACAGCTGCTGGAGGTCCACTGGTTTCCCATCTCTGGTTTATCACACCTTAACTATCTCATTCTGCTTGGGTTGTTTATGTGTGGCTGGCCAAAGTGCCAAATGAGGTGCCTGTAGTAGACTGAATTGGAGCAAGCACTCCCAGTAATTATTACTTTTATTTTTTCATAGCAATCTGTTTCACTAATGGCCTCAATAGCTTCTCTGATAGCTACATAGCACCATCATGGGGCTATCATGATGTACCACATATTTCAAATAAGACTACATGTGCATTTTTGTTAATGGGATAAAGCTACTCTTAGTTGAATTGGCTTGTGCAGGTGCTATTTCTCTTGGCTGTATTGAAAACTTCAGTTCCCTGCTTTCACTGTTTCATTTGGAGCAATAACATCAGTAAAACTGAGGCATTCCAGTTGAGCCTGCTTCTGATGGCAATCAAAAATAGGCGGTACAGAAACAGAGTAAGCTAATGCATTCAGACACAACCTGGGTAGATGTATGTAATAGTGGATACAGATGGAGTATAAGTAATTTCTGTTATCTACCTAAGCCCATATAGGTATGTCCTAAAATAGCTGTTCATGGATATCTTTACACTGACCACTCCTAATCCGTGGCTCTTGTGCAAGAATACAAATGCTAGAGCCAATGAGAATGGAAACCCACACTTCTGGCTGCAGTAGTTCTATCTCCTGGATGTAGCTGATAACCCCATTTATCTGGACAGAGTGGCTAAACATTCTAATATAATTTTCTGTAGCATGGCTTTGTGTAGTGATCAGATGCAGCTAGTATGGATTTGGGTTTTTTGGAATGGGAGGGTGTATGGGGAGGAGAATGGGAAGATAGAACTGTCTTCAGAAGTGTAATAGGCACAACATAAGAAATGTAAGTGGGTAAGAAATCTAATACAGTAATACCTCAGTTAACAAAGTAAAAATAATAATAAAATAATAAAATTTTATTTCTTTAGTCGCCTATCTGGCTGAATTAAGTACATGTGTTCCTGGACATTACTACTTAAACTTTGGTACCAGAGGTAGGAATAACATGGAAAGAATAGGGATAGGTTCCTACATCACAAAAAAGAGCAGTTCAACATTTATTCAGAACTGACAATATGCATGTCTGAAAAGAAACAACCAGGGCAGGTAAGCCTTGCATCCAGATCACTTGAAGGCTTCTTCCAGAATGTATGCAGGGATGCCTGCCTTGTCTTTTCTTTTATAATGTAGCATCTCACTATAGCAGTCGAAAGTTTTGAGCATGGTTCTTCTCTCTGCAGGCTCGAGCAGGCAGGCAAGGGGCAGCCCCCCACTTCTGTGCTTGGTCTCCCTCTATGCAGTCCTCCCCTACACCCTAACAGATACATCTGCAGTGAACAGTGCTCCCACGACCCCGAAAGCACTGCTTACTGCAGAGGCACCTGCATCACCTGGCAAGGAGTGCCATTCGAGCTATGCATGAGAGCTGCCTCCAGCAGCCACAATGCAGTAGATAAGGAGCTGCATCCTGACTGTCAGTGTGCACCCTCCCTGCACCCAAAAAATACTTTGTTTAAAAGGAGCTTCTTTCCGGGAGGATTTGTTAACTGAGATATTACTATAAATAAACATAAAATGCCAACAAGTGTTTGACTAAATCTGCACAAATGATACAGGTGATCATGGAAGAGACTCTTTAAATTCAGGATTAATGGAAATTCTATTAGGGTAATCCCCTTAATGAAGAACTGTATCTTATTGCATGACACATGGGAAGTGAAAAGCATTGCATCTGACATGAAAAGCCCATCCACATATAAAGTATTAATGGGCTTGAAGCTTGCCCACAAGGAGCATATATGTGATGGATGCACACAAAAATAACCAACCCTTCTGCAAAGCTTATTTACCAAAAGCCAAGGTCACACACACTCTTATTGCTTCTATTAGCACCATAACTGAATGTTCTTAACATTATGTTGTGCAGCCAGCTGGCAATAATGTGCTAGTTGGAATGAACTCATTTTCTTCTAAAAACCATTCTGCTTTTCTTAAAGTCTATTCTGATTTGCAGTGAGAATATGTGAAACTTCTTATCCAAAGCAGTTAATGCAGTGGTTCTCAAACTCTTTGGTTCGCGGCGCACTGTGAAACAAAAATTTTCTGGTGCACTTCGTGTACAAAATTAAAAATATATTAATATATTTTAAACTATGAATAAAAATAAACTATAGAAAACTATTACTTACCCTATACAAATGGGTTTCTTCTCATTTTTAAAATATACTTTCATAATATTTGAGGCACACCTAGCCACCTCTTAGGGCGCACCAGTGTGTCTGGGTGCACCGTTTGAGAATCACTGAGTTAATGACATGGACGAATTTAAACCATAATTCTATAGGTTTCTTTAGGTTCTAGAACAGAGCCAAGTAGATAATTATTGCAGTAACACTTCAGGCTGTGGCAGTTAATCTATATTTTTGGGAATATGTTCTGAGGCATGCTCACAGTACAATCCTATACGTGGTTAGTCAGAAGCAAGCTCCACCTATTACCAAGGGGCTTTCTCCTGGTAGGTGGGTGCACGTAAGACTGCAGCCTGAACAATTAACATCACAAAAGATGGCAAGGATGCTCAAGGTTTTGGAGCACTTGTCCACAGGTTTGTAACTTTGCAGGTGGAAACCCCTTTTAAAGTATCCCAACTCTTCTCAATGCAGAGTTAATGATTATAGGCAAATACATACAGTATACTATAGCAGTAAAATAAGGCCAGGGGATACAGGATTTACTCTGAAAGTTTATGCTGATTTGGCACATGCTTGAAGTACCAGGTTTGTAATAGGTTTATGGGCTTGAGACACAAACCGGTCAAATTTTATTTAAAGCATTTTATATTTTCCTTTTAATGATGAATGCTTTTAAAGTGGAACAAATACTTTAAGTATACTTTAAGTATTGGCTACTTTTTGCAGCAGCAGACAAGAAGCAACATCAAAACAGCATCTAACACTTCAATAGCCTGCTTAAAAACAGGCTGATGATTGTCTAAAGGGGCTGAGTGTTTGGACACCTACCACAAGTGGAATTACCAGGTGTAGAAACCAATTTAATACAGTGGTCACCGCTAACAGACTCATTACTGGACCCCAAAGTATAGGGAAGAACATCTGGAAGTAAATGCTTCTTCCAGTTTCCTGATTGGAGGCCATATAGGATGTTAAAGAAAAGAACTGGTCGTTGAACATAGCTGATTATAGTCTTGGTTTATGTGCTCTGCTTGACCAAGTACAGTAGTTAATCTGCCACATTCTGGACTAATTGAAGTTTTAGTAGTCGTTAGGGCAGTTCCACAAAGTGCTCTTAAGTTATTCAGTGGATGTTACCAGGGTATGCACCACAGCTGCACCATTATTGTTATAAATTCAATAAATAAAAATCTTTTTTAAAGCACTCATGAGATGCCCACTTGCTCTTTGCGGGAGTATGATTCCTGCCCAGAACAAACAAACCTTTCACTTCCTCAGAATTATGGCTGTAATGAGTAACTCCATCTTGTCTAGACTAAGTTTTAATAATATCTCTGAACTAGCACATTACTAACCTTCGGCATTCAGGGACTCAATAGCTCCACATAGGACAGATGAAAAGGAGAATTAGACCTGGGTATAACCTACTCCACAAAATGCCTGCCAATCTCTCCCAGTATTTTCATACGTGTGTGAGATTCCTGCAGGGTTCCAGAAGAGAATTACCACACTGAACCACAATTTCCCAGCATAACCTTTAAAATAACCCGGTGATGTATAGAGCTAGTGCAAAACAGTGCTCCTAACCCATATAATTTATGCAGAGCGATACCATGTATGATGGTTCAAAAGACTTAAAGAGTGTGGGAAGTAAAACACTAATGCTTGTAACATGTAACTTGAATCAGTGGGGCATGACAGACAGAAAGGCAACCTATTCTTCCCTTGCTGATTCCTCCTTCAGTAACTACTTGTTGGTATGTAGATTTTTTTTTCTTGCTTTACTTCCTCCGAGTTAGTGTTAACCTCAGGGCCACATGTATGTCTGTACTCAGAATGGCTTTATTTCCCAGGAGTAATAAACCTTAAGTTTCTTTATTCTTTCAACTACCAGTCTTAACAGACTATTCATTTCTGCACTCCACTCCCATGAATACCAATCTCCAATAAAGGTCATACTTTCTTTCAACCAGTGTGACTAGTAGTAGTCTTTATTTCAAAGCCCAAAGCAGAATTTGAATGTAACTCTTACCTTGTTATTCCCTTTCACTTCTTTCCCTAGACCTCTCACAGTCGCTCAAAGTTGGGAGGTGAACCATGCTGTGCAACTGCACACAAATACTTCTGGATTAGGGGTACAGTGGACAATTTTTAAACTTGGCGAACATGTTCTAGGACTGGGATGTATGTTCTGTGCACACCAGTAACTGGAATGCAAACTGATAAAATATTCAATTTATATAGTATGCAGGTAGAATTGGATAATGTGTGTCTGTTGCAAAAAACCATATCAGGATTGGACAGAAGTAAACTAATTAATCCATAGGATAACCAACAGGTGATGGGATGATGATTTAATGGGGACTATATAAGCGAAACATTAAACAAAATAATTATGTGGTCCTTAAAAAAACAATGCATAATGTATTATATTAAAACCTCAGATTATGCCCTATAGCTGTTTTTCTCCCACTAACAAGTACTTTGGCCAGGCTTCAAAGAGTCCCTTGGGTGTGCAATTGCTTCCATCATCCTACTTTTCCAGACTGTAAGGACTGTATTCAACTAACTCCTACTGAGAGTAGACCCACTGAAATGAATGAACCTAAGTTGGTTGTGTCCATCAGCTTCAATGGAGGGAGCGAGGGTTGCTGTCAGAAGCTCCACTGTGCAAATATAGCTTTTAGCAAAACCCTTGGAACACATTAGGGAGTGCAATGTTTGCTCAGTGAAACCAGCAAACTTCATGACACAAATATAAAGCCTCCATATATAGGATTTAGCTATACATAGAACTTGGTAAAAAATTAAGATTTATGGGAAATCTTTCTCTTCCTGTTATCCTACGTCAATGAATATCTCTTCATACTTGAATTATCTGCTCTTTCTCCAGATGTGGGGTATACCTGTTTTAATCACTAATGTGGCCCTGATGTGTTATGTAAAATCCTTGCAATGACCTGTACAAAACCCACATACTTTTATAACAAGAACTTGTTCTGTATCAAGTGCCACAGTGCCATTTCAAAGTCACTATATTTTCTATCTAATTACTCTGATGATGAATTCATTGAGTAGTGTCTGGATTTTACATAATAAAGAGCAACATATATGCTCATTAGTTAAAATTTCAATTAAAATATCTCAAATGTTGTGTTCACTAGCAATACAACTGTCAAAATTATATCCAGAAATCAAGCTAGAAAAGAAAACACTGTAAAATATCAAGATGTATAATGACAAAGAAATTGCTTAAAATTTAACATATCATTAACTTAGCTTTGGGGCTATTAAGTTAACTTGCTATAAAATGTACTATCAAAGAATAGGGATGAATGAACAGACCCCTTGATTTACCTGCCCTGGGAAGATTTCCTTTTAATATATTGATATGTAAAGCTATTGGATTTTATATGATAATTTGCCTATGAAAGTAGCTGTCCTGTAGGGATCCTTATTCCTAGCATAATGAGACCTCTAAGTTGTAAATTCTAAGTAACTGGTGGAAAACAAGGTGATGTGGCAAACAGGAAAATGTATTTAGGAAAATAGACAATAATTTCACACTTTGTTGAGTGAGCTGTGCTTGCACCTGACTCTTGTAAAGGCTGGGTGGTATTATATTGGCTTTCTTCGTGTCGGGAAACAAAGCAGAACAGTTTTTCGGTAAAGAAGGTATTGAAGGGACAGAGAACAATGGAAATGTGTTCAGAGCTGGAAGAGGATGTCTCAGTTCGTCTCCAGATGCACTGTTAGATGATTAAGACCAGGATCTGGAGGAGTGTGGAATCAACAGGGCTTCTGAGCCCTCTTCTTTATTCATCCGCCCTGCATGTCAATTGACAAACCACTCATGGAACTGGGAGAGGCCTCTGGCGCATTCTCAATCTGAATTCTCAGATGTCTGACTCAGATATCATCCCAAAAGCTAACTGGAAAGCCTTGGTGTGTACCATGTGGAACCAAGTACATGGTAGTGTGAAGACTGGGGGAAGTAATGCTCAAACAGTAGCAAGAAAGTGAAATTGGGCCTACTCCTATTTCCATGTACCCCTTCACACAGTAATAATTAGGGCTTAGAAATTTTAAAAATATTATGCAATATATAAATGATTTTAAATAAATTATGTCACTTCCAGGAACATGCAGGTAGGATTGTAGCTGTAAGCTGTAATTATCACTGACTATAACTTTTAGACTTCATTGCCATTGCAAGTGTGGTGTAGAGTGGTTAGAGTGTTGGATTACAACCTGGGAGACCAGGGTTCGAATCCCCACACAGCCATGAAGCTCACTGGGTGACCTTGGGCCAGTCACTGCCTCTCAGTCTCAGAGGAAGGCAATGATAAACCACCTCTGAATACCGCTTACCATGAAAACCATATTCATAGAGTCGCCATAAGTCGGAATCGACTTGAAGGCAGTCCATTTCCATTTCCATTTCTTCATGCCTCCCAAGTGAGATTTCACTTCATGCATGTAACCAAGTAGGCTTGAGTCCACAAAAGCTTGTGCCATAATAAATTTGTAAGTCTTTAAGGTGCTGCCAGGTTCCTTGTTGTTTGCTGCGAGATATTAACGTGGCTACCTGTCTGGACATTTGTATGCATTTAGCAATACAGGCAGAGTGAGATACTTCTCCACTCCCATCCCCCTCTAGCACCAGCAACAATACAAAAGCCTGGGAATGGGGAAATTTCCCAGGCTGTTTTCTATCCACTTCCTATTCTAAGAGAGAAAGTTACTCAAGTGGGCAGTTGATATTGATAATGGCCCCTCAGAGAAGGTACCAATGTTTTGGGGGGACAATCTTGCAATTTGTTTTAGTTGGAGGGGACTGGGTAAAAAGGGGACTTGAGAGGAGAAGCTGGAATTTACTGAGAAGGGGCACAGGCTGGGGGCAGAGGAGCAATGTCATCAAATTGAAGAGAGACATATCCTGAGGTAGTTGGAACAGGAGTTCAGAAGAGTCAAAGCTCATCTCAAACCATGGCCTTTGAATATGTGCATTTTTCACAAAGAAACTGGAAATGAGGCACTCTGCCTTTCTAACCTGGAGTATTATGGACAGTCCAAGCACTTACTGTAAAATAGTAGGGTGTCAATAGCATTATTATGGCTATGCAAATCTGGTTGGGCATTCTGTTTACTATTTACAGTACAATTCCATACATATCAGTTCAGAAGTAAGCCCCATTGAATTCAGTTGGATTTACTCCCAACCTAGATAGGTTTGTCTAGGACTTTAGCCTCTGTATATAGTTTATCTTTTAAACTAAAACATCAACTTTTAAAACAAAAATATCAATTTCTGTAATTATCATAATTACAGAGGGCCTCCTCTGTTGATGTTAACACCTGAGAGGGTCTGTAGGGAAGGAGTTGGTCTATTGGATGCTGAGGATGCCGAGTCTTGTTAGGAGACCCCTATCTCTTCACAGAGCTACAGTTCTCAGAGTGGCTTAACAATCAATCCCTATTCCCAGAGAACTCTGGGGACTGTAGCTCTGGGAGGGAAATAAGGGTCTCCTAATAACTCTCAGCACCCTTAACAAGCTTAAATTTCCAGGATTCTTTAGGGGAAGTCATGACTGTTAAAGCGGTATAATAGTGCTTTAAATGGAGCAGATGTGGCCTGGATTTCAGGACAGAACAAGTAATCTGATATCTCTGCTGCCCTACCCCATGCACTTTCTCCCCCAGGAATTTCAGAAGTGGGGGCATTTTAAAACAATGTGAAAGGGCATTTTTAATCTTCATTTTAAATAACTAAACACACTGAGTTAAATAAAGAAATGTTATGAAACATGTATTTTAATAGTAAATGACTGTAATTTAAAGACCCTTGGCATTTACAGTTTAATTAAAAATGTTCAGAACGTCAGTATTTCCCCCCCAAAAATCCTGCTCAGTATAAATCTCTGGAACAGGGTGAATTGTCTCCTGTATCTTGTTGAAAGAAAATGGACAACAGCAGGGTGGGGATCATAATCAGAGAGCTTCGGCTATGGGGCGGTATACAAATGTAGTAGTAGTAGTAGTAATAATAATAATAATTAATAATAATAATAATAATAATAGGCTGTACCAATCCCATTCAGAGCTATGTTTAGTTGTGCATTAACTGTCATGTTGTTCATGTGTCATCCACTATTAACAGTGGTTCCCAAGCTCTTTTTCTCTGAGGACCACTTGAAAATTGCTGAGGGTCTTGGTGGATCACTTAATTTTTTTTCTGCCAGTTGTAGCAATTGTAATGTGCTGTGCTAGATGCTATATGATTTCTAATTGTATTTTTATTGCTTATTTCTTATATATTGTATTTTCTTGTATTACAACTTACATTCCATAGAATTCAAATTGTAATACAAACAATATAATGCAAGAAATTAAAAAGCAGTAAAAATACAATTAAAGATCAATATGAATATTTAATGTGATGGATGTGCCATCTCCTGTCTTCAACCACAAACCCACAGACATGCCATGGACCACCTGATTAAAGCTCACAGGTCACTGGTGGTCCACCGACAACAGTTTGGGAACTCTTGCAGTATAAGATTATGCAGGGACACAATTCTTTCAGTTTGCATTGAGTGTGGTTAGACAGTTTTGATTGCTGCCAGGAGTTTTTGCTCCATGCCCAAAGTTATGGGCAATGGCTGGCAAAGACACACAGGCACTGAACATCCTAAATCACTGCCACGTGGGAAATGGGGCACTTCAGAAATAACTGGCCACTGTTCACATGCTTCATCTGCAAATATATCATCTTTCCCTGTCTTCAATCTTCCCTGTCTTTGATCTTGTCTTCACAAACTGTGTGAGTGTGTTGATAGCAGATCTTTGAAAGCAGACACTATGGTGTCCTGTTCAGTATGAAGGAGTTCTGCTAAAAAACTTTCTCCTACTTGCACACTTTCCACACAAATTGCACATGCACTTTGACTGTTGGTTGTAACAAACTTGTTAGTTGTAGGTCTTTTGCTTTCAACATGACTACCGATGTTAAGTTTGGATTTTGATCCATGCTTCCTATGGAAAGGTCCTTCCTTCAGTAACTGTAGCTTTCTGTTTCTGATTGTTGAATCTCTGCAATAAGAATGTTCGGAAAGATAAGGTCATCACATTGCAGATTTTTCTATAGAACCTGGTATACATCTAAGACATCTCCCATAGGTTCTGTTAGCCAAATTTGCTTATTATCCCATGTTCTCAGAAAACCATGGGCTTCTGCTTTTTCTTTTCTGTCTCTACTCTTCTCTACTTTCTGGCAACTAGGCATGTTTCAATAAGGTGGACTTGATGCTGTATACATCTTAAATCATGATGCCGTGGAAATAGTTTTGCTTCAGGAAAGACAGTATGTAGCAGCTTTGTTTTATTCTTTGATATGTGGAAATAGTTGTTGAAAGCTAATAGGTTAGCCTTCCAAATCTTCATTTCTGGAGCAGTAACAATGATGGACTCCGCAGCAAAGTCCGATGAGTACAACACCCAAAAGTTAAAATTCTCTCATGTACTGGTCACTTAAAAGTTTCCAGGGACCAGAGTGTCAAACACTGTGGTTTCACAGCAGCTAGCACCTAATTAACAGATACCAGATGCCGGCCAGACCATAAATCTGCTAGGCAGGAGGAACCAGAGGCCAGCCAGTGTGTTTACCGTTTGGGAAACACCGAAGGAGGATGCAGAGGAGTCGAGTCCTTAAGGTAGTCCAAAGGTCCAGAAACCAAGAGATCCAATCAGGCAGGGCAGGGTCCAAAGCATGGGTCAACAGGGGAGCCGGAGCAATGTCTGCAGCAAGGCTTGATGTTGACTCTAGCAAGAAGTCTCCCTTTCCTTCCAGTCTTTTATGCTCGCGTTGAGGCCAGGTGCTTACAATCAGCCTGTGTTCTTGCGAGCTCTTCTGCTCCTTAATCGAGCTGATTGCCTTTGTTGCTGCAACACCTGTTAGCATCTTCTCCCTCCTGGGGAAAGGGCAGCCTCCTGGTCGCTTCCCGACTCTGACAGGCGGGCTCCCTCAGGGGCTTGCCCCTGTCTGGCAAAGGATCCTGAGCTGTCTCCCTGCTTGTCCCCTCTCCTGGGTCCACGGTCTCCCATTCCTCTTCCTCCTCGGATGAGTCCTCTGAGGGGGGCATGATACAGAGTTCTTCCCTGTGTTTGCTGATTCTCTGTAATTCCTATTAGTTTCTTCACATTAGAACCACATATTTTCAGGGCTTCATTCACTCCTTCAAGCAAACGTTTTGCTCTATTCTCCTCTGGCAAATGTAGGAAAAGAGTTCTCAGATTTCTATTTGGTACTGCAATTCGACCCTAATAAATTTGTTAACTTCCATTTGTTTGCTGACACTGCCATCAATCTGAATAGCAAATACCAACTATTCATCAAACATTTTTTCAATTCTTTTTAGTTCTACAACACTGATGCACCCCAACATTTCTCTCTAATAAACAGGATCCGTGTAGTGTACATCAAAAGCTGCAGGACTAAATGCTGGTAGCTCAGCATCAGGTCCTTCATCATGCATAAGGCACATTAAGTGGTTGGCATCAAGAGTGGTCAAGGATCTGGACGGTCATGAACATATAGACATAATCTCACAAAGGTAATCACTGTATACATCATATGCCAAAGTGACCAGGAATTTGATATTTTCTGCATTTTGTGGTTGTTTATACTGCCTTTTTCCTACTGCAGCACCATTGTCTGCTGAACTTTTACTGCCTCTTAAAATTTTTAAGTAGAGGTGATTCACAATTCTTTTCAAGTGATTTTCTCCATCATCTCACATCACTTGCAATTGATATAGTACTGTTCTTTGAGTACTTTACTTCCTCTATATATTCTCGAAAGTCTACAGGAAATGTGCACACGTGTTTTCCAATCCTTAGCAGCCTCAAATGATTCTGATTCTGGAAATCTTTTTAAAAGATACCTTACATCAAGCTTTATTCCTTGATAAAAACTCATACCCTTTTCAATGGTTGCTCTTTCCCACTCTGTTGGTCAGGCTTGAGTATGTCTTACTTCTTACAGTTTAACTGTAGTTCTTGTTGGGAGCAGAATCGTCATCTGGGAAAATAGTGGTCACAGTGGCAGGCAGTAAAGACTGCTTGGCAAACATACTTGCCAACTTAAGGCATTTTGCACTAGCTCGTTGAAATTCGTTATGTTTCCATTTTTCATCTCTTTCAGCTTTTGGCATTGTGCACCTCACCTAAACATCCGTATCAGAAGAAATTGATTAGCAGCAGAATTCCTGGCCCCCACCTTACTCTGTACTAGGTTCTTTCCACCAGGGTCCTGGCCTGAACTTCCCCTGCCAGTCAGTGGTGGCTTGCGAACAGTGGGTTAGGAGTAGGGATGGGATATGCACACTGCCAATCTGATCCGTCCTGCTCACTCCTGGCATCACAGAGGAGGAGGAGACAAGAGAGAAGGGGTAGAAGGATAGAACGGCAACTATGGCAAAAGCCTCCCTGAGCAGGGCCAGACTGTGGAGGAGGCACAGGAAGAGGAGGTGCTACATTGTAAGGCAAGTGACAGGCTGTAGGCTAGGCTGAGGGAAAAGTCCGCTTAATTCTGACCTTGGGTGGTGATGGTCCAGAATTAAGCCGCACCTCCTTTCCTGTTCTTCCTCTTCCTCCACAGTCTGGCCCTGATGGGGAAGTTTCTGCCACAGCTCCTGCTCTATGCTTCTACCCTAGTTAGGAGGAGGATTTACTTTTATTTTTTAAAAAGCAAAGCTTTCCCTCGGATCCATCTGCAGGAAAGTTCCCTGATCAGACATAAACTGTACTAAAAGATGGGATGCTGTGTGCCAGTAAGGAAACCATGTTTGCTCATAGGGAAATCCAGGACAGTGATTTATCTATGGGCAAATAGTACTGTCCTATGTATGACATGATTCTTAACCAGCCCTTATATTGCTAGGTAAGTAGAGTGGCAGCCACCACCAACCCCCCAAAAACCAGGCTTTTAGTCACCTAGGGTTGGACTTTACAAAAAGTAGCAAGATGACCTGGGATCAAAGTTTTAGTTTTCCTTCAATGCAGCTTTTTAAGGCTCTAACTGGAAAGTCCAAAACAACAGACTTCCCTGGGGGCCAAAGTTTCTTCCATCCAGGATCTTGAACCTCTATTGCTTCTCCAACCCTCCTACCTCAAAAGGCAGGACTGCTGGGAAAGGGGGAAAGTCCCAGCAGGGCAGACTGATGGGAAATGGAGTTCCTGACTCAC
The DNA here is from genome assembly GCF_030035675.1 of Rhineura floridana. NCBI lineage: Eukaryota > Metazoa > Chordata > Lepidosauria > Squamata > Rhineuridae > Rhineura > Rhineura floridana. The sequence goes on from NC_084482.1 coordinate 76,933,686, forward strand.
AGTTCTATTGTATTCTAGACTAGGGGCTGCCGGCCCTGGTTGCTTCGCTTGCCAATCCTGCCTGTCATCACCAAACCCCCAACCCCTCACCACCAACAAATCCTCCTATAGTAACCCCTTAGACCTTCCCCTTCCACCTCCTGCAAATGCCAAGCTCCTTCCCTTCCCCCCTGTAGAACTTGCTAAGCACCATCCCTTTTACTCCTTAAAGCTCCCCCTTCCCCCTACAGGTTGCTGAACCTCCCCTCTCCCCCCATGGGTCACCAAAGCTGCTTCCTGGTATCCGAGCTACTACTGCTGCTGCCATTGCAACTGGCCTCCTGCCCGAACTCTCACCCAGTCTCCTGCCTGGGCTATAGCCGCCGCTGCCACTGGCCTTCCAAACTGTGTAGACTGCCGCTACTGCGGCCACATAGCTTGCTGGCTCACTCAGAGGTCCTTGCTGCTGCCCCCGCCCCCTGTCATGCTGTGACATCATGACAGCGTGACAGCTTACATTTTTTAATATATAGAAACAACAGTTTAAATTAAAAGCATTCACAAATGTATTTAAAGCAGGTTCCTCCCTCTAAATGGATTTGAGATCCCAAGATAATAACTAGGTAAGCAGGGCTCACCCTTAAAATAATGAGGTAGGCTGGGCCTGCCCTGAATTCCACTCCTGTAGCTCTTAGTCAAAATGGCTTCCAAAGCCCTGGAAGCCTTTTTCTCCTTCCATGTGCCTCCCCTCCTGCCTGTCCCAGTCTGGACACAAGAGCCTGAAGACTTGAAACTCCTTAACCCATAGGGGTTTCATAGGCACACATTTTGCTTAAAACAGGATGGCAAATCCTAAATCAGGCAGTGTGGAGGAGAACATGAATAACATCTACACCTGCATTTTGTTCTCCCCAAATATAAACCAGGGACAAGCAGAATTAAAAGGGCACTTCAGGTAGGGTTGCCATATTCCAATTCCACAAATCCAGGCAGGCTGATTTGCATATTATGCAAATGATAAATTAGTTGTGTAATTTGCATATTATGCAAATAATGTCCTGATTAGGTAAATTAATCATATTAAAAGTTGCATTGTCCAGTTTTGTTTTGTGCCTAGCAATTACCACCAAAAACTGGGGGAGGATTTGAAGATTTTAAAAAATCCTTCATTTTCAACCTTAAATGTCTGTTATGGAATATTTATTTATTAAGAGGATTTATATCCTGCCTTTCCACTGTTAAAAACAGAGTTCAGGGCAGCTTACAAACATAGTAAAAACAATACAAATGCACAATCAATGTAAAAACAATAAAAACACAACAAACATAAAACAAGTCAATGCAGCACTATAAAATCATACAACTTTTAACGCAGATAGAAATCAAGATTTCAATATTATCAGTTCTGTCAATCATCTTATCTAAAGGGAGCATGTCTTAGCATGTAAGAAGTGTCTTTAGTACACCAATTCTCACATATCCGATCAGAGAGAGGGGAAATGGAGCCTTCTATGACAAAGGCTGGAAGTTGGTGGAGACCTGGGTGCTGGCACCTCTTTTTTAAAAAAGAAAATAAAAATGCAGTGAATTCTAGGGCTCATCCAGACGACTGCAAAATGTGTGACATGCCCGCTATGTGTGTTCATCATTTTTCGGTTGTCCAAATGACGTCTCGCGCTGTTACACACTTTCACGGGTTAAATCTGCTCCTTGCAATACCGGCAAAAATGCGATTTGCTGTTTAAAATCGGGAATCATCCGCTGTGCCTTAAAGAGTTAGGATGCAATACCGTGGACTTTACAGCTGATGGGCGGTTCTTGGGTGTTTCCCCTTGCCCCTTCTCCTCATTCCAGCCAATCACGTATCTACACTTTTGCGCATGTGCGAGAATAAGCCAGGGAAAAATGAACCAATCATCGCAATGGTGGGGTGTGGGGGTAGTGGTCTGCAACTACTGTGCAGATGCATTTAATTTTTTGCCAGCCTGCAAACTGGGTGGCCACTCTGGGTGAGATCTGCAATGCACAGCAAGCCAGAAAGGGGGATGGTCGGTTTCAGCCTGCCTCCAAAGCTTTGTCAATTTCATTCTACTTGCTGGGGGTTTTGCTTCAAATCAGAAAAGGTACATTCCTTTAAGTGTAATATGCAAATACAAACAAGAAAAGGGCTTCTAGTCAGTTTCAAGAAAGCTTTGTCAATTTCATTCAATTTCATTCTCCATGGGAAGGAAAGGGACAAGGAGGGTGACAGTTTCTTGCTTTTTTGGAGAAATGAGTGCAATTGCCAGCGTGTGTATCTCCTTAAATATCAATAAAGGCAGAAAAGCATACATTCATTTAAGCATAATATTGCAAATACAAACAAGGCAGGCGTGTTTAGAATTGCAGCCTTCAGGAGCATCCATCTTTACTCTTGAGTGTTCCCATCTAACATCTCCACAATACCAGGCTTTCTTCCTACAATGGCCTTCTGGTGACTGGCCTGGCCTGAGGGCACTTAGACCCTTCTTGCCAGAAGCAAGTAGGCTAGATTAAATGTTCCTTACCCAGGGTATCTAAGCAGGTGGGAAGGAATGATCCCGCCACTTCAGCTGGACCTGGAAATGCCCTCATTTAGCTAAGATTTCTATCTTAATTTCCAATCAGAAAATTTTTTTTTGTTTGAGTGGTATGCTCCAAGCAAGTGTGGTTAATGCTTAATGTATCATGTTTAATGACATCACTAGGGACCGCCTCCTATGATATCACTAGGGCCCAACCCTTATAACATCACTAGGGCATGACCCCACGACATCACTAGGGCCCGCTCCTGAAATCTCAGAGTTTGGGATGCTTCCGACCTGGCAACTCTACCTCCTCCCCCACAGTGAAAATCTAGTTGTTTGTTTCTTGCTCTGCAAAGTTGCACATACCAGAAATTTAGACTGTGGGTGATATGTTTTGGCTCAACTTTGGTGTCTCCTTGGTGAATATTATGAAGTTCTTCATAGAAGGGACAAGATCATAGAATAGTAGAGGTGGAAGGAGCCTATAAGGCCATTGCGTCCAACCCTCTGCTCAATGCAGGAATCCAAGATGTGTTATTGATCCCTGATTCTTAGTTGTGGATCACCACTAGCTTAGTAGCAAGCATTTTCAAGTAGTCTAACAAAAAAAATCAGATATTCAGCAGCAATTCCACAAGTTCATCATCAGTGAGAAAAAAGTTGGTAGAGGGAAAGAGAGAAAAGAAGAGGAGAAATTCAGGAGGTAGGAAACGAAAGGTAGACAGAAAAATTAATTAAAGAAATGGAAGAATCACAGGGTGAAAAGAAAAGGTTTTAAGTTAGAAAAAGTGTATGTGTTGGCAGAATATTACTATGGAAAGGAAATATTGTGAAGGAAAATTGGACCTTACAATGTGTCTATGCAACCAAAGTAAAGCATTTATTTGTTTATAATTACCCTTTTTAATAAAATATTTTTGATTAAATATCAGAAAAATACTTTTGCAGAGATTTGAATACTCTGATAAATCATGGCATAGATAAGAACAAGTAATAATAGAGAAATAACAGTAAATACGTTCCATTTAGGGTTATTTAGGATTTAGAATCAATTCCAGCAAGAGATGCTTGGTGAATATTACATCCCTCTCTTAAAGAGATGATAGCTATTTCTCTGCAGCATGTTGGAAGGTATTCAATAACAGATTATTTGTGGTTCACTCCTCAAGTTCTTAAAAGACTGATTTTCTATGAAGCAGGTACCAAAGGTGTTTCTGGTCATTCCCCAATTACTTTGGTAACTGGTTGCAGTTAAAATCCCAGAGAAAATGGGCATCTTAGTACCAATGGATCTGAAACAATTGATTCTTAGATATTTCAGCAAGAATTGGTACTGAGCCAGAAACTGAAATTAATAACACATTTATTGGGAGCAAAAGGCCTTGTAGTTCAGTAGTGGAACTGATATGTCATAAATCTGATCTGAGATAATAAATGCTTATGTATTATTAGTTCTGTAAAACTATTATCACACATAGACAAGGCAGAATAAGAGATTAGAAAATATTAATATTCCCCCCCAAGATTGGATCATATATAGAGGCAATTAATAATGAAAGTGGATACAAATTATGTAAATGCTTAGTGATTTGATTGATGATATATTGATATTCTATTATTATTATTGCTAAACTGTAAAGTGAACTGTACTATATCATTTTATTTTATTTGTTTTCATTTTGTGTGTGGTATCCAGTTGCTGCCCCTTTACTGATGGAAGAAGTCTGTCAGCAGAACAGGGACAGACACTTTTTGGCAATTCTTCCTCCACCCTGCAACCCCAATGCCCCCCAAATCTGTCCTTCAAGGTCCCCCAATAGTTTGGAAAAGACTTGGGGGGGGAGGATTGCTGAATATTATCTTCCCATTCTGCTGATGCATTACTTCCATCCTTGAAGGGACATCCATTGGATTCCCCTCTAAACAAGTCATCTAAATTAAAAGGAAAAGGGGTGGGGAGAGAGTGTGTGTGAGGGAGAGAAACAAAAGAGAAAAGAAAAAAAGGGAGAGGGCAGGAGAGGGGAAAGGGAAAGGAAATATTTTCCTCCAGGCTGCTATGAGCAGCATCCCTACATGGTATGAAATCTACAATCAGCAGCAATTCAGGACAAATAGCCTCACTTCATCAGCAAGTCTGGACAAATCATGATAGTTCATCTCTGGTCAGGATTAATTCAGGACGAATAACCACAGTTCATCATCAGCCATTCAATGGCAATCACTAGAGTTCCTTCCCAGTCAGAAGCAATTAATTAAAAGTTGTCTTCAGCAGCAGTGTCAAGGTCATCATAAATAATCATTCTTGTAGGAAGGGTAAAGAAAGGGGTTGGAATGAGTGGGGAAGGAAGGGGAGAGGGCAAGAGGAGAAGGTGAGGGCGGGGAGAGAGAGAGAAGGAGAAATTCAGAAGGCAGGAATGGAATACAAGAAGGCTGGAATGAAAATGAAGGAAAGGGATAAAAAATTTAAAAAAGCAGAAAGTAAAGGGAATGGAATGGAACAGAAAGGAGACTTATTGAAGGGCTGAATAAAAGGGACGTTATCAAAAAATATTAATTTACAAGTACAATCCTAACCATGTCTACTCAGAAGTAAGTCTGACTGAATTCAGTGGGGCTTGTTGTTGTTGCTATGTGCCTTCAAGTTGATTATGACTTATGGCGACCCTATGAATCAGTGACCTCCAAGAGCATCTGTCACGAACCTCCCTGTTCAGATCTTGTAAGTTCAGGTCTGTGGCTTCCTTTATGGAAACAAACCATCTCTTGTTTGGTCTTCCTCTTTTTCTACTCCCTTTTGCTTTTCACAGCATTATTGTCTTTTCCAGTGAATCATGTCTTCTCATTATGTGTCCAAAGTATGACAACCTTAGTTTCATCATTTTAGCTTCTAGTGACAGTTCTAGTTTAATTTGTTCTAACACCCAATTATTTGTCTTTTTTGCGGTCCATGGTATCCAGAAAGCTCTCCTCCAACACCACATTTCAAATGAGTTGATTTTTCTCTTATCCCCTTTTTTCACTGTCCAGGGAAGTGAGGTTCAGATTGCTGCATAAATTTTAAATGTGAAAAGTTGGACAAAGTAGTGATTGTACTGAATGGGATCAAAATCTTGGAGAGAACATTTCAGGGAACCTGTATGAATGTGTATTGCAGGCAGGAATGAAGATGACAACAAATATTCATGTAGCAGCAGTCGGGGTGGTAGGGGCACTTACCTGACCTCCTGTCACTGGTGTCACTGTGGTGAGCTGAGAGGGAGAGGTGACTGTGCAGTTGATGTGGTGCAAATTCACTGGCAGAGCCCATTCAGCACTGTTGCTGGTGTGTGCGCGCACTATATCAACTTCACCGCCACATCACCCTTCCCCCTTCTGGTACACCACAGCAATGCCAGTGACAGGAGGTCAGATAGGCACTGATGCCACGCTGACTGCTGCTGTATTAAGGTACAAACAAATCACTACAAACTATTAGGCTGATGGTATTGTATGCCATGGCAAATCAAGAAAACATATCTGAATGCTTGTTTGGGGTATGGATACTTTAAATGAGATTTCAAGCATATTTGATGGCACTGCCCACATATTCCAAGGTGTTGGAGAAAGGTTATAGTTAAAAGGAAGGAAGGAGGGGGGAAGGCTGGTAGACCCAGCATTTCTCCATTGTTGTCTGAGAAAAATGGAGTTGTGGTGGATATTTTCTTTGAGTGGAAAAAAGATTTCCCTGTGCCTGGTGCTGTGCTATGCTGAGCTGCTGCTTGTCTGCATCGATGCCTGAGTGGAATGCTGATTCTCCCCACAATGCTACTCTTGTGAGGCATCACCGCCCTACTCATAGACATCAAATTTGCTCTGCTGTCTTTGCTACCTGTCTGGAACATCCTATGGTCATCTCTGATTAGTGGAATGAACTCTTATGTTCAGATTGTATGTTCATGCTCTTCTGAAATTGTTGCAGTACTGCCAGCATAATTTCTTCCCTTCATTGGAGCTCATCATTCCTGAACATTGTGTGTCCTGCCTCCAGAATAAAACAATAAGAAGGTATAGTATGAATATACATGGTCAGACAGGCTTCAAGTATACTCCTGCGTTTTTTCACACTTGTGTCCCAAATTTAGTTTTAGTATGGAACACACATGAGGACCTGTAGACGACATGTGTGTTCTAGTTAAGCCTCCATGAAAAGAACTTCCCAGAGTAGCCCAAATTAGTGGTAACCCTAACTGGGGTCTCCTCATTCAAATGTCAATATGCCACCCTTTCAGAACTGCTGTAATTCTAGGAATTAACTGCAGACTAGAGAATCACATACAAAAAACAGTGCACATTGGAGAATCTCTAACAGGAGTCTGTGTATTCATATTGCTTTTATATTGCAAGAAAAGAGAGCTCCTCCACCCACATGTCAAATTTTCATCTTTCAGGGCAGAGTGGTTTCCATTAGGACCTTAGCATGGGAGGGGAGATTTCATCATCCATCCCTGTGTGCTGTGGCCTTGATCCTCATTGGCACCTTGCACCTCCTAGTTTTGCTTTAAAAATATTTATGTCACTCAGTGTTAACACAAAGAAGATCTACCTATTCCATCTTTGGCCATTTTAAGTGTGTGGGTTGGGCCAAATGTTGATTGTAAAAATAGTTAGTTTCTTTTTATTGATAGCAAGACTTATCAGAAAAGCTGACCCAGAAGGTTCATTTGTATAGGTGTTTGTAAAAAAAAGACATGTTTTATTCAACTTAGTTTGATTTTATTCAATTTATTAATGAGGAGTCAGAAACTTGAACAATCCCAGCAAGGTGTGCAAGTACATGGCACAATCTGTAGTTGGCCCAGGTCCCTCGTACTCCTGCAATTACCAGCCATTTCTGACTAACTCTGCAAACAACATCAGAACAATTAGATTGGACTCTGAAAAAAGAGCATGTTAATTTTCTGGCTTTTTTCTTCTTTCTTCTTTGATTATCCTAGATATTTTAAGGATATGTATCCCTTTGTTCTTTTGTATTTTCAGCAATGATTTCTTGTATATTTAGTAAAATTGATTAAAAAAATAAAGTCTTTGTCACTCAGTGTTGACACAAGGAGCCTCAACTGGCCACAGCCCAGTGCTCCAGATGGTAGCATATGTCACTTGTTAATTGGGACCTAATTACAAGTATGGCTTATAAGGTTGCTGAAATTTGCCAAGCTTACATGGCATGAGAAAGACTAAAGGGCTTCAGAGCACCTCAGAACCCTGACCACTCAGCAAAGCTCACAATGTTGATGCTTTGCTGTCTGCTTCATGGTCATTCCACGACTTCTAGAGCCACTGACCATCTCAGCAGCACCAGTGGCAGTGGGTCAGGGTAGAGGTTCAGGGGCTAAAGCTATCTGATATTTTCAAATGGTAGCAGATATACCTTAGACCATTGGTCTTCAAGTGGTGGGTGGGAACACACTACTGGGTTGTGGCCTGATCTAAGGTAGGTTGCAGCAGCAGCACTACCACCATACAAATATATGGTAAAAAATTAAGAAATGGGTCCCCAAATGCATGTTTGGATTAAAGGTGGGTCCCCAGTTTGAAAAAGTTGAATTCTACTGCCTTAGAGGACATCCCCTAGTTCTGATATCTGGCTGAGAGTTTGAAGCACAGACTCCCCAGGTCTTTCATGGTGTACATACAGGCAGGCACTTTCACATTCCTTTTTGCATACAATTCTGTACCAGGTCCTGCAGATGTCCTTACCTGTGCTCCCAGAAAGCATGCTGGAGGATACATAAAGTTTGCATTATAGCTTGTGTGCACACTGTCATGATCGTGGGCCATCTTATCAAGGCTTGATTACACAAAAGGCCAAAGATCAGCCAACCCAAGTCACAGAATGGATTTTTGTGTGTGTGTAAAGTTTCTTTGTTTAGACTTATGGTTCACCCTGCTGTAAGAATTTGGGGGACGTATTTATGAGACAGACCAACTGTCAGTTCACTAGAATTTTTTCTTCATCCTTCCTTTACTCAGTCCTGAGGAATAAAGACTGTTTGAATACAGTCTTTACATGAAAGGTGCTCAGGTAAGGTTATTCTGTAGTTCGTGAAGAGGGAGCACCATGTGTGTGTGTGTGTGTGTGTGTGTGTGTGTGTGTGTGTGTGTGTGTGTGTGTGTGTGTGTGTGTGTGTGTGTGTGTGTGGTCACCCAGCAGAATGCCTCTCTCTGCTCCCTCCCAAGCTGAACCTGAAACAGTGATGGGGTCATTAAAAGGCACATTAATGGGGCACATGGCAGAAATAATAATAATAATAATAATAAATTTTATTTATTGGTCGCTTATCTGTCCGGGTGAGCGGACACTCTAGGCGACTTACAATAACATGGAAATCAATATATAATAAAACACAATCATAAAACCATCCTACAGTCATGGTGTACATACAGGCAGGCACTTTCACATTCCTTTTTGCATACAATTCTGTACCAGGTCCTGCAGATGTCCTTACCTGTGCTCCCAGAAAGCATGCTGGAGGATACATAAAGTTTGCATTATAGCTTGTGTGCACACTGTCATGATCGTGGGCCATCTTATCAAGGCTTGATTACACAAAAGGCCAAAGATCAGCCAACCCAAGTCACAGAATGGATTTTTGTGTGTGTGTAAAGTTTCTTTGTTTAGACTTATGGTTCACCCTGCTGTAAGAATTTGGGGGACGTATTTATGAGACAGACCAACTGTCAGTTCACTAGAATTTTTTCTTCATCCTTCCTTTACTCAGTCCTGAGGAATAAAGACTGTTTGAATACAGTCTTTACATGAAAGGTGCTCAGGTAAGGTTATTCTGTAGTTCGTGAAGAGGGAGCACCATGTGTGTGTGTGTGTGTGTGTGTGTGTGTGTGTGTGGTCACCCAGCAGAATGCCTCTCTCTGCTCCCTCCCAAGCTGAACCTGAAACAGTGATGGGGTCATTAAAAGGCACATTAATGGGGCACATGGCAGAAATAATAATAATAATAATAATAAATTTTATTTATTGGTCGCTTATCTGTCCGGGTGAGCGGACACTCTAGGCGACTTACAATAACATGGAAATCAATATATAATAAAACACAATCATAAAACCATCCTACAGTTAAAACAACATAAAACTAATCCAACCCAATCCCATAGGCCTGCCTGAACAGCCAGGTTTTTAAGGCTCTGCGAAAACTTATCAGGGAGGGAGCATGTCGGAGGTCCAATGGAAGGGAGTTCCAGAGGGTGGGGGCCACAATCGAATATGCCCTCTCTCTGGTCCGCACCAGCCTAGCTATTTTAACCGGTGGGACCGAGAGAAGGTCTTGTGAGGCTGATCATGTTAGGCGGCATAATTGGTGATTCTGGAGGTGCTCCTTCAGATAAACTGGGCCGAAACCGTTTAGGGTTTTAAAGGTCAACACCAACACCTTGAATTGAGCCCAGTAAACAACTGGTAGCCAGTGAAGGTCTATTAGTACTGAAGTGATATGGTCACGACTACGGCTGCGCTTAATCAAGCATGCCGCCGCATTTTGTACCAGCTGCAACTTCCGGACTGTTTTCAAGGGTAACCCCACGTAGAGCGCATTACAGTAGTCTAAGCGAGAGGAGACCAGGGCATGTATCACTTGTGGGAGCAGATGAACTGGAAGGTAGTGTTGCAGCCTCTGTATCAGATGTAATTGATACCAAGCTGCCTGGCTCACTGCTGAAACCTGAGCCTCCATAGACAGCTGGGAGTCAAGAATGACCCCAAGGCTGCGGACCTGATCCTTCAGGGGTAATCTCACTCCATTAAGCATCAGGTCTGTAATTCCCAGCCTCCCTTTATCTCCCACAAGCAACACCTCGGTCTTGTCGGGATTTAGCTTCAATCTGTTCTCTCCCATCCATCCACTCATGGATTCCAGGCACTTGGACATGGTATTCACAGCCAACTCTGGTGAGGACTTAAATGAGAGGTAGAGCTGAGTGTCATCCGCATATTGGTGACACTGCAGCCCAAAACTCCTGATGATAGCCCCCAGCGGTTTCACATAGATGTTAAACAGCATGGGGGAGAGGATAGAGCCCTGTGGCACCCCACAATTAAGAGGCCAAGGGTCTGAAACCTCATCCCCCAATGCCACCCATTGATGTCTATTAGAGAGATAGGAACGGAACCACTGTAACACAGTGCCCCCCATTCCCAATCCCTCTAGGCGATTTAAAAGGATACCGTGGTCAACGGTATCGAAAGCTGCTGAGAGATCTAGGAGGATGAGGAAGGTATATTCTCCTCTATCCAACGCCCTCCTCATATCATCCACCAGGGCGACCAAGGCTGTTTCAGTTCCATGTCCAGTCCTGAAACCCGATTGGAATGGATCTAAATAAAGCATTCCTGAGACTCTGTTGGGTTTATGGTGAGGTGCACCACCAGAAACTGCCAGGTGGAAGTAACTAATGGAATTAGACAGATTTCTCTGGCATCTTGTCTAGGACTGGGAAGGGGTGTAGAGACCCAGGAAGACAAACAGGAGACTTCCTGAAACCAATTAGTCATCAGAGGTCAATGCTTGAGGGCAGAAAGCTAAGATAAGCAAGAAGTCTGAAGGCACTATAATATTTTGATCAGAACAATGCCATGGATGGGTTAAGTCTTCTGAAAGTCATTGTGGGGGCGGGAGGACTGTTAGTGGGCACCGGCTCCCAATGGAGAGGGGTGGCACTACAGTGCTCCTTACGCAGGGAAGGGGGACAGCTTATTGCTTAGAGGTTTCCTAAGTAATGTAATGTTTTTTTGATATCTAGTACCCTGATCAAGTCAGTTTGTATCAGAATTCGCAAAGAACAAATTCAGTCACCCCAAATTTAGTCTTTAAAGAAGCCCCATTAAATTAATGACATGTAGAATAAGTGATCACACCTCTCATCAGTATATGAGCAAGGTGACACATACCCATCATGGGGAATCTAATAGAAAAGGCATCCCTATATGAATGTTCTCTGTTGTGACATGTCAGAGTAGCAACTGTGCGGCAGTTGGGGAAGCCCACGTGAGGATGCTGTGTCATGTAGTGAGTACTCATCCTAGATATTACTGCAGAGAAGTGTTCCTTATGGGGTTGCTGTTTTTGGCAGTGTTTCATGATGGGTTTAATGGGCAGCCTATCTCTAAGATAAACCCCTTTATTTTTGATCCAAGAAATTGGTAGATGTTGGTTGTACTCTATTGTAGGGCTCTCAGAGCTACATGTACCCTCTTCTGTGGCCCCCTAACAATATTACTGAACAAGGCTCATTGCTAGATTTTGAATGTCTTATCTAGATTAAAAGACTGGCCCAATTTGGTGTTTACTCCTTTCAGATTCACAGTCTCTTCAAGATTTTTATGCCAGAGTATTCACTTATTTAGCTGCTTGTTCCCTGCCAAGTTCAGCAAGGGAAAATCTTTTTATGTTGGAGCTGAATTATCACAATATATGATCATAACATTATGCTTAAATTTAGACTCACCCCATGGAAATCTTTGCTCTTTAATAGAGATTTTATTATGGAAAAGGATGGAAGTTATTGTGTAGCAATGATGTTGAATGAAAAAGACAACAAAGATAGAGGGGCAACCACAATGTCTTGTGGAGGATGCCTTTCACATGATACCAGAGCTTGGAAAAGTTACTTCTTTGAACTACAGTTCCCATCAGCCCAATCCAGTGGCCATGCTGACTGATGGGAGTTGTAGTTCAAAAAAGTAATTTTCCAAGCTCTGCATGATACGTAAATGCAGGAAAAATAATGAGGGAGCCAGAGGGTTAATTTTGAACCGGAACCTCATGAAAATAGAAAACTCTGTGAAATAAATAAATAAAAATCCCCTCATTTTAGAGCTGTCTCTCGGCATGTTTTGTGGGCTCATTAAGGACAAGGTTTTGACTTGAAATGAAAATTAATGAAAGAATTCTCTGGAATCTAAAGATGACTATATTCATGAAAAAACATCCTTTTATTATTACATCATTAAGTGATGGCTGGTGTGAAATGCCACAGTCAGAAGTACGTATTGAGTTATATTCAGGGTCAATCCATTGAAATTAATGGACCTAAACAAGTCATGCCCATTATGTTCAATGGGTTTACTCTGAGTAGGACTCAACTAGTCGTTTCACACCAAACACTTTTTAGTGGAGACCGTTTCTGTATTGACATACAAGTCTCTGATGGAAGACCAACCCCACAACCTTCCTCAAGTTGGCTATGGGAGAAATGGGGGCACCAACTCTGGAGAACCTGCTCCTCCTTCACCAGGTGTTGGGAAACACCAGAATATATGACACAGGATGGGCTCCATATCCAATGGCCATTTCACTGGTTGCTAGTAACCACATATTGTTCCAAGGCGGATTACCTATGACACAGATATGCCAACAACATTACAACTACTCTAAACAAATTTGATAATTCATATCTTTTGAAAGAAGGAGGAAGGGAAGGAGTAAGAAAGCTGGAGTTAACAGTGAGATCAATACAAATGCAAATGAAAAGTAAATTAAAATAAAACATGGGATTAATAGGTTGACATGAAACACTCCCCGCTCTCTAAAATAAATAGTTTTCTTATTCAATGTGTTACAGTTTAGGACTGCCAGTATAACAAACTGTAGAATTTTTCATCAAGCAGTTAAACACTTGGCATTAGGCTGTGCTTGTTTTCAAATATATTGTTTGCCACCAATGGTGCAGCTTCAGGCTCTTTCCTCCAGTAGTTTGTTCACATCCCCTTTTGCATTCCACTTGCACATGCACTTCTTGCTATCTCCCCTGACCCCAATTTTCTTGCTCTGTTTCCTTTATCCCCATTTTAATTAAGAGCTGAAAGAAATTTGGTGTTCATCTTTCCTTGACCCTCAAGTTCCCTTTGCAAATATCTATGTGCTTTGAGCACCATAGTGAGTGCTGGCATTGCGGGGGAGAGAGGTTGTAGAAGTATACATTTCAGATCCGTGTAATTTGGCAATGGAATGGAAATGATTCACCTGGGGAAAAGGAACATATTGCTTTGTATAGGATCAAATTCTTTGGCCTGTGCTTTGCAGTAGGTCAGGTAATGAAATTTGTCCCTTTTGGCATCCAAATACATGACTCAATCAATTTAGTTACAAGATGTTTGCTTTTCAAAATGACAGTAACCACTCTCTTCCTCATGTTTTGGAGCTGTCCTCTTGCCCTTCCTTTCTTTTTGCAGGTTGCCTGCTGAATCACTATGGTTCTGGCCAAATCTCCCCGCGTAGATTTCAGAACAGCATTTAATGTCAGCTTTTGTACCTCAGCTGCCCAACAAAATGCTACTGTTAAGATGTATCCACTGAGTCGCAGAGCAGTTTTTTAAAATAAAAAATAATTACATTTATACACCACTTTTTGGTTCAAAGGACCTCAAAGTGGTGAACAGCGTATTAATACAAAAGAAATACAAAACAGGAGGACAGTAAATACAGCCAATCAAAAATAATAACATAAAATAGCAAAATCACAAAACATCCATCAATCACACTGGATATGTGTTAGGAACACCAGTTAACCCTGCGGCAAAGCAACAGAAAGGCCATCCATCAAGCCACCCTTATCTTTCCCCTAGGGCGTACGCTCTCTGCTCCTGTCTTTCACCCAAGGAGACAAGTTTCACTAGCAGGCCCTCACCCTGGCGCAGAAGCTGCTTCTCTCTCCTATGGCAGCCAACCAGCCAGCAGACAAAATACTCATCAACCTCACATTATAATAACCAGAGCCTGGAGAAAAAAAGAAGCAGGAGAGGGGGGAATCCTACAAACCTGACATAGTACATCCACTCTCCCCCATCTCCCACTGGGATGTGGGAAGATCCACAACAGCAAATTTTCACCCTGGAGTGTGAAGCAACTTCCTTCAGCAAATAAACATTCCACACAACTCCACACAATTACTTAACAGTGTAACTAACACCAAACCCAACCCTTGGAGGTAGCTGGTGCGTGTGTATGTATGTGTTGGGTTGTCATAGAATCCTGAGAGAGTCAATGTACCAGCACGGAGAACAGGATTGCTCCCTAAATCTGCTCCAAAGTTCCAGTGCAAATTATTGCAATTGGTATAACGGGCCTGGTATTGTGAAAGATCTGGAACTGGTCGTGGGAGCTGGTCTTGAGTCTGGATGGTCTCTTTATCAACCGTTCATAGCAATCAATTTTTCAGTGATCAGGTTTAGCAGCAGCCTTAAGTGGTAGATTGTACCATTTCAATCTGTGGGGGATATCACGTTTGAATGCTCCTACATAAAGAAAAAAAATGCTCTCCCTGAAAATAGAATATAGTCTATTAAGGAGATATATTCTTGCCTAATCCTTTTGCTAATGCACTAGTTTTGTATTTGCAGGGAGTTTTCTGTGTAGGGGAGCAATAAACATCCCCAACAGTTTGAAGTGGTGCAGTCCATTTCGGTATTCCTTCAACTCCCTGTGTGTGAGAGAGTTAAGGATTTCTTCTTATCCTTAGGCTTCATGTTATTCTGTGATACTGCAGTGACTTAAAAAGGATATTGACAATGCTCTAAGGACTCCTGTATAAGAAATGTTTTGCAAAGTTAAATAACAAAGTGATGTGCTTTAATAGCAACTGTGAATTTTACACAAATTCTTTTATGTAGCTTAATATTTTGTTCACTCTCCCTGCTCCTCAGATTGATTTCTGTCATTTCTGCTGATTTCTGTCAGCAAATGTTTCTTGGTAGCAAAACAAAGCAGGAAAGGCCTTTTGCACAAATTCTTTCTTTGGGGGAAAAAACTGTTTGACTTTTGCCTGAGCTTTTCCTTTCGGAGTGCAAACCCAAAGGCCATGTTAATACTTATAAAATGCAGGTCCAGTTCCAATGCAAAATGATATGCCAATGCATAATAGGATGCTACTTTGATGCACCAATTTGTTTACTTCTGAGTTCATTGGCATGCACAGCACTGAGGCTTTTCTGGATGAATATTGTCAGATACGTGGGCAGGTGGTCCCTAAAGAGACTGATCAGTCATGCAGAGCCGCACTTTCTCAAGGCCCTTTACTTTACCCTTGCAGAGCAATCCATGGAATTACACTGGGATATAGTCTGCGTCAGCACTTCCACTAAAAACCATTACTTGAGGAATTTCTAACTCATCCATGAGAAGTTTGAGGGCTGAAGGTGCCCTTACACCTTCTTTGCCCTGGAGATGAAAGTGAAATTGACATAATTGAGGAAAAAAAGATAAGAAAGGAGGTGGGTGAACTTTGTTATGGAAATGCAGTAAAGACCATCAGTTTAGTTTCAGAGAAGTCTTCAACATGCAGAGTATTTAATTTTCACTGTGCTATTTTGCAGGGTGCAAACTAATATTTGATAGGAATTTATGTAAATCAAAGTAACCTAGGATGACAGCTTCACATTTTCTCAGTAAATATATCTTTTCCTGAATTAGTGTAATATTAGCTGAGGTAAAATCACCAGAGGCAATCCAATTTAATTAATTTAAAACCCAAGCTGGATACCTTTTATGAAGGATAAAATATAATGAGCTTTGCCTTCATTCCTCAGTAATGATCCATTAGGTTCAGAAAGCTTTTCTTGGACTTCACTTCCCTACTCAAGATTTTGGGGGATTTTTATTTGTCTCTAAAGCCTCATCAGTGACAAGAACTGGAGAATGGACTACTGGATTGTATGAATGTGTGCTATGCTAGAGGGCTAAAATGTTTTCCTCTGAGGAAATGATTTATGGGTTTTGGTTATATGGCAAAGGCTTTATTATATAGCCACGAGAGTGGCTGTATACTATAGCCAGCATGGATTTTTCACATTCTGCACTGTTACATTGAAAATACCCCCCATGCCATTCTGATACTTCCCATAAGCTCATTTCAAAATAAAACCTTACAAAATTTATAGTCCTGAACTCAGAAACGCTTGCTTAACAACCCTCTAAATGTTCATGGCAATACACAAAAGAGTCAGAGAGAACAGAGAGTTCAAAGTCTAAAAAGAAAGAAGAAAAACCCAGAGCCCTTTTGGACTTTTCTCTCTCAGAGTTCTCATAATCTGTTGAAATTCATTAAAAATCAGCCATGTTCACAGAGTACCTGTAATCCTAATACTGACCTTGCCCCATACTCTGACCTTCATCTCCAGTTTAAAAGTTAAAAAAAATGCCTGGCTGATTTTTAATTAATTTAAGAAATTTTGGCTGGAACCCTATCATACACAGGAAGTGGATTGGACTGTGAAAGACCAACCCCAATTGTGTTTGCATTTTGACCAATTTGTAGGGCAGTACAATATCTCAGAGAGGAGGTCAGGTGTCCTGCTCCCCTGGTGGATTCACTAGAGCTGCCCAATTTCCCTGCTTTTTAAAGTTTGATAGAAAGATCTGTGGGCTATAGGCACGTTCTTAAACCGCAAGGTTTTTTGTGTATTAGTGAATCCAGATATAGTTGTTAACAGTGGTTTGTAGATATTCATATTGATCTGTATTGTAATTAGGGATGGGTGAATCTGACAATTTTGGTTTCTCACAGTTTCTCATTTTTCTATTCTTAAATATAATTTTCTACATTTCTATATCAGTTTGCAGTTTTTAAAAAACAAGACCTCATGAAAATTCAGCAGCATTTTAGTGCAAATTGCTCCTAAAATACACATCTTGTCTGCAATTTTCCCTAATAACAAGCCCATTAAGCTGAGACCTTATCCCAGTCTGCATCTGTGTTGGAATTGTTTTTTAATATGTTTTTTAAACCTTTTTTTTTTTAAAATATGTTTTTAACCTTTTTTCTTTTTTAAGATGTCTTCAAAGCTTTTTTAAAAATGCTTTTAAAGATGTTTTGTTTTAATGTATTTTAAAGTTTGTTTTTATGATGTTTTAAAGTGTTTTTAGTGCTTTTATTTGCCTCCCTGGGCTCCTACTGGGAGGAAGGGCGGGATATAAATCAAATAATAATGATGATGATAATAATAATAATAATATACACATTTTTGCAAAGCAATTTTCCTTTATATAATGCATTTTGTATCATATTTTCACAAATATATGCATTTTTATGCACACTTTACCTTAGTATATGTAGTTTTGTTCACATTTTACTCTAGTGTGCATTTTGTACACATTATATGGCTGAAGAAATGCACTGTAAAATTCAAAAAAGTACAAAATTCAATGGATTTCTGTATTTCAATTCGTGTATTGTTTTGGAAAGTACAAATTAGGTAGGTTTACCTTTAAATGTGAACTAAATTGAATATGTCCTCCAACCCTATCCAGCTGGAAATGTACGACCTCATCCACACTACTGGTGCAGATCTGGATTGCATTAGATGTCTTGCATCTAAATGTCCACTGTAATGTGGTGCACGTCTGTTCCAGTCTATGCATGTGATTTCTGATCCACCAAAGGAATCTGTCTGTTGAGCTCTCTTGTTGGGTTGGGGTATAAGAATTTAACTGATTACTATGCTTCTCATCCAAGAAGGATTTTTCTGACTGCGCTAACGCATGTGGTCTTATACATCTTTCTATAGTACATGGGATGGCAATTCTTTCTTGAAAACTCTTTGATTAGACATTGTCTTCCAGACAGACCTGAGGCCCTTCCAAGACTGCATACACACCATACATTTAAAGCACATGATTTCCCCCCAAAGAATCCTGGGAACTGTAGTTTGTTAAGTGTGCTGTGGATTTTAACTCTGTGAGGGGTAAACTACAGTTTGCAGGATTCTTTGGGTGAAGCCATATGCTTTAAATGTAGTTTAAATAGATGGTGTGTATGCAGACCCAGAACTAAAGCTAAAATGATGAAACTGAGGTTATCATACTTTGGACACATAATGAGAAGACATGATTCACTAGAAAAGATAATAATGATGGGAAAAACAGAAAGGAGTAGAAAAAGAGGAAGGCCAAACAAGAGATGGATTGATTCCATAAAGGAAGCCACAGACCTGAACTTACAAGATCTGAACAGGGTGGTTCACGACAGATGCTATTGGAGGTCACTGATTCATAGGGTCGCCATAAGGCGTAATCGACTTGAAGGTTCACAACAACATGTAGATCCAGTGTTACAGTATTCCTACATGGAAAATCTTTTGGTGTAGGAAACAACAGGTAGCCCTCATGCGTTATAATCAGGCACAGGAACCTTTTTAAATTTTGTAACCTGTCAATAATTTCTGGCATAGCATGCCTTAACAGTTATTTTCGTGCTTTGTTAGACCAACTGCACAGTGAGCCCAGCAATCTGTTTCCAGCAGGCACTTTTAGAAAACATGCTATCAGGACATGATGGTGACAGTTATCCCCTTTAATCCAGACACCTGGAAACTGGAATATGGAGATTCCAAAGATCTGCCATCTGTCATAGATCTGTGTTCTTTCTTGCTTCTGATCTCTGATTGGGGCAGAGTCTAACGTGCTTGACATGGGCTAATTTCTTATGGGGTAGCAGATTCTGTCCAGGTACAGTATACTGGTCTAGAAGAGTTCTGGATATGGGGGATCTTCAGGTGCATCCCCTTCTAACATGTTTTACAAAGAGCTCCTATATGGTTTAGAGTATCCATGAATATTTGGCATTCACAGCCCATCCCAATGTGGCTTGAGACTGGTCCTCTTGACATTTAGAGCATGCACAACACTTCATGATGCCATACAAAGTGAATGTGTGTGTGGGAACAGGTTGCTGGGGGAAAAAGGAGGGATGATGAGGTGGAGGGTTTCCTCTGCTAGCACTGCTGTTTCCCATGTTGACTGATCATCCCATGTTCTGCCTATAATCTTTTCCCATTTACATTGAGAGTGGAAAGGAACCAGCATGTCTGAGCATAGAATGGTAGAGTGAGACTGGATATCTCAGGAGGGGCAGAATCTGCAGACATTTAACTGTGATCTAACTGAAAAGGATGGGAGATAATGAAATTTGCTACCACAAGATGTAGTGATGACTGCCACCTTGGACAGCTTTAAAGTGGAGATTTGACAAATTCATGGAATATAAGGCTCATAGACAGGGCCAGTTCCAAAGGGCGGCCAGGTGGGGCACTGGCCCAAGGGCCCCAGAGCTACAGGCACCCGTGAGGGGCCCTGTGCTCTCCTTCCGTGATCCGCCTGAGCTGCCCACCATCCCCCTGCTTCACCTACCTTTCTCTCTGTTGTTTTTTGCAGTGCGCGCAGGGTTGCCATCAATAAAGATGGTGGCTGAGGTTTCCGTAAGGAACTGAAGTCTCTGCCACCATCTTGGTTGATGGCAGCAATGTGCGCGCTGCGTGCCATCAACCAAGATGGCAGCAGAGGCTTCAGCCCCTTACGGAAACCTCAGCCACCATCTTGATTGATGGCAACCCTGTATGCGCAGTGCGCAGCCACAAAAAGCAGCAGAGAAAGGTAGGTGAAGCAGGGGGATGGCGGGCCGCTCGGAAACTCCTGTCTGGCGATCCACGGCATGACTCCTGCTGTGGATTGCAGAAGGGGAGCGGAGGGGCCCGGGGTAGGCTGATGCCCAAGGGCCCCAGCATGCCTGGAGCCGGCCCTGCTCATAGAAGTTGATGGGGTGACACGGACAGGGCAGTCTTGCTCACCTGCCTTCTCAGTGCTGAGCAGCTCTGCCGGTTCTGAAAGGGAGAGAGGTGAACCTCAGGGAGCTCAGCATGGTGTGGGTGCAGTGGCAGAAGCGTTGGATTGCCTCTGCCGCCATGCCCACATTGCACTGAGCTCTCCACACCTTACCCCCTCCCCCTTTCAGAAATCTGCAGTGATTGTGTTGGGAACACAGGTGAGCAATGCCACCCTGTGTGCACCAGCAGTGACTAACAATTCTTAATAATAATAATAATAATAATAATACCACCTCCAGTATGAAACAGTATATTTCTGAATACCAGTTGTTGGGAAATGCAAGGAAGAGAGTGCTATTGCACACATGTCCTTCTTGTGGACTTCTAAAAGGCGTTTGGTTGCCCCTGTAAAATAGAATGCTGGACTAGATAGGCGTTTGGTCTAATCCAGCGGGGCTCTTATGTTCTTCTGACTTGTACCTCTTTCTAGGTTTGCAGTGTAACATCCAAAACAGCAGCTTATGTATCTCTGCTGTGGGGAATTGCACAAATTAAAAGTGCACATCTGCTCACATATCCTGCGTGTGAGCTAGATACAAACTAGTTGACCCTGGAACGTGGACATCTCCCCATAGCAGACATGTGTGAGCTTTTGTGGGATGTTACATCAGAAGTGTGGAAAGAGGTTGCTTTAGTCACTTGTGTACCCTATTTTCTACACTTCTGGTAAAGGATAAAGCTACTAATTGCTAAATAAAGGAATACTTCTGGTTTCAGTGGAACTTTAGCATGCTTACCTTTCTCAGGGTTGTACCTGTGATATTCAAGTCAACCAAGCATCCTGTGTTCTTCATTTGTCATTTTGAATGCCAAGGATTGCAATCCTATGTGCATTTACTTAGGAGCAAGTCCCACTGAAATCAGTGAGACATGTTTAAGAAAACACACTTAGGATTACAAATCATATCTAATTAATTACCCATATGTTTTCCTTGATTTCCTCTAAGCATATATTGAAAGAGAAAAAAAGTGCATCTTGGTAGCCTTTTACTGTAAAAATCATCGAGACATTTTGTTCTGTTCTCAGATGATTGAATGAATATACAAGCTGAAATACATGTCATTGCTTATATTTGAGCATTATTTTTCTTCTGCTGAACCCAGTTAGCTAATTTCTGGCACAAAAGAAACATCATGGGACTATTAATCCTTGTAATATATGACAGGAAGCAAAAGGAGAAGAATGTTTCACTTAATGAAGAATTATGAGAATAGATTCTTATCTGTCATTTATACTCTCAACAAGTATTTTATAACAAAAATATTTCCCATTTGAAGTTAAAGCCTCAGTTGATTCTTATGAAGTAGGGATTTGAGAAGGAGTCCTACAAAATGTTACGGGTCTCAACCTTTGCAGGGTTGCCATTCTTCCTAAGGAGAAAAAAGATTGCTATTTTAAATTTGTAAATGTGAATTAATTTAAATGTTTTCATTTATAGGCATGCAAATTTAAATCTTCTCCTTCGTTAGTTGATCTTAAAGGGGAAAATTAACTCTACAGACAGACAAAAACCCAAACAAACTGATCTAATCCCAGAGAAATCTGCTACACGTCAGATGTGGTCATAAGCACAGCCCATTTGGAAGTGTGCCTAACTGAAAGATGGGGCTTCCTTCCAAGCAAATATATTTAGGATTGGAGTATCTATTTCTTGAGCACAAGAAAGAGGCATGAGAAAGTACAATTGTATGTCGAAATTGCCACCGCTCACTCTGTGCTCTAGAATCAAGACGTTCTCTCTCAGTCTTGGGAAGCCTGAGCCCAGTGATGAAAGCGGATCACACATTTTCTCCTGGCATTACCAGGATATTTTTTTTGTATCCTATATTCTGTTCATATTAGAACTCAGGGTCACTCAGTTGAAACTGGGTGGATGTAGATTCTGGAGAGCCAAAAGGAAGGACTTCACAGAATGCAAAATTCACTAAAGGAATAAACTGCCTTAGGTTGGGATGACTGCCACTGGCTTAGATGCTTTAGAAGGGGATGACTGGACACAAGGAAAGGAAGGGAGTTTCTGAGACACACAGGAGAGTACAAATCCATTTTATAGGGCAAAGGTGTATCTTTTAAAGCCAGATCCAAGGCTGATGATAGTGCAGAGAGATGTTGCGTGCTCAGCAGGCAGGAAGCATTACAGTGAAACCCTACAAAAACTGTGAATTCTTCCATGGCCAGTCCTCCATTAGGCAAAGTGAGGTGGCTGCTCCAGGTGGTGGCGGCAAAGAGCAGTGGTAAGGGATTGGAGGACAGAACTATGTGTGTGCCATGCTCCCCCAAAGCTAGGCTCAGGTGTGGTGAAGGATTCTGCCCCATCACAAAGACAGATTCAGCCTCCAGTCTGGTTGGCTTCTGTATGTGGAATGGGAGGAGGGCACCATCTTAACCTTTGTCTTGGGCAGCAAATTGGCCTGAATATTCCTTCTCATTATAGAGGCCTTCAGGGCATTTGGGGATGGGGTTACTGCAGGTCACAGGAAAAAAGTTATATTCAAGAAGAGGCAATGGTAGGTGGGAGAGTGGGGTGTGTGGTAGAGGTTGAAAGCACAATAAGGAAATGCATGATGAGATGATGAAGAATTCATGGCTCTTGTGTGGGAGGAACACATCACTGTAGGCAAAGGACTCAAACACCCCCAACTCACACATGACACGTGGAAGTATGCTGGTACTATGCAAGCAAATGTAACCACATTTCCCTTTGGCTTATGGCCTGAACTAAGTAAGCCAGTGAGAAATCAACTGAACATCTCAAGTCTATACATTTCTTCAGCCAGTCACTACACAACTTTGAGTTAAACTCTTAATTGCAAATACAATGGGATTGTCTTTAGAGCCAGGAATTTAATTTCCCTCTTGGGAGAAAAAAGACTATTTGAAATAGCAATTTCCCGTATTGCTTTTACATCAGCATTGTCTTAATGCTTCATTTGCCTTATTCTTAGATCTTAACACATGCAGAATAAACATCGGCACACTTTAAAAACTTTTATTAGGCAATTAATGTGTATCAAATGGGAAATTTATAATAATAAACATTAAATGGCAAGACAGCCTTAGTGCTTTTTAGCTGCCATGAGAATGAACTCTGTAGCCTTCTGCGTCCTTGACTCCAGACTTAAGCACGTTTACTTGGAAGTAAGTACTGATGTTGTTGCTGGAGATTTCCTCCACATCATGGCCATGTGCATACAACAGGGGGTAGAGTATGGAAGCTAAGGGATTTCCCTATGGCTGGCTATGGAACAAGAGAATGTTTCATGGGCTCACAAAGGTATCTCTGCCACAGTCAGCAATGGAAAACATCTGCCCTGAGGAGTTCTGTATGGGGACCAATATATGTAGGTCTGGGGTTTTGAGTTTCTCTTCTCTGGTGGACTTTTAAGCTTGTTCAGTGGTTCCTTGGGAGCTTGTTAGATATTCTTCAGTGTGAAGATTAGTAATGTCAGCTTGTCCCCTGTTACCATTCTGACCTTTCAATGCCCAGCCACAAGGAAGTGTTGACTGTGTCCTAAGCCACACTCTCAGTTTAGGTCATGTAGTGGTGGTCCCCAGCCATTGACTGAGTGAGTGCTCTAAAATATGCAAAATTACTTGCAGTGTACTAGGGTTCTTAGGCAGAAGATATAGAAAATATCCTTGAAGGCAGAAAGTTTAAAAACCACTGCACTATTCTATGTTGTGTTCCAATTCTAGATCTTTCTTCATTGGAATAGATTTCTCCACTTCCCTCTTTGCCTCTGCTTTCTAAAAAAGCCTTTTTATATTGATATCATTGGCTTACTAGAGATTGTACCCAGTTGCGTCCCTCTGCTGTGGACTCTTTGATTTTGTGTTCCTCTGAGTGCTCTTTGATCAGGTGGAGTCTTCTGTGAGCAGAAAGGTGTGTGTGAGAGAGAGGAGGAGAGAGACATGATTTTGGCTGATTCCTCGTCCACCTGCTGTTCTCAATGTCCTCCCAGAAATTGCTCCAGAGGGCTGGTGGTTCCTTTGGAACAGTATAGGAGGTGGTATGAGAGGCTACAAGAAAAAAAGGAGAATGTGTGAAAATGACCTCTTTTCTGCTGGATCAAAGAGTGAAGGTGAAGGAACACAATTGAACATGACTCTAGGAAAGACCCATTCTTCCAGTTGTATCTCATTCTCCCCATCCCCTGTCCAGTGGAGGCCCCTCACTTAGTGCAAGTGGGACATTGCTCACTCTAAATCCCCAAGCACCTCCACGTTGTAGCTCAGTCCCTTCTCTGTTCCTTACACAACTTTTCTCCCATCAGAGAAGCAATTGTGACAGTAGGGACTCCTCCTGAACCAAAATAAGATACTTTTCAGTTTTGTGTCTGCCATATGTTTGCAAGGGAGGAGGATGGGGAGACTACAAAGCAGAACTACAGCTGAACGTCAAGAAGACTAAAGTAATGACAACAGAAGATTTATGTAACTTTAAAGTTGACAATGAGGACATTGAACTTGTCAAGGATTATCAATACTTGTCATTAACCAAAAGCGAGACAATAGTCAAGAAATTGGAAGAAGGCTAGGACTGGGGAGGGCAGCTATAAGAGAACTAGAAAAGGTCCTCAAATGCAAAGATGTATCACTGAACACTAAAGTCGGGATCATTCAGACCAGGGTATTCCTGATCTCTATGTTGGGCAGTGAAAAAAGCAAATAAGAGGAAAAATCAACTCATTTGAAATGTGGTGTTGGAGGAGAGCTTTGCAGATACCATGGACCATGAAAAAGACAAATAAATGGGTGTTAGAACAAATTAAACCAGAACTATCACTAGAAGCTAAAATGGAGCTGAGGTTATCATACTTTGGACACATAATGAGAAGACGTGATTCACTAAAAAAGACAATAATGCTGGGAAAAAGAGAAGGGAGTAGTAAAAGAGGAAGACCAAAGAAGAGATGGATTGATTCCATAAAGGAAGCCACAGACCTGAACTTCGAAGATCTGAACAGATGCTCTTGATTGATAGAGTCGCCATAAATCTAAATCGATTTGAAGGCACATAATCATCACCATCATCATCTTTATTGTTACAGTCAATGACCAGCATGACTTGAAGGCACATAACAATAACAACAAGGATGGGGAGAAAACCAGAACTTGGCCACGCCCTGTGACATCCTAGCAGACTCATCAAATCTAGTGGTCACTAGCCACCACTGCTGCTGTCAACTGTATTATGGCAATGAGTTGCAAAGCACTAATGGTACTAATAATTTCCAAAAAGGGCTGTGCAGAATTTATAGTTGGCACTTTTTTCTGCTACTCTACAGTGGATGTGTACACACTTACTCATTTGTAGCACAAAATTGTAGTTTTCCTTCAATACAGAATCATTCATGATTGTCCTCAACATGCTGCTTTCAATCTAGATTAATTGTAGATCCTGCTGTTCAGATGAGTGGTTGTGGTTACTTGATATGTGTTTGAAAACTCTCCCCTTGTGATCTTGGTATATTCCCAGCCACAGTATAATTGGGCAGATGTGGATACACCCATCCTATTGCTGGGACCACCTACATCTGTTTTTAAATGGACACACTGTGAGGTAATGCTGAATCAATCAGCAATGAGCTTTTATTTTTGGAAAGAGAGCTGATTGTCAAGTAGCATTTTTAAGGGCCAAAAATTGCAGTAGGTCTAGACTATGGACTAGGTAGAAAAAAACACTGATTGTAGAATAAAATACTGTGTGTATGCACAGGGCCAGTGCCAGGCATGACGGGGCTCTTGGGCACCAGCCTGCCCTGGGCCCCAGCACACATGCACACGCACACACACACCACCTACCTGTCTCTCCTGTTTTTTGCGGCTGTGTGTGCTGTGCGTGGAGGGCTACCATTAACCAAGATGGTGGCCAAGGTTTCCCTAAGGGGCTGAAGGCTCCACTGCCATCTTAGTTGATGGCACACATGGTGCTACACATGCGCATCCCTGCCATCAACCAAGATGGCAGCAGGGGCATTAGCACCTTAGGGGAACCTCGGGTGCCATCTTGGTTAATGGCAGCCCTGCCCGTACAGCTCACACAGCTTCAAAAGACAGGTAGGTGGAGCCAGCGAATGGGTGGGTGGCTTGCAAGCTTCCTCCCTGCAATCTGCGGCAGGTACTCTGCCACGGATTGTGGAAGGGGAGTGCTACTCCTTCCCCACCCTATCGAGGGGCCCCTCAGGGCCCCTCAGCTAGGGCCCGACCTGGCCACCCTTTGGTGCCAGCCCTGTATATGCACCAGTGACTCAATGGGTTGTTTTCAACTAAATCCTACTCAGAGTAAACACATTGAAAGAAATGGACCTAAATCATGTTCATTAACTTCAGTGAGTTGGATCCAGATCAAAATTTAATTTCATTGTTGAATCCAGATCTGCTTAACCCAGTTTGCTGTGGGTGCTATGCATGAAGGATCTTTCATTAAATAAAACTCCTCTCCCTTTGTACCCATCTCTTTTACTGATATTTATTTGGCATAGCATTTGATTGGAAACGAACAAAATTGTGGCATGTCACAAATCAAGATTTACATATTTTAGAATCTGTAGAGAGTGGGCTGTACTAGAACTGTTGGCACATTTGCTGGCTCCTGTATCAGCTATCGCTGCTGCTGTAATTTCAAGAGCTGCTTACCAGTCAGTCCAGAACATACTAATTGTCCAGGCCTAAGGCTGCAGTCTACTCATCAGTGTTTCCTGTCTGGTAATGGAACAACAGAGAACCAGAAGGGGGGAAATTCATTTACATGATTTTTTATTTCTGCACAAATCTTACCCTAAAAGGGCACAGCTGTCACTATATTTCTTAATATCAACAAGTGATTATGTAAAGAATGCCTAATTGTACTTTTGTCTTTGTCTTGTCATAGCCTTGAGAGACCGGTAGATGGACCACTTGGACTGTGCATCCTAGTAACAGCAGCTGTGGAATGCAGAATTATCCTGATTTTCCTAAACTTGTTATTTTCCCTAATAATAGAGTGAGAATATATAGGGAGAAAATTAGCCAAGGGAAGAAAAAAAGACTCCTCTATGTTGAATTGTCAGTTTGATTTATTCTTGAGCACAATGTACCTGAGGAATGATAAGAAACAACTTTGATATCATTCTAAATAAATTAAAAAGGTTATGTAACCCAATCTCTCTGGTTTCTGGAGATGATTTCTGTTTATCCAGTTGTTACTTAACTATTGCTGCAGTCATATAATGAAGAAAATAGGAGCTACCTTGACTGATATATATTCATCTACAGCAAAAACCAAAATGTAATATAAAAGGCAGGCTTGCAGAAGTCCCTCAGTTGTGGCATCAACTCGGCTTAATCCCAAATTTGCTGTTGAAATGGCAGATGTGTACCAGCAAAGAGAACACAGATTCAGTCTGTCTCTGCCTCCATACTTCAGATGGCGACATACATCTGGAGCTCTGAGCAGCTTTGGAGTTGGGACTTTCAGTGGAAAAATAACACGTGAGGGGAGGATTTAAGTTACTAACAACTCTTCTCCAAATCACCTGTTCCCGAAGATGCTGTCCCATAATAAAAAGTGACTGTGGGAATTTTGCTACATGCATTTATGGATATATTTATTTATTTTATAAGTCATACTCTACCCTTTCTGTCTCAGAAGAGATGCTCAATGCAGCTTGCATTCTTCAACAAATACAACACAATTCCCTTGATGTATACATGTTCTTTGGCCCTCGATAATCTGTGGTAAGGCTCTGCCTCTCAACCTAGCCTACCTCCCAGTGCTGCGTGGAACTAAAATACAACTTCAAAAAATAAAAGGGTGGGGGATAAAAACACAATTTCACATAGGAAAGATGAATAGGGAGACATAAATATGAAGGGGGGACTTTGCAATAATGATATTTCAGTTTCCTTCATCACCCTAAGAAAAGCCAAAAGAACCTGAGTTTTTCTAGATGGACTGTTTATTAGCATAAAATTTGGTTGTCATCCCAAACTTCCTATTGCAGTTATCCCATAATCTTTCTAACTGCAACAAGTGTAATAAGAAAAGTGATAGAAAATTGCACTAGAGAGTGCGAGATAAAAACCAAATCCTGGAAATACCATAAAACCTCTGTGCAAACATACTGGGATGAATACTCAAAAAACAGCTAGCTGGAAAGCTCCCACCATTGATTTCTTTGACTGTACCTTTCCCTACAGAATGGTCTGATGGTGTGGATGTGCAGCTCTATAATAACTGTTTGGTGTGCTCCCATAGTGTTTATTGACAAGCCAAATGGAGATGTGTGTATTTGCGTGGACTACATCAGCCGAATAAAAGTGTGAAAAGGGAATTGCACCCAATGTCAAGTGTGGAAGAAACCCTTGGCCAGTTGGTGGAAGCAAATGTTTTCTCTAAACTGGACATAAACAGTGGATTCTGGCAAATCCCATGACCACAATGAAACTGAAAATGTTTGTGAATCTGTTTGGGTGGTATTGCTTCAGGTGACTGCCCTTCAGGATCACCTCAAGTTCAGAGCACTTTCAGAAGAGGAAGACCCATCCCCTCAGAGGGATCAAGGGGGTGCAATACTACACTGATTATCTGATCATTGCTGGCACCACTATGGAACAGCATGACACAAGATTATGATGGGTCCCACAATGAGTGGCAGAGGCAAATGTCACACTTAACTGTGAAAAATGTACGTTTGGGGTAGAGGTGGCTGAGAATTCCTCAAACATCAACCCTGGTACTGGACTTCGTTACGTTTGCTAACTTTACAGACCTCATTGCAACCTTCCACAAATTTTCCTGATTCCAGATTTTAAAACCACATCAAATAACAAGCTTGTCTTTGCTGGATAATGGGCAATTAATCAAGGTAAGGGAGGGAGACTGTGTGTGTCACTGAGGCTGCAATCCTAAATCCTAAATACTCTGCTATGGCTGTCCCTGGAGGAGAAAAAGAGGTGTTGGTATCAGCAGCCCCTTCTTTCTCTGCTACTTCCTCCAAGGCCCTCAGTTAAGCCAGGCTGGCAAAACTGGAGGAGCCAGGAGGGAGAACTAGCTGAGCTTGAAAGGGTGGGTGCTTTGCCTGCCAGCTCTGCTTTACAAGCAGGTTGCAGTGACAGCCGTGGTGCTTCGCTTTGCCTTCTGCTGCCACCACTGAGTCTCCTCCACACCTGCTTCCTTCCCACTGAGGAGGGAGAGAGAAAAAATGCCACTGTGTTGAGTAGCAAGGCTGTGGGGATTTTGCAATCCAAGATGAGTAAAGATATCCCCAATCCATGCACAAAGAGGTGGGAGTTTGAGGTATGCATGAGTGCACACTCCATGGTCATGCAGGCAATCTCTTGTTTTCCATGGCTGGTACGGGGGGATAAAATTCAGATAGAAGGAAGAGGAGCAGGAGGAGGAGGCAAAGAGGGGATTGGGTAGATGGCACTGGCCATTAGAGAAAAAACACCACTATCCTTTCCTTTGTCAGAAATATTGATTGAAATATCGACTCAGAGTGCAGAAATTTTGGAGGGCCCAGCAAATGGATCCCATTTGTGTAAGATTGCACAATACAGTGCGGAAGGATGGCAAGAGAAATGCTTACTAGACTAGGAGTATCTGAGATCCTGGCCAGTGCACCATGGCATCATGGTTCAAGTCAGACTGTTGATGAGGTCCCCCTGCCTGCTCATTCCAGTGAAGATGTGAGAAGAAAATTATTTCCATAATCCATAGTGGACACTGGGGTATAATTAAGTGCCAGGCCCTGGCAAAGGAATCCGTTTGGTGGCCCGGGACTCTCAACAGAAATAGAAGAGACGGTGAAGAGATGCCAGGTTTGCATTCAGGGGATGGCACCCACTGTGAATCACTGATGGCCTCAGAATTCCATAAGGGTCCCGGGCAAAAGGTTGCACTGGATCTCTTTCATTGCCAGGGAAACTAGTTCCTCCTTCTCACAGACTACTATTCCTGATTCCCTGAAACAGCCAAGATGTCCAGTTAGATTTCCTATACAATTATACAACATTACAAGTCCATATTTGTCAGATATGGAGTCTCAGAGTTTGTCTGGAGTGATAATGGGCCTCACTTCCTCCCTCTTAAGACCTTGGGATTCCAAAGGTTTGTAGAGGAATATGGTGCAGAGTGGTAAGTGGCGGTAACACAGCCGAAGCTCTGCTCACGGCCGGAGTTCGATTCCAACGAAAGGAGGAAGTCGAATCTCTGGTAAAAAGGGTTGAGGTCCACTCAGCCTTCCATCCATCCGTGGTCGGTAAAATGAGTACCCAGCATATGCTGGGGGGTAAAGAAAGGCTGGGGATGGAACTGGCACCCCCACTCCATATATATATGGTCTGCCTAGTAAAGGTCGCAAGACGTCACCCTAAGAGTCGGAAATGACTTGCACTACAAGTGCGGGGACACCTTTACCTTTTTTATGGGTTTCGGCACCAAACATCTAGTCCCAGGTTCTCTCAAAGCAATGGGTTTGTGGAAGCAGCTGTCGAAATGGTGACGATGCAGTTGAAAAAGAAAGCTGATCCACAAGGTCCTGATGGAATATAAGGCCTCTTCTCTCTCAAATAAATACAGCCCATCGGAATTGTTGATGGGACACAGTATCAGAACATTACCAATCGCCCCACAGCAGTTCCTTGCCCAACAGGTGGATATGTAGGAATTGACTAGTTGGGAAAACCAGAGAAAATAGACACAAAGGAGGAACTATGGTAACTGCCATAGAGGCCAACCCTGTGAGGAACTGGAGCCAAGTGAAGTGATTTGGGTTCATGATAAAAGAACTTGGGAGATGGTAGCTGAGAAGGCTAGTACTCCTAGATCATACTGGTAATTCCTCCAAAGAGAAATAGTTTCCATTTGGTGACATCCACTCATAAAGCCCACTGACACATATCCCTTTCTTCTCATCCAAAAGCTACAAAAATATCACACCAGACTTTGAAGTTCTGGGATGGAAGTTCAAGGACTTTGGGGCCCAGATAGTTTTCTTATTCATCCTTCCAGTACTTAGAAGAGGAGTAGACAGGGAAAGAAAAATATTCTGGGTGAATAACTGGCTGGAAGTTGATGCCAATGTGAGAGATTTGGATTCTGGGACTATGGGCTACACTTCCTGGAAGATGGACTGCTGACCAATGATGGGTTCCATCTCACAAGGACTGGAGGAATGCTTTTGGCCACAGCATGGAGAACTTCATCAGGAGGGCTTTAAACTGAATCCTAAGGGGGAGGGAGACCTAAACTTGGAGGTAATGATTGATGTGTTGGGATCTCCAATGGCTGGTAGACCAGTTAGAGATTTAGTAAATTAGCAGAGTTTAGCTTAATATAGCTTGCTCAGTGTTCTGTGATGCATGGGTGTGATTTTACCTGAGAGAAAGTGAGCTTTTACCTTGCTTTAAATCACACAGACTTAGACTTGGTTTCAAGATAAGAAAAGGCTACTTTATTAATAGAAATGCATACTCGATAGGAAAGATGCTACTTCTGTTTAGCTAACTAAGTTGGAGGCTGCAGTGACCATGCCTGGACATTGCTCCTCGTGCTAGAGGAGAGGAGACAAAGAGAACATGGCTCCTCCGGTGGTCAGCAGAGAAGAGAGAAACAGGAAGGTGAGTCAGAGGTGTGAATAGCTCCCTGAGACATATCAGTTGATACAGAAAGAAGACAGATAGAAAAGATGAGTGCAGGTCAGTGGCAGCCTAGCCAGCTATGACTATCTCTCTCTCTCCCCATACAAAGAGGACCAAATGGGTTACTCTTGTCACACTGCTAACACGATGACAGCTTATGCACAGTAACAGGAACTGAGAGAACAGCTCTAATGGGGTCAAATAATAGTCTTTATGAAAAAGTAGGAAGGAAGCCAGACCATAATCACATCGTCTTTGATGTCTATATACTAATGTCTAGAGTATGGGAAACAAACAGGACGAACGTAAACTCTTAATAAGGAGGGTAAAAATGACTTGATATGTATAACTGAAACTTGGTGGGAAGACTCCCATGACTGGAATGCAGCAATTGAAGAATATAACTTGTTCAAAAAGAACAGAAGGAATAGAAAGGGAGGATATATGTTAAAAATATATATCCCTGCACAGAAATACAGGAGCATGAGCTTGGTAGCCCCACCGAGAGTATCTGGATAAAAATAAGTGGGGCAAGGAATAAAAGGAACATGGTGGTTGGAGTCCACTACTGATCACCCAATCAAGGAGAAGACAAGGATGAAACTTTTGGAAAGCAAACTGCCAATGTTTTGAGGAGGCATGATGTAGTAGTAAAGGGGGACTTCAATTATCCTGATATCTGTTGGGAGACCAATTCTGCCAAACGGCCCCTACAAGAAATTCCTGGCCTGGTTTAGTTCACTGAAGAATCTCATCAATAGAAAGACATGAATGATTATTGCAGACCAGATAATCACAATCTTTGTACTGCACTTAATGGATAGTAAAGTACACCAGCTTTCATCCACTTAGAATCAGAAATGCAGTTTAAAAATTCATACTACTGCAACAATTATGTGTAATGATTTAATATAACTTCAGATTTAGCAAGTGTCCCTTTACAGCCCAATCTTTCAGAGTAATAAGGTAGATGAAAAAAGAGATAACTCTAACTCTGGGGGGAAATCTTCATGTACTCTTTTTGTTCCTCTGATTTTAGCAATTAGTTAAATGCATTCATATAAATTTCCCCCTCCTTTCAATCTCCTTTCTCACATTTGATTTCCCAAACAACACAGAATATAAAAATAAAATAATATTACTGCATGAAGAAAAACAAACAGACTGAAATGCATTTCAGAACCTCTTAAAACATATTTACGGAGTAAATTGAATTATTTTCCTATCAAAAATAATTGTCAGCCGAAATCTGCAATCTGGATAGAAGCATATTCATCTGGGAGTGCAGATGAAAATCTGAATGGTAAACTGTGGCTTATTGTGGAAGAAAGGAGGGGAGAAAAATTAATCCGCTTGGGGATGGTGAGATACTTACTTTGTATTATAGTTAGAAAGGAGAAAGTATATTCCCTGGATTGCTAGAACAGCCTTTCCCAACCTTTGGGTCCCCAGATGCTGCTGGACTACAGTTCTCATAATGCCAGTCCATTGGCCATTCTGGCTGGGGCTGATGGGAGTTGTAGTCCAGCAATATCTAGGGAAAGCTCTGCTAGACTAAATAGGAAGAGATCAAAAGAGTGTAAATAGCGCTTTTCATGGGGCCAATTTTGCTGATGAAAACATCTGCAAGATTTTTGAATAACAGCATATTCTGTAAGAGAGAGACAGCTACACCTACTGCAGTACACAGAGCAAGGTTATTTATGAATGCAAATATTTTATCTATTTGAAGGATGTGGGTGGTTTAATGACAAAGCCCTTTATCACCTTTACACCAATATATTCTCAGCAAGCAGTGAGAGGCCATTGTAATGTGAGATGTGGGATAACTTCAACATGGTGGGTTGGGAAGAGTGAGAGGCTTGAAAGAAAGGCCAGTATAAATGTCAAGCTTGCCAGAAATACAAAGTTTGTAAACCTTGGAGCAGGTGTAGTGGTACACTTCCACTGGGCTGAGGGCTTATAATAGCTGCTTCAATCAATGGTCTGTATCTTCTAGACAGTCCCTGAGGGAATACTGCTCCATTGGGGAAAGAGAAACTGTGACCTGCAATCTATTCTGACATATTACAGTTGTATGCTTGGATAAAATCCTCGCCCAAAGGTTAATTGGGATTTAGTTCTAATGTTTAAACAGGGAAGTTAAGATTTTAGGTTATACCCAATGTAGTCTTACTCAGAGTATACCCACTGAAATTAATGAATATGACTAATGTAGGCCCCCTTAATTTTCATCGATCTACTCTGTGACTTATATTGGATACAACCCTTTTGGTTTAACAAAAGATTAAATGGCTGATTTCTAGGTGGTCAGTTTACAGGACAAAACATTATTCACAAATGTGTATCCTGTCCTTCTAATGTCTACATGCTACTCAGGGCAGTTTACAACAGTTTAAATTTCATGATCGTATAATACAAACAACAGTATGAAACACAACAATATATAATAGAGACAGACTCAGCAATTCAAAGCAAAGCTCACCAGCATCAGAATATTATCTGCCAGGCACACGTGTAGAGGTTGCTGCACAAGATCCACGCTTTTTCCCTTTGAGAAATATTTCTGTTTTAGGGTGTGGTGTTTTTTCAGCATTGTAAACATCAGCAGGTCATTGTTGGGGTAAATTATTATTTATCCAGACCTGCTGAATCAGTTGAAAACTCCATCTAGTCCAGCATCCTGTGTTTGCAGCAGCCAAGCAGATGCCCATGGGAAGTCCGCAAGCAGGACCTGAGCACAAGAGCACTCTACCCACTGGTGATTTCCAGTAACTGGTATTCAGAAGCATACCACCTCTGACAGTGGAGGTCAAACACAGCCATCGTGGCCATTGCAGAGCTTGGAAGATTACTTTTAAAAAGTAATAAATTACAGTTACAATTACTTGGCCCAAAAAGTAGTAATTACCGTTACAATTACAATTGCTCTGAAAGTAACTGATTACTTTTTCTCAAAAGTAATCACTACAATTACATTTGTTACTTTTTAAAAAAACTCCTACAAGGTGCTGGCCTTGGCTGCTGCACATCTAAGAAGCCTAAAACAATATTAAAAATAAACACACACACACAGGGGGTAGTAGAATAAAAAAATTTATCCATAAGATTAACATAATGGCATAACAGAATCTCACATCCCCCCAAGCAATGAAGATACCCCAACTCTTGAAATCAAATTTTACACTTGAAATGCTTTTATAATATGTTTCTGTTATGTCTCAAAAGAACAAGATGCTCAAAGAGCATGTCAGACAAGGAATGTCTTTTTACAGTCATTATGTTGCCACCAGTACTGAACAGGCGTTCTACTGCGGCGCTTGAAGGCATGCCTGTGTTGTGCTGCAAAAAACACCACAGCACACGTGGAAAGCCATGGAGTGATGACACTTCCCTGCTGGGAGACCTCAGGTACCTCACCAGTTCCTCCTCAGCAGTGTCCACTGCTGACTTCTTGCCCTGGGGCAGAAAGTTAAAGAAGTCATCTTCTAAGTCATCTCCTTCCTGGTCTTTATCTGAAGACTGATCACTGTCCTCATTAAGTACACCCATCTATATTTCAGCTTTCAGCAAGGCTTCCATTGTGTATCTAAGAAAGAGAGAGGATATGTTAACACATATATGTTAGGAAACCATCATCTGCTCTTCATTTCCTGATGCTTGTCATGTCCCCTGGTTCAGGGTCCAGCCTGAGCCTGTGGATGATGACATGGAAGGTAGGAAGGTGACCAAGTCACCACACTCATGGGGCAGCACAGCAGACCCTTAAGGATTACCTGCAGCAACCCAAGGTTGTGTTGAGGAGCCCCAGGAAGAAAAGGCCCAGCCCCTGTCTACCACCTTAAGCCCTCTGATGCCTCCCATGAGACAACATTTCCCTTGGAGTAATCCACCCAAAGGGCTTCCCTAATGTTCTTACTTGTTGGTATGGGTGGTGGCCTGACACGATTCCAGCCAATCTAGTTTGAAGCGAGGGTGTAGGCAGGCTGCCAGAAGAAGCTCTTGTCCTCCCAGATAGCTGCAAACTGCTTTCTTAGGGCTTCGCGCACACCTTTCAGCAGCTGAAAACAGTCTGTGTACCTCTCAGGTTTGTTTTCCAGTCCTTCTAACTTGCGGTCCAGATTGCAGAGCGTTGGTAGCAAATACCCCATGAACATGCCGTTCTCCCGTTGCAGGATATCTAGGGACTGGGCTAGTGGCTCCATAATCTCTGTGTATTCCTGTACCACTTCAATCTCAGCAGCTGTGATCCTGGACAAGGAGCAGCGGTCCATTATGGCATGCATTTTTAGTGGCACAGTTGACAGGAGCTCATGTAGTTGCTTCAATGCATCAAAGGTGGAATTCCACCTGGTCTTATTCGGTACCTTCAGATACACACCACATTGCGCATGGATATACTCAGCAATCTGGGCTGACTGGTTCTGCTTGGACCACAACTTGCTGCACTTTCCCATCAAGGAACGAAACTGTTTCTTGAAAGGACCAAGAAGACTACTTTTGGAGGAGTCAGAAAGCATCGCCTCTATGTCTTGTGTTGCCACAAGGTTGAGAGTGTGGCTAGCGCATCTCTGGTGTGGTGGTAAAACAAAATCCTTTCCTGAGTCTGCAGCTTCTTCCTCTGCCTCAGGTCCTGTGTCCAGGATCTCACAGATAGGCACAAACTCCACCTCAGCCTCCTCCTCCTCCTGGTTATCACCATCATCGTCACTGGTGCCTGCAGCTTCCACTGGTTCTTTGGCCATGAAAACTCTGAACGCTTTCACAAAGTTGGAGCCATTATCTGTAGTAGTGCACATAACTTTGTTGTGGATCCTGTACTGCACATGTACATCATGCAGTGCTTTTGAAAGGACATCGTATGTATGGCGCCCCTTCAGACGCTTACAAGCCAAGGCCCCGACCTCACGTTTCAGGGTAGTTGGGATGATCCAGTGGGCTGTTACCCCAAAATAACTCTTCTTGCCATTGGTCCAACAATCTGCAGTGGTTGCTATATATGCCACAGCACCCATTCAATTTGCAAGAGTTTCTCTCATGTGGCATGCTCTCTTCTCAATTCTGTCTCTCAGAGTCTTGGCACATATGATGGTGAGATCTTTGGGGAGTCCAATGCGAACCAGATTAATGAATGATGGTTTGTCCACAGTCTGAAGTGGTAATGTCTCCTCTACAATGAAATCAATGATTCTCCTGTCGAGATTGCTCTGGGTGACAGGCTCCCTGCCAGATCCCCACCTCTCAAGGGTTGTCTGCTGCTGCTTCAGCATTTTGGGAGGAGGGGTGCCATGCATTGGTTCAGGAAGGCCACGTCTCCTTGCCTTTATTGCTTCTTCAATTGCTCTCAGCTTCTCAGGGTGTGCCCTCTGAGGAAGAAGAACAAAGCATGAATCCAAGAAAAAATGGAAGAGGAACTTCACAATTTAAACATAAATAGACAATGGACACTCTTTGAGGACCAGCATGACAAAGGCTTACCTCAAAATGTTTCTTCACATTGGATGAGGAGGAAACAGCTGATCTCAGATTTTTGATCCTTGGAAGGCAGTAATTGCATCGTACAACAACATTTTCCCCACTCTGGCTCACAAATGTACAAGCTTTCTCAAAGCCAAACCATGGTACTTGCTGTTCTGCAGATGTGGCTGTGGGCAACTGGCACTGCTTCATGCCCTCCTCCTCCTCATGCACAGGGCCTCCTTTCTGAACCTCACTTTCTAGTTTTGCCTCCTCAGGATCAACAAGCTGTGACTCAAGTGGCCGCACTAACTGACTGCTGCTCTCAGCAGCAAAACCTGCAACAGGCGTCTCTGTAATAAACAAGAGATAATGCTCCTATATGGGTGAACTTCAGCTGTGATGTGCCCCCATCTCTTCCCCATGCTGCAAGATGCCCCAGTCAGAGTGGAAGTAAGCAGGTCGATAGCACAATTAAAAGAGATCCTATTTGCATCATTTTTGCTCACTGAATAACCCTGCCTGGGCCTGTCTAACCTACTATCTCACAGGGTTGTTGTGAGAACAAAATGAGACTAGGGTTCAAATCCCCACATAGCCATGAAGCTCACTGGGTGACCTTGGGCCAGTCACTGCCTCTCAGCCTCATGAAAACCCTATTCACAGGGTCACCATAAGTTGGAATCAACTTGAAGGCGGTACATATATTTTTTATTTTGAATATGATGATTATGATAATAAATATGCAGCATTTCAAATTAATTCTGTATGAGAAGCATTCCATGCCAAGCTTGGAAAACCAAGGATGAGGTATAAAATGTAGACAAAAATACTTTTGACAAAATGCCGTTTATCTTCTATATTTTATATTTTATATATATGAGCCTGGGTAGGGAACATTTAATCTAGCCTACTTGCTTTCAGCAAGAAGGGTTAAGTGCCGCCAGGCCAGGGCAGTCACCAGAAGGCCACAGCAGAGACAAAGGAGCCTAGTGTTGTGGAGATGTTAGATGGGAGCTTTGGGGAGTAAAGATGGAGGCTCCTGAAGGCTGCAATTCTAAACACACTTACTAAGGGATTAAGCCCCATAGAACTCAACAGGACTGACTTCTAAGTAGATATAGTTTGGACTGTGCTGTTGGTAAACCTTGACTAGGGTTCTTCTGCAAAGACATCCATATCCAAGCAGGGTTGGCAACCCCCTGCCTGGAATACCCTGCCCTTATCTTTTAATGTGGCTGCTCCAAATGTTTTTACAGATTTGACCCTTTACTTCAGAAAGAGGTCTGAAAAATGAGTAAGAGTAAGAAGTATCTTTTAAAATTGTTCTTTTCAATTCACTCTTGAATGAACATCATACCTAGGGCAGATCCCCACCATTCCTTTAAAGCACATTCAACACCCATTTGAAGCACATGAATCCCACCACAGAATCATGGGAACTGCAGTTTGTTAAGAGTGGTGAGAACTATAAGTGTGAGGGGGAAATGACACTTCCCAGAATTCTTTAGGGGAAGTCATGCGCTTTAAATGCGAGTTGGATGTGCTTTACACATATTGTGTGAATCCGCTTAATAAATTTTGCCTGCATGTAAATTGTTTTAATTAATTTTTCAAAATGGAAATAAGCTATAAAGTGTAGTGGGTGACCATGGGCTACTCACCATTTCTCAGCCTATCTGCCCCTCAGGATGAAAACAATGGAGAACCATGACTACCCCAAGGCATACTTAAAATGTAAAGGAAGTATTGTACAACCATAGTATGCAATTGGATACTTATAGGGACACAGCATGACAAAACTGGGTGGAAGTAATGAGTGGGGTACCACAGGGCTCGGTCCTGGGCCCAGTGCTCTTCAACATTTTTATTAACTACTTGGACGAGGAGGTACAGAGCATGCTTATCAAATTTGCAGATGATACAAAATTGGGGGGCATAGCTAATACCGTGGAAGACAGAAAGAAAATTCAAAGGGACCTTGATAGACTGGAGCATTGGGCTGAAAACAACAGAATGAAATTCAACAGGGATAAATGCAAAGTTCTACACTTAGGAAAAAGAAACCAAATGCACAGTTATAAGATGGGGGATACTTGGCTCAGCAGTACGACATGCAAGAAGGTTCTTGGAATTGTTGTTGATCACAAGCTGAATATGAGCCAACAGTGTGATGTGGCTGCAAAAAAGGCAAATGCTATATCAGGCTGCATTAACAGAAGTATAGTTTCCAAATCATGTGAAGTATTAGTTCCCCTCTATTCAGCACTGGTTAGGCCTCATCTTGAGTGCTGTGTCCAGTTCTGGTCTCTGCACTTCAAGAAGGATGCAGACAAACTGGAACAGGTTCAAAAGAGGGCAACAAGGATGATCAGGAGACTGGAAACAACGCCCTATGAGGAGAGACTGAAGGAACTGGGCATATTTAACCTGGAGAAGAGAAGACTGAGGGGAGATATGACAGCACTCTTCAAGTACTTGAAAGGTTGCCGCACAGAGGAGGGCCGGGATCTCTTCTTGATGATCCCAGATTTCGACTGGACATCAGGAAAAGCTTCCTAACTGTTAGAGCCATACAACAATGGAACTAATTACTAGAGAGGTAGTGGGATCTCTGACACTGGAGGCATTCAAGAGATACCTGGACAGCCATCTGTTGGGAATGCTTTGATTTGGATTCCTGCATTGAGCAGGGGGTTGGACTTGATGGCCTTATAGGCCCCTTCCAACTCTACTATTCTATGATTCTATGAAAATATTTATATAAGCATGACTATCAAATATGTTTATTTATATAACCTGTAAAGATATTTATAGTGCAATCCTATGTTTGTTTACTCAGAAGCAAGTCCCAATGTATTCAATGGGGCTTACTCAACCAGGGAAAACTGCAGCCTCAAGTGATAAGGAACTTGTTCTTTTAACAAGTCCTTTAAGTTGAGACCTTATCCCAGTCTGCGTCTGTGTTGAAATTGCTTTTTAATATGTTTTTAAACTTTTTCTTAAAAAAAATGTTTTTAAAGCTTTTAAAAATGTTTTTAAAGATGTTTTGTTTTAATATATTTTAAAGTTTGTTTTTATGATTTTTAAAGTGTTTTTAGTGCTTTTGTTTGCTGCCCTGGGCTCCTACTGGGAGGAAGGGTGGGATATAAATCAAATAATAAAAATAAATAAATAAATAAACTTCATTCATTTTTTTAAAAAATGAGTATTAGTTTCCTACATAATAAAAACTGTGATAAACCCTGCCTAATTTCTTTAAAAATAGGGTTGGAGGGAGAGAGATTTACAACACAAACACAAGTCTGCACTATGTTTACTCACAAGTCCCATTAATTTACAGCACAATCCTAACCATGTCTACTCAAAAGCAAGTCCTAATGGAGTTCAATGGGGTTTACTCCAGGTACATGCTTTACTCCCAGAAATGGCTTTACTCCCAGAAAAGCAGATATTGGATTAAATACTTTCATATTTCATAGCCCAGGGTCTGACTCTTGGACAGAAGAGGAAAAAAAACATTAAGCCATATTACTTACGCAAACTGCAAAAAACTCAAAGCCACCATATTCTGACGTTCAGCCTAGGCATGCCTGGATCAACGTCACAACTCTGGCGTCATTGGCTACAATCATGAAAGGGCGGGGTTACAGCCAGAGCTTTGAAAAGTTACTTTTTAAAACTACAACTCCCATCAGCCCCAGCCAGCATGGCCACTGGATTGGGCTGATGGGAGTTGTAGCTAGAGCATGGATCTGTTTAAAAAAAAGTTGTGCGGGGGGGTGACGTTTTGGTGTATATCTCGGGAATTAGACCACCTAGAAACTTACTTTTTTAAAAAAATTGAAGCTGAGAGTCCGGAGAGTAAGGGGTGGTAGCCAGAGCCCCCCCCCAAAACCAGAGACTCCAGCCGAAAACACACACACCGAGGCACACACACACACACACACAAATCATTGTCACTCACCTCCACAGCTCTTCGCCATTCTGCTGCCTTCCTTGCCCTGGCTTTTTCCTCTGGCGTCCATTTTTTCCTCTCAGAGTCAGATGGTAGCAAGCCCTGCCTATTCACCTCTTCCCTCGTGCCTCCTAACACAGATCACGAGTGAAGAGAGAGTCTGCGCAGAGGTCCAATCAGTGTGAGGCACATGTCTTGTGTTAACCAATCACAGCCAGGAGCTGACTTCCTCTTGTTCCTGCCCCCAAGTAACGTCCAACCTAACGTGGAAACGTTAAAGTTGCAGCTGAAAAGTAGGGAAATTACTAGTCGTTCCTTTACTTGCCAAATGTAATGGAATTACCCACTCGTTATTTAAAATTGTAACTAATTACAAGTAACTTGTTAAAAATAATGAGTTACTTCCAAGCTCTGGCCCATTGATAGCCTTTATCCTCCACAAATTTGTCTAATCCTCTTTTAAAGCCATCCAAGTTGGTGGCCATCACTACCTCTTGTGTGAGTGAATTCCATAGGTCAACTATGTGCTGTGTGAAGACATCCTTCTTTTTGTCTGTCATGAATTTCCCAACATTCAGCTTAATTGGATGGCCCTGGGTTCTGGTATTATGAGAAGAGGAGAGTTCATTCATATTATTCATTTCCCATCCTCAGGGCAGGCAGGGTGTCCTATATTTAAAGCACCTGACAGGAGCCTAGCCAACTTTCTTTTGAAAACATTTGAGGAAGGAGGCTTTAGCAGTTTATCCTGCCACTGAAAATTCATACAGTTCTCAGCGTTCTTCCTTGTTGCCCATGAGTTGGGCATGGCTCATAGAACTTAGCTATGGTGTCAGTAGGAATGGGGAGAAATTTGACTCAGTTCACATTTAAAGCTAAATCTATCAAATCAGCACATTCTGAAACAATATAACCAAAACAAAGCCATCCTTTGACATTTGCACTTTCCTGAATTTTGCAATGCACTTCTCCAACCAAATGTTTACAAAAATGCATATATTAGGGGAAAGTGTTCATAAAAATGAATCTATCAGTGAAAGTAACATACAAA
This sequence comes from Rhineura floridana, assembly GCF_030035675.1. Lineage (NCBI taxonomy): Eukaryota > Metazoa > Chordata > Lepidosauria > Squamata > Rhineuridae > Rhineura > Rhineura floridana. The sequence goes on from NC_084482.1 coordinate 76,975,947, forward strand.
AATGCTTTATATTAGGAGAAATTGCTTTCAAAAATGTGTACATTTGTCAAAACTGCATACAAATATGTGTTTCTTAGGAGAAATTTGCACTAAAATGTGGAAGAATTTTATGAGTATTTAAAAATATTTCTTCTTAAGGATTTTTTTAAAAATTCACAACTATCCGCAGAAATGTGGAGAACTGAATTTAAGATTAGAAAAAGGAGAAACAGAGAACAGAAATTAACCAGTCCTTCCATCCCTAGGGTCAGTCCCTGGTTGTTAGTGACCCATTAGGGCACATCAACCTGTGCTGCATGCACAGTACACCATCGTCTATTAATTTGTCAAAAAGCATTGCTGCCAGATTCTATCCAAACCAGAATGTGGCGGCAGCTGTGGGGTTTCGCTTGGATGGAATTGCCTGTGGAATTTAAGGGGAGTTTGCCAGAATTCATGGTGGGTTCCTATGGTAGCACACCTATGGTAGCACTGGCAAAGCTGTAACCTACACTGCATGAACTATGTCTCCTTTCACTGCCTAACATCAGATTTCCAAATCAATAGGTTAGGAAGCATTTACAGTGGAATACAGAATTATTCATGTTACTATTTATCCAATATCTCAAAAAGGGAAAGTCTAAGCATAAATATTTACAATGTTTCAATTACTGTAGGCATAGCATCTGGCAGCCATGACACTTGCCTCTACACATCAATATTTATGAGCCTTTGAATGCTTAGAGTACACCTGGCCATTAGTATGAATTGACTGGTTTAAACACTCTTTAGAACAATGATAAACATCTTTAAACAACTCTTTGCAGAAGATATCTTGATTATAGCCTTGGATTGAGCACTTGTAAAGAGGGCTGGCAGCTGTCGATTCTAGTTTAGAAATAACCACATTACGAGGATGCTCAGAAGGAAAGTCTATGAGATGGTAAACGATGGCTATGTAAAATATGAGCAGAAGAGGGAAAACCACAGCAGGAATATCGCAGTAGAGGTCAACAGCGATGTCATTACTTGAAGAGCAACACATTTGTATTAATTGGGTTGAAAGTGGCAACACCTTCGTTTCAAATTGTTTTCTTGAAGGAGACTACCCAAGCAGAATGCAAACATAGCAAGAGGCAAATTGGATATTCTAGACACGCTTTGCTGCTGTTTTTTGTATTTTCACAGGGAACAGGTTCTCTTCAACTGCTTTATATCAGGGTTTTAATTTTTTCCCAACTGCTCAAAATCTTAGCACATGGTTTTGCGTTGACCTAACTGCCACCAGCCCATTCCTGCTTAGCACTGCAGTCTTAGACATCTGTTATATATGCCTCATTCGCTGCTGCCTCCATGGCAGCTCTCAGCTGCTACTGGTGGCTGTACAAATCTTCCACCCACATGGTTTTTCTGTGGGCAAGGTTACCTTTTCATCCAAACGACACCAAGTTCTTATAGAGAGGCCCCGGTTTCATGCTATAGTAACCCTAGCCTAGGGGAACTATATAGGCAGATGGCTTTACATGCACCCTAGTGGCATGAAGAGCCACTGCAATGGCAACAACAATGGTACTGTATTAGAGTTGAGGTGGCTATCTGTGGCCCTCCAGATGTGGCTGGACTACAACTCCTCTCAGCCGTAGCCAGCATGGCCAATGGTCAGGGATGATGGGAATTGTAGCTCAGCAACATCTAGAGGGCCACTGGTAAGGCACTCTTGTGCTAGTTATGTGCACAGATGGGGGAGGGGCTTAGAATGCTAATTGTAAATTGCCTTTGAGCTTTGTTTGCATTATTTATGTGAATATTTGGTCACCGTCCATGTGGAAGGAAAGGAAATGAGGTGTTTGTAATGCAACTGAGCACTGTGGTCAGTGTAGTTTTTATGAACCAGGTTGTGTTATGAACCAGTTGAAGCAAGAAGCACTTCACATCTCATGTCTGGAAACATCCCAAGTCTGCAAGATTTTCTTTTACTTCAAGGCTTTGCAACTCTGACCACTAGATAAACTGGGTTTAAGCAGCCCTGGCTCAGAAAAAAATTGTGTTTCCTCCCTGTTTTCTTTTATTGAGCACCCAAATAGAGCAATAGTACAGTATGACTCAAACGCCTGCATACTACATTTTGAATACAATTCTGAAAAAAAGAGCTGCTATTTCTTTGCTCTGCAGTTTTTGTGGTGGTAGACTAGACCTGCAGCTTGCATTTTGAACTAGTGTATTGTATGAGCATTCTCTGTCATAGTGATGCCACTAGGTGGCACTGTTCTGCATAATCACCTTTAATTTTCTTTCTTAGCACTGTATGCAAAAAGCTTGTTGAATTTCTTAAGAGGAGTAGTATGCTAAAAGCTGGAGCAATTTTGATTTCTGCCTTGGTGTCTGATTATAGACAGAGCTATTCTCTTTTGGGTAGAGATTTCTGAAATTTCTCCACCTCTGAATAATCAAATGATTATTATTGAAAGTGTCTATTGCACTTTTTAGTGTGCAGAGTGCTTTCTGGCCTCTATGTCATTTATCCTCACCATATCCTGACCTACTAGGGACACAAGTCAGCCTGATCTAGCAATCTCTTGGGGGCAAAATGGATCTGATGTGCATATGGAGTTCCCTGCCCAGAACAGTTTTCCAGTCAGTTTAATAGCAGGGATCAATGGATGTCAGCAGTGTAGCCTATGCGCAAAGCAGTCCATTCCATGTGAGTATTGGATGACATATGAGACTATAATGTGAGGGATGTGACTGCCGTAGGTCACTTGCTAAGATAATGACTGAGGTAAGGTTTGATTGCTAGTCTCTCTGGGGTATAGGATGGCCAGGTGAAAATGAGAAGAGGGCTCTTGCACCTTTAATAGTTATGTAGAAGGGAATTTCAGTAGGTATGTCATGCATGACAAGCTATACCTACTGAAATTCTTCCTTTGTCACAGCTATTAAAGGTGCAGCTCCTCTCTCCTCTTTTTCACCTGGCCACGTATTGGGCAAAGCAAAACAGTTTCCACTGGACCATGCTGGATGCAAGTGAAATGTAAAAACTGGCATAGACCTTTTCACTGCCCCCTCCTGGGGGACTTACATTGTCTTCAGGATTTCCTGCCATTCGATAGAGGAGTAATGTGCAACACAATTCAGTCCTGTTAATGTTTACTCAGAGGTAAGTCAATTGGGTTCACCATGGCTTACTCCCAAGTAGGGATGGGGGAGAAATTTGATCCAATTCACATTTAAAGACAAATCTATTAAATTCACACTTTCTGAAACAATATGAGAACTGAAACACAGCCATCCTTTGAAATCCACACTTATCAAAATTGTGTAAACCAAACAATATTTACACAAATGCATATATCAGGGAAAAGTGTGCATAACATGAATTTATTAGTTAAAATAACATACAAAAATGCATTATATTAGGAGAAATTGCTTGCATAGGTGTACATTGGCCAAAACTGCATACAAAAAGTATCTATTAGGAGAAATTTGCATTAAAATGCTAAAGAGCTTTGTGGAGTTTTAAAAAAATTCTGCAGAAATGCGACAACTGAATTTAAGATTGGAAAAAGGAGAGATTGAGGAACCAAAATTAACAGATCTTTCCATCTCTTCTCCCAAATGTGTGTATAAAATGCAGTTTTAATATTATCATGGGTTAGTTTCAGGGCTTTCCTACCTAATAGAAAGGTGGGGGAGAACAATTTATCTATCCACTTTATACTTCTGTGGTAATTACCTCAACATATAAAAGGGAAATGTGTACCTGAAAACATGAGATACACGTGGACCCAGGAGCCTTGGCCAGTTGTGTTTAGGCGTTTGTTTACTGTGTGTTATCCAGAGATTCACCACCCCTCCACATGTGACAGCTGGACAAAGTGCAGATTGTCCTTCCCACATATTTGTGAAGTGTCTTAAGTAAGACCAGCTCTCTCTCTTCCTCATATCTTGTCAGATCTTAGACAAACTTTGAAATCATTATTGACATAACAGTACATTTTAAATATGATTAACCCAAAACTTTTAAATATATATTCAGTAACTCTTAATTCTCTAGCAGAAAATTTCAAATATGTAAAAAGCTTTTTGTGACTCCCTTTAGTCCTCGCTTTGTATTGATAACACAGCTGTATTTTCCTTGAAGGTCTGAGACTATTTAAACTAGTTGTTTAAAGATTAAGGTTTCATTCATGTTTATGTATTTTGCTTTGTAAATTAATTTGATATGTTTTTATTGTACCTTGTGTATTTTATTGTAAACTGCTTTGAGATCTTTTAGATAGGAAGTGGTCTATAAATGGAAATAACAATAACAACAACACAACAACAATAACGTTGTGAGGAGTAGAAGGAAATGTGGCTTGAATGTTCAGAACTTGGGGTAGGGGTGGAACAAACCTGACAATGCATATTTTAGTATTATCCTCTATGACAATACATGTCTCCCCCTTGCTTTAAAGGGGAATTTCAAAAGAACTGGTGGGAAATTCTTACACAAAGATGATTTACTAGCCTTTGCAACCAGAGACTTGCAACCTGCTGAAATATCCTCTTCCTCAAAATGATTTAAGATGTAGGAGCCCTGTCCTCTTTTATAGCTGGTTACCGTAATTGGAAAGACCCAGATGCAAATTCTTACTCACTCAGCCATGAAGCTCACTGGATAACCTTGGGCATATTGCCATCTCTCAACCCAATCTAATAAGGTTATTGTGAGGATGAAGGGCGTGTGTGACCTATGTATGTATGCCACTCTGAGCACACTGGAGGAAATGTGGGATATAAAGACAGCATATAAATAATCAACTGCATTTGTATTATTTATTTATTATTATTTATTAAATTTGTATCCCACCCTTCCTCCCAGAAGGACTCCAGGGTGGCAAACAAAAACACTAAAAATACTCTAAAACATCTTAAAAACAGACTTTAATATATATTAAAAGAAAACATATTTAAAAACATATTTTAAAAAAGGCTTTAAAAACATCTTAAAAAGCAATCCCAGCACAGATACAGACTGGGATAAGGTCTCTATTTAAAAGGCTTGTTGAAAGAGGAAGGCCTTCAGTAGGCACCGAAAAGATAACAGAGATGGTGCCTGTTCAATATTTAAGGGGAGGGAATCCCAAAGGGTAGGTGCCACAACACTAAAGGTCCACTTCCTATATTGTCTGGAACAGACCTCCTAATAAGATGCCGCCCTGGGCTCCTACTGGGAGAAAGGGCAGGATATAAATCTAATAAATAAATAAATAAGATGGTATCTACAAGAGGCCCTTACCTGCAGAGCACAGCGATACTGGGTATATGAGGGTATTCTGCTGTTCCTCTTAGGAACTCAGCACAGCATACCTGGGGATATTCTTCTACATAGCCTCACAACCCCCCCCCCCTTTAAGGTAGGTTATGCTGAAAAACAGTTATTCATCTGAGGTTACCAAGTTAGCTTCATGGCTGAGCCCAGATTTGAACCCTGGTCTCCCCGATTCCTTCATATCCAACATTGTGTCTAGTATAACAGACACTGGCTCTCTCAGGCTCAGACTTCTTCCAAACTCTGAAACCTCTGAAAGTACCAATCACCCATTAGCCTCCATAAAAGCCCTACACATTGCTATATGGGGCACAGGATTGCTGAGAGTGGGATTGGCATATAAATAGAGACTAATCTAGAGAGGCTTTGCCTTTTGATACAGCTTTTGCTCTGGGATGGCATAACAAAGGGTTGTATCCAACGCTGGTTTCCTGCTTGCGCAACGGAACTTCCCCTTCCTCTCCTGCCAGTGCTCTAGACACCTTCAAATCTGCTCCAGAGCATTGGGATACTCTGGAGCAGATTTTGGGAGCATACAGGGAGAGGAAAGGGAAAGTCCTATTGTGTGAGTGGAACACTGCTCGTACAGTGTTGGATCCAAGCCAGAGTCTCTGGATGATTCTAAAAAAAAATACAGAGGATCTGAAAGCAGATAGAATTTCCCCTTCAAACCAGGGATGGAGGAATCTGTCAGTTTCTTTCAGTTTCTCAGTCTTAAATTCAGTTTGCTGCATTTCCACATCAAACTCCATTTAAAAAAAATCATTTCTCCCAATATGCACATTTTTATGGAATTTTACCTTATATGCACATCTAAGCAAGCATTTTTGTATACTATTTTCACAAACTCCACACTTTCCCCTAACATACACTTTTTTGTACGTGGTTTTGGTTGCAGACCTACATCGCAATATGTGGAGATGTGTGAATTTCAAAAGATAGCTGCATTTCAGATTGCTTAGTTTTGGGACATGCCAGTGAGGTAGGTTTGCATTAAAATGCGAACCAAACCAAATTTCTCCCCTATCCCTACTTCAGATACAAAGGTTTGTGCTAATACAAACATTACTCAAGGAACCCTAAGGTAACACTTGTTTGAGATGCTGACAAAGGCAGTAAATGCCATTCCTAAGCAGTAAAAATGCTATCTTGGTCAGCATTTCTCTCCCCAACTTGCTACACTGTCTCAAACAATCTCTTGCTGTTGCACTTAAATTCTTAATAATGTTCATTGCTTGCGAGCATCTGAGCTGCTGCGATAATCCAATAAGCACAGAAGCTGTGTAGAAGATCAGAGAGCATAACTGCCCAGCATTATGTTAGGTGATGCACGCACCAATTTATGTAATACCCACTCTGTTTCAAATCCCCCTCCAAACACGATAGATAGTTCTTGTCTTCTTCAGCTTAGAACAGGTAATATGTCTTTTCCTGGGAGTTAATGACTTGTTGAACTCCTCTCTTCTGTGAGACATTGCCTTTGTGTTTTCTGGCCTAGCAAATCTTCAGGTTTCAACTCTCTTGTGGTACGAAATGTGTTGTTAATTTTGGAGGCATCTTGTTTTGGGAAAATGTCACTATGCAAAAAGTGAGTAGCAGTTTCATTGCCCATTAACTGAATAGCTTATGCCTGAACAAAATAAATCTTACACCAGCGACAAAGGGGTCACTTAAAAGTTCCAGCTCCATTTTGATTTTACCCTTTTTCTTTTATTTTCTTTATAATTAAAACAATAGTTTTTATTTTATGCCTTTCCTTTGAATGAATGGGGTTTCTGCACTAGGGAACTATTGAAGGAATACAGACAGTTGGACTTTGATTATGGCTTTATTAAAAGCGGTATCTGGTTTCTACAGCATTTTTAGTGCAAGAAGTGCTTTACCAATCATTTTCTCAACAATTTTAATAATTCAGAGAGCTTTGTCACTTTTTTGGGGGGGGGTGCAGCCTTATTCCCTGCTCTTAAGCACACCTTAGCTCTCTTCAGGCATTCTGAAGCGGGGACAGTAAATATGTGAGGATGAGTGTGCTAGCTCCCCCTTCTTTGTTGGCAATGTGGTCACCTTCCAAAGCATGGAAGTGATTTGTATTTGTGGAGGTTCCCCATACTTGATAGAACCTGGATTTCCTAGGGTTCTAAAACACATGGGGCATCTCTACAGATACAAAAGGCTCGCTGCTGCAGAAAGTCACTTTCCGTTGGAAGATGACAAAAATGTTGACGGTGGGCGGGTGGAACTAGTGCACTCATCCTCACTGCATTTCCTCGCCTCACTGGAACACCTGAAGAGAAAGAAGGTGTAGTGTGTCCACCAGTTGGAAGATGATGAAAACTGCATTGAAGGAGAGCAGAGCAAGTGTGCTCATTCCTGCTGCCCCCCCTCATGTGGAATGTCTGAAGAGGTCTCTTTTGGAAAATAATTCCTTTGAAACCAATGGACTTTACATCCATGTAAGAGTGTTTGGGATTAGGAGCCTTGTTACATAAATAACCAAACATATCTGTTCAATAAGTTAGAAGTTGCTGTGTATCATAACTTACTGTACACACATGCACACAATTATAAAAATGTCACAAAAATAATCTTATGTACAGTTTTGGATGCTGAACTGCAAAATGCCCAGGCAGGTGAATTCAGTGGCATGGCTTATTTCATTCTGGTCTTTAAAGTAAAGTATTGCAATCTGAAGAAATTCTTAGGAAACATTTCTAGAATAGTGAAAAATTGATCAAAACTGTATGGCAGATAAATAGCCATATAGCTGCCAATCAGCAGGGGACTCATAGTCATAACTGACACAACTAAGATCAGATTCAGAAGGCAGAAGTGACTCACTGGAAAAACTAAAATAGTCCTCTTCTGAAGATACTGTTGGTTTCCAAGCAAATAGTGCATATGACATTGATGAGGGGATGCTTGTGTAATATTTCTGCAAGCTGTTTGGAAATTCTCTTCCTCACAGCAAGCATACTTGCATGTACCAGAGGAATAGCACATTGTAAAGACAAAACACACTGTTCCGCTATGCTGGTGAAATTTTATTTTAGGTCTTTCTTTCCACAAGGCACTGCTATTTAATATAAATAGAAATTCTATCTTCCCTCTGGTACCTTTGCTCACCGTGTGGGAGGCAGAGGATGTGCAGAGGAGCCATTCCAATTTTTCCAGTCAAAAGCTCAGGCTCTTTCAGAGAGCAGAGCTTGGAAAAGTTACTTTTTTGAACTACAACTCCCATCAGCCCCAGCCAGCGCATGCTGATGGGAGTTGTAGTTCAAAAAAGTAACTTTTCCAAGCTCTGTCAGAGAGTCACTGCACTCACGGACCGCCGGTGGCTGCTTCGAGTGGAACTTTCAGTGCTGTTCGGCAGGAGGCCAGAAAAGGGCTTTGCAGATGCACTTTGCCCAGGAGAGGCTGCTGCTGACAAGAAACCAGCAGACACGTCCTCTTCCTGGACCCACCTTTTGGTGTAGTCATTGCCTTCTCCGTTTGATGATATCTGGTTCTGGAGTGTTTCCTGCTCTGGAAGGCAAAGTCCTTGAAACGTACGCTCTGCTGCACTGTCAGGCATGGACACACCCATGTTTCCAATAGGCTGATCAGGCTCATCATTGCAGACACCTCTGCCTTGTTCCCTCAATCTCCATTTCCGTATTTCCCATTCCTGTTGTTCTTTAGGGAGCTTATCCAGGTGTTGTGCTTTCACAATGGGAGATACCTTGAACGTCCCTTGAAGAGCCAAGATAAGATACCTTAGAAAACAAGCAAACAACAACAAACTTTAGTAGTGCCATCGGAAAAAATAGCTTTCATTCTTCCTGGTTTCATTATGCTGTAGATACCTGTATAATGCTCTCACTTAATCATTTATAAACACAATCCACCTGATACAAAGATCCTATAACATTTATAGGCCAGCTGAGGCCTTAGAATTTGCAGAAGGTTAAAATCCCTGCTTAGCCACTATGTGATCTTGGACCTTTCAGACTGACTTACCTCACTCAGTTGTTTGGCAGGATAAAACCTACCTAACATGGTACACTATCTTGAGTTCCTTGGAGGAAACGCAGAATAGATAATAAAATACTATGGGCTTTGCCCCTGTGTGCTTTGTGTGCCAGCCCCACCCTCAGGCACCCCTATCCTGTCACCAGCCCCCACTGCCTCCAGGCATTGGTGCGCATCGACCGCCATGGGCCCCTTTGTACTCCTCACCTGCTTGCCTCACCTGTTTCTCCACCACTGCTGCTTCTTGCTGCTGCTCCATCTCCGTTTCCTCTGCTAAACCTTCCCACCCATCCAGACTTTACTCCTGCCAGCCTCCGTTTTGCCCCTCTTCTCTCTTCAGGAAGGAGTGGTGGTGAGGGAAAGTGGGTGCAGGTCAAGAAGAAGACCAGCCCTTCTCCCCCTTCAGCCCCTGCTTCACTCAACACTGAGGGCTTTTCACTGCTCTTTGTCTCCAGTCTCTTCCTGTTTGCTGCTGCAACAGCCAGGCTGATGATAATCCCTAAGATGACTCAGCAAAACAGTCCTCTAATGTCCTCCTTCTCTCCCTTAGAGTCCCTCTGCAGCGACTATGCGCCGTGACAGTCAGAGGCAGGTGAATGGGGGCACACAGGAGTTTTCGTCAGCCTTCTGGTGGTGTCAGCAGCCTTGTCATGGTGGCCCAGGAGACAAGTAGGTGCCTCCTCCAGCCTCAACATGTGAGAGGGAGTGTGAGAGAGAACGGGATGCGTATGTCACACAGATACTACCTCTCTCTTTCATAGAATAAGAGGTGAAGTGGTGGCAGCGGTAATGGAAAATGCAGGCTTAGAACTGGCCTCATCTAAGGGGGCAGAAATGGGAAGTTGTCCTGCAGTAAAACCTGCCCTCACCTCCCACCCCCCTTGCCTGCTGCTGCCAGCCTTGCCTACTACTGCTGCACAGCAGCGGCAAGTGGAGCCAGTAGTTGGCAGGCGAGGTTGGCGGCTGAAGCATTCACACTGTAGTTCACACAGCCACTTGTCTTTGGCCAAGTGAATGGCAGTGTGACGCTTACAAAATATTAGATGAGAGAGAGACAGAGAGAATAGGAATTTAGGAAGAACATGGAGTCAGTTGTCAGAGACATGTTTTCAGATACTGCAGTCCTTTTGTGCAGGGAGGGGGTTGCAAGGCATATCTAATAGGAGAGGGCCATGGAACGAGGGTCAGAGCAAGTACACCTGAAGCATTTTTTTTATGGATCTCTGTAGTCCCACAGGCTGCTGTAATGGGCTGAAGAAGGGCCAAGGAATTAAAGCTGAATCCTGACAAGACAGATATACTGTGGTTTGGGAGTTCTTGGGTCCAGGAATCATTTAAGTATTCATTAATAAATTAATATGCCACTCTTTGTCAAAAGGCCACAGGGCAGTTCCAACATAAAAACAACATGCAGCACAAAAACTGAAAAACAATTATTCCAGTGCAACTTGTAATAAAAACAGCAGTGTCAAAACTTCATAAATTATTGCAGTCATTGTTCCTTTCATCCAAAAGCCTATTGGAAGAGGTTTTTCTTAGGGCAAACAATTAGGCAAAACAACTGTTCTTGATGGGATACACTCCCCTTGAAAAGACAGGTACACAGTGTATGTGTGAAGGTACTCTTAGATCCATCTTTGTCACTGGAGGCTCAAGTGTTGTCAGTGACGCAGATTGCCGATTGCTAGCTTCGGATGATTTACCTGCTATGGCTGGGCAGAGATAGCCTGGCCAGTAACTCATGCCTGTGATAACAATTACTGTAATATGCTCTATGTAGGGCCACCTTTAAGGATGACTCAAAACTGCAATTTGGGCAAAATGAGTGGAACTACCACTCAGAGCCACATTCAATGGTTCTGAAAGCATTGCACTGGCTGCCAATATATTTACTGTATCAATTTAAGGCTTTGTTAATGACTTATGAAGCACTGAATGACTTGGGACTTAAATACTTGAAGGAGCATCTCTCCCTATAACTTCCCACTTGGATGTTAAGATCTGCTGGGGAAGCTCGTCCTACTTCCAACCGTTATGTATTATAAGGTGATGTGAGAGAGGGCTGTGATGTTCGTATATTAATGTATATATGGTAAGTGTTGTTTTAGAAGATACATGGTAAGTGGAGTGAAAGAGGGGGAGTGAATGGGCAGTAGAATGCGAGATGATTGGCTGAGTGTTTAAAAATGGCTGAATGTATAAAAGGAAGAGTGAGAGTGGAATCTGGGGGGGAGAAGAGAAAGAGTGGATTGCTTGGTGGGGTTTGAGAGAGTTGTTTGCCAGGAGAGCGTGAAGAAGGAGGGAGGTGGAGTTCGGATTAGTATTGAGTAAAACCATATGCTTATGTGCCTTAAGAAGAAATCTTGTTAATCTTGTTAGCTTTGTTATCTGTAATAAATACTTAATTTGCTTTACCAAAGGCCTGATCCTTGGCTGGGGTTTCACAGACCAGAAGGGAGGGTAAGGTAATGACCAAGGCTGAAGGGGAACTGTAACAAATGGTGGCAGCGGTGAAGAGAATAACAATACCAGTATTCAGAGTCTCTGGGAATACTAGTATTAGGACGTTACTGGTGGTTGCCTAGCAGGGGGATCTGTTGAGATCTGTGCTAGAGCGGATAGGTAAACCATAAGAGAGTGCGGTCCGGACTGGTGGAGTCCCTGGTGGTGCCTAGTGACAGGCAGTAGCCGCGCGCAGGTAGGAACCTGACAGGGAGAGCCAGGGAAGGACGCATCACAAGGGCCTTCTGTGTGATAATGCCCTGGTTGTGGGATGCCTTCCCCTCTGAAATTCAACTGGCATATATTCTTTTTTTTTGTTCGAATGCTAGCTTAATTCAGTGTAGTCATGCAGGGTCTCAAGGGGTCTTAGACTTTTTGGGGAGCAGGGTCCCAGCAGGGTCCCTATGTCTCCAGCATCCTATGAGCCAATCAGCATGAAACGGGAGTGTGTTAGCCACTAAGAAGAGTCTTCTAACATGCTTCCTTGTCCTTTCTTACTGACTGGAGCCAATCAGAGTGAAGGGAGGTAAGTCAGCCACTGAGAAGACTCTTCTCAGTAGCTAATACTCTCCCCTTTCATGTTGATTGGCTCCTAGAGACATCTGTTGTTGTGGAAGAAGGCATTAACAAGAATCTCATTCTCAACCCAGCAGCAAAAACAAAAGGATGGTGCTAGGTGCCTCTTCTTTAATACTAGAACCATCACCCTCACCCATGACCTTCCCTGGAAAAATATCAGATTGGGAAGATGGAAGGCTTGCATACATTCATTGATTGAAGTCAGATGTGACAATAACCTATGGCTTATTGTTGCATGAATGACGTTTGGCCTTTTGTGCTGCCCTCTCTCATTTCCTTTGGCATGGCCATGAGGAGATTGGAAGTGTTTACTTCCATTTTCAATTACCTCTAGCCCCTCACCCAGCAGAGGACATGGATCACACCAGAAATCCTCTGCAGGCTTTTCACCCCTGCTCCCAGTGTGGACACAAAAAGAGGCTCCCAGCATTAGTGGAAATCTGGAATTAACATTACCTCTGAACCTTAAACTGTGGTCAATTTTAACTATGGTTTATTGAAACAAGACAGCTCCAGTTTGTCCAGCTTTAGACATAATGATAAACCGTGGTTAGTTTAAAAAAGTAAAAACTTCTGATCTCCTCATGGACCAGCTTAAATATGAGAGGAGAAGGGGAGGGAGTGCAGGAGTATGAGATTTACTCAGGGTCATTCAAGTAACAATAAACCATAGTTTATCATTATGTCTGAATGCGGCCATTTGCTCCAAGCTCCATCCTCATACAGGTGGCACTTAGGAGTGCCTAGCTGATAGGCAGCTGGGGCAGAGCTCAAGCAGTTTATGTATGACAACTGTTCAATCTTCAGACTGCAGGGACCTCTGTGACACTCTAGCCTGAATAATTATTTCACAACAGAGGAGCTGATTTCTCATTTGACTGAAAACAAAACCAAAAGGAGCAGAATGCTATGGAAACAGGTCTTAATGTTTTCCTTACGAATCTGCCCTCATATCAATGTGTATTTATAGTGAGTAAAGTAGGATAGATGAAGAACAAGTTTTCCAAATAAAATGAGCAGAAGATTCTGCTTCTTAGCTCTGCAGGTTGTGTGAGACCTATTTGACAGCTGGGGAAAGGTTTTGAGGCCTGACAGTTAGCTACATGCATATTCTACTGCTGAAGAGGAAAGCACCAGAAAGCAGCCTCTCCCCAAAAAATGCTCAAGGGTTGCCCATCAAAGAACTGTATTACGCAGCACAACAACAAAGCTTTTATGTCCCAGCAAAGGCACACAGACTTGGTTCTTCCTGAACTACAGAAAGAGGTTGTGACAACATGAAAAGATACAGGGCTGTTAAGGATTTTAAATCTTCCTCTCAGAGACAGAAATCAGAAGGAAGTGGCCCACAAGAGGCAGAGTGGCAGGTGGGAGGGGGAGATATGAAACAGCACACTAATGGCAAGTCTGCCTAGAGCTTTCATTGCAAACCAGGTGGACTTACGCAGCGTATTTGGGCCCCACCACACCCATACTTCTGGGACTTCAGCCTGCACTGGTTCCCTTGTTGTCAGCAGGGCAGATGAGGATGACTCCAGGGCCAGCAACATGAAGAAATGTTATCCTGCTATACTTTGCATCTACGTTTTGGGAAGACTTTCCCCAGATCCATAGACTGATTGTTTAAGTGTGATGCTGCTGCGGCGAGGGGGGCAGCAATGTAAAACTTCGTATCCTTGCAGGTATACTGAGGACCTTGACCCACCACCTCGGAGGCCCAGTTTAAATGTGATGCTTTGGGTGCAGGGGTGTAAGAATATGTAACCTTGCAGCTAATGTTGATATCATGTCATCTTGCTTATCCATGCATCATTAGCACACCTGTGATCTACAGCCTGGGCAGGCATCTTTCTGTTGTGCTAATGCTGTGGGCATAACAGTCGGGGCCCTGGTTTAAATGAGATGCTGGCCCTGTGGAGCTCCACACAGGTAAGCCTTTTTTCTTATATTCCCAGCGTTACATTAAAAGTGGGCCAGAGTCCATTCTCAAAGCCCACGTCATCGTCCCCAATCCCACATCCCCCAGGTTGTTGGAGACCAGGTACAAAAAGCTCATGTTCAAACCTTGGGAGAAGTGCTATGACAGGAGTAATGATGGATATGAAATAGAAGCTGGCCTTTGAGAATTCCAACTCCATAATCCAGTAGGGATTGCTGGGATGGTTACAGTCGACACACACAGCATTGTAGATGGTGGAGAAAATGAAGTAGAGGAGAATGCTTAGAATGATTGCAATCCCATGGAACAAAGTCTGTAAACAGATGTGAGGAAAAGATCAATGATGGCAAAAAGTTTCATAGCCAGGAGAAAAGCTAACTGCAGAAGCAGTCACATATATGCATATAAGAATACGCTACAGCAACAACATTTCTCAGAAGAAATACAGTCTCTCTCTCTCTGCGGTCAATCATATTCACGGCTAAAACAAACAAAGTGTACAATGTGGAAAGCTAAATTTTGGGAATTCACCCTGACATCATGTTATGCACATTGTACAAAACACGGTTCCAGTCCTGTTCTTTGGGCCACCGTGACTAATGTTTTTTTTAAAAGGATCTGACTGTTTCTGGGAGTGAAGGGGTGTGAAGGAACATGGTGGTCTCTTTTCTCTTGTGTTTTAGGGATCATGTTTGTGGCTGCTGGGAGTTGTAGTCCGAAATAGCTGGAGGGCACCAGGTCGGGGAAAGCTGGCATAAGGCTACTGCTTCTAAGTTTGCTTTCTGGAGAATTCTGTAGTGTTTGTTTATTCAGTGACTGTGATCTGGTTAATCTGAACCTCAGTGGCCTGGCTTGCATGTGATGCTAAGCTATGACTTCAGTGTCAATGAGCAATTGTGGCATCTTTGCTCTTCTTCCCTTTGTCCTGCTGCTGCTGCTGCTGCTGCTGCCGCCACACTAGGGATGGAATCATTTGTCTACTTTGATTCTCTCCGTTTCTCATTTTTCTAATCTTGAATTCCGCTCTCCACATTTCTGCAGCAATTTGTGAATTTATTTTAAATTTGTTTCAAAAAATCCTCATGAAAATTCTTCAGCATTTCAGTGCAAATTTCTCCTAATAAATTTTTATATGCAGTTTTGACTAATGTAAATGTCTTTCGCAAGCAATTCATCCTAATTTAATGCATTTTTGTATCTCATTTTTACTTATATATTCATGTTGTGCACATTTCCCCCTAACATATGCATTTCTGTAAACACTGCTTGATTGGAGAACTGCATTGCAAAATTTGGATGAACGCGAGTTTCGAAGGATGGCTGTGCTTTGGTTTTCATATTGTTTTGAAAAGTGTGAATTTGATAAATTCAGCTTGAAATGCAGACTGAAAGGAATATTTCTCCTAGCCCTATACTGCACTACTGGGATCTAAGACATGGTTCAGCTTAATGTTATGTGTGAATTGGGCTCATGGTTTGTCTTGTCGCTGTTCCTAAAAACAGGCGATCAGAAAGATTATCATAGTTCCGAACAAACCGAGAGCTGTATCCAACGTTTGTTCTTGTTTTACTGCTTGGGATTTGTCTGGGGAAGAGAAACCACAAGCCTGGGCTCACACATAATGCTAAGCCAAACCATGGCTTAAGTCCAGGTAGTGTGGCAGCAGCCGGATTGCAGAAGGAGATCTGATTTTCTTAATGTACAACAGCATCTTTGTTTGTTCATGCTAAGCTATAGTTTGACTGAGTGTTACTTGCAAGCTGAGCAAGTGTTATCACCAGCATTGCTAAAAGCCTCTAAGACTCCAGCGAGTCTCAGATGTTTGCTCCATTGTCTGCTGTTTTCAACAACTGCAGTGTGGACCAGCAATGATAAAGTTTGTTGACTGCAAACTTGACCTGTCCAAAGGCTGCTCAGAGAGTGCAACAGCACTGTAGTATGCAAAAGACACACTAAAGAGAACCAATATCTCCAGTGGAAATGATGGCAATATATGCAAACAAATTATACAGCCACGAGAGAGACTCCTATTCCACTAACAGAGCTGCAGTGGCCAGAGTGGTTTAACAGTCACCGCTCTGACTGAAGCTCTGTGAGGGAAACATGGCATCTCGTAGCAATTCTCAGCACCCTTCACCATTTCCCAGGATTCTTTGAGAGAAGCCATGACTGTCTAAAGTGAAATAAAGGTCTGGTGTGGATGTGGCCAGGGACAGCATTGGTTTAAATTTGGGTGGGAGGCTACATGTGCCTGCTGTAGAATAAAAACTTGAGGGAAATGCTGAAAAAGAATTATACTGTTCACAATGTTTTCCTTTTGGAAAGGAAAGGGGCTTCCCCTCTGCCCAGTTCCCACCCATCCAATCTCCTCTCCTCCCTTCCCCCCTTCCTCCTCCCTTCTCTTCCCCTCTCCCAGGTCAGTTTCACTTATCCTGAGCATAATAGCACAGGAGTAAATCCCACTGAATGCGTGCAAATGATCAAACGTGCCCTTCCCTCCCCCTCCCTCCTATCCCCTTCTTCTTGCCCCATCCATCCCCCTTCCTTCACCCCCTTCCCCTCCCCCTCCCCCTCCCATTCCAGTCACCTCCTTTCCCCTCCTCCTTCCCCTCTCCTCTGCCCTCTCCCCTCCCATTCCTCCTCCTCTTCCTCCCCCATGGTCAGTTTTACCTATCCTAAGCATGACTGCACAGGAGTAAATCCCACTGAACTCAATAAGCATGCAAATGATCAAACCTGCCTGCCCTCCTCCTCCCTCTCATCACCTCCCTTTTGCCCCTTCCCTCTCCCTTCCTTCACCCCTCCCCCTCCCCTTCCAATCCCCTCCTTCCCCCTCCTCTCTTCTCCCCTCCTCCTCCCCTATGGTCAGTTTTGCCTATCCTAGCTATAATTGCATGAGAGTAAATCCCACTGAACTCAGTAAGCATGCAAATGATCAATCCATTCTCAGCAAACTTGCACAGGATCCAATTTCTTACCTCCTGGATTAAAAAGCAGAGAAATTCACTAATAAGCAAAAAACCTTGCGGTTTAAGAACGTACCTATAGCCAACAGATATTTCTATCAAACTTTAAAAAGCAGGCAAATTGGGCATAATGAATGCACCAGGGGAGAAGCAGACCTGACGTCCTCTCTGAGATATTGTACTGCCCTACACTTTTGTAAAAATGCAAACACAATTTGGGTTGGTCTTTCACAGTCCAATCCACTTTCTGTGTAGCTTGCAAGAATTTGGTAACATGCCTCTGAGCATATGGTGAGTGGTGCCAACACCTGCAATCAGCCCAAATAACAGCAACAAGACATATGCTGTGCTGATCTTGTTTTAGCAGGGGAAGCAACAATATTAAGATACACTTGATATAGTTCAGATAGTCACTTTAAATATGTTTGATTTACTTTGCAATTTTAGTGAAGTTTCCTACAGTAAATCATTTTCTTTTGCTTCTGTTTCTGTGAATATGTGAACTACAGCAACAATTTGCAACACTAAAAAAAAGCTCCAAAAACAATTGTGGAATAATGGCACTAACTGTTCTGCAGAATAGTTTCCAATGGACATGAGGAGTGTCTCAGTTTGCACAAGATAAAACAGTGGGAAGTGAAATATATTCTAGCAAAATTCTAGGTGTGCTCTATGTTTTTAATTGACCATGCCCACCTTTCCTTAAGTGGAGTGGTTTAAGCATAGCAGGCTGAAAACATGCATCTTGGGCAGGCCACGTTTGTTTTTCCCAACAGCTGGAGTCATTGCTGAAGTAGCAACATATTGTAATCAGTCTGATTTTACATCAAACTGCAGTTTCAGATTCAACTGTTAATGCACCCAAAATAGAAATAGAGCATAACCTCCAGTTTGAAACACAAAAGGCTGTCTTCACCATCATATGACAACGGACCAATAAAAAGGCTTTGAAATTAATAAAAATAAATTTGACACAGATATCTAGGATGAATAATGAGAGAAATATAATTTTCTAGATTAGATTCTCTGTAGAAAAAGTAGTAACACAGAAAAGAAGCAAAGTAAGAAGAACACCAACAAACATACAAAAATGTAATTCTCCATCTTTAGAATTGGCAGGTGTTGCCACCACTCACCATATGCTCAGAGGCACATGTTTCTAAATTCTTCCAAGATACACAGGAAGTGGATTGGACTGTGAAAGACCAACCCAAATTGTGTTTGCATTTTTACAAATGTGTAGGGCAGTAGAATATCTCAGAGAAGAGGTCAGGTCTCCTGCTCCCCTGGTGCATTCACTATAGCTGCCCAATTTCCCTGCTTTTAAAGTTTGATAGAATTATCTGTTGGCTATAGGTTCATTCCTAAACTGCAAGGTTTTTTGCTTTTTAGTGAATAATATAAAAGGTGTGAAGTCATATGCATTTAAAAGTTCTGCATAAGCAATTAATAAAAATAGTGCAATATAATCAATTTAGGGAGCATAAACCTACTTAATTTGTGTGTGCTATTCTGTTTGCAAATGTTGATATTTCATTTTATTCATTTAATCTCCTCTCCCTCATTCACAGCTCAAAGAATCACAGAAAATGAAACTGGATAGTAATATGTTAAATTACATGAGCAGGTGCAATATATATGGTTCCTGCTCGTGTGTGTGTCTATACACACACCCACACACCCAAACTACAAGACAAATAAAACATCTTTAGGTCTTGTTAACATAGAAGTAATGACCACAATGTGCAACAGTAAGAAACTAGAAAGCTTTCATAGCTACTGAAGGGTTTTTATACATACCCACGTTTGAATTTCTAACGCTTGGTGAAACAGAATAGTAAGGAGGGAGACCGTATTGATTGTTGTTCCAAAGGTGAAAACATCAATATCAGAATGAAGGGATGCCTGGAAAATAGAAATAGTCATAGGTGCATTGACTGACATGATTTTGGTCTCATTAAAAACCATTTAGAAAATGCCTTAAATACTTACTAGATACGGGACAAAGAAACAGATGAGGCTCTGGTAAAAGGCATCCAAAATGGCAACACAAAATGTCAGAGGCTTATAAACCTGTAGCAAATCACAACACAGAGATCTTCAGTGGACATGCACAATTTCTAATGACTCATCTTTCTAGGAGGAGCCGTAGCTCAGTGGTGGAGGGCATACTTTACATGCAGAAGATCCCAGGTTCAGTCCCTGGCATCTCCAGAGAAAAAAATTAGACAGCAGGTGATGGATGAGAACAATATCTGCCTGAGACCTGTCTGGAGAGCTGCTGCCAGTCACCACAATCTGTGACCACAAAGCACAGGTGCCCTTGTGGCACACAACCCACATCTGGAGGGGCAGGCAGGAAGCAAAATCTTCAAACCCTATTTGTGTCCCTGTACCAGCAGGAACACAGGGCTGGTATCAGAGCCCAGATTACCTGATTGCCCCTTAAGGGCAAGCAAAGAAAATATAGCAAAGAGCCAAAACAAATAAAAATCAACATTCATTGATTTTTTGGAGTCTGGTTCACTGTGAAAAGAGTCAAAACAGCTCAGTTTTTCCCTCCTCGGTGAAGTCAGCCGGGAGAAAAATAACCAGAGCTTAACATTTCTTTTTACAGTGCTGGGTCACTTGGTAGTTGGGTTTGTCAGATTTGGGCCACCATCAGCCTGTGTTTTACACTAGATTGCTGGACCTGGATCTGGGAAACCTGAATTGAATTCCTCGTTTAGGCCTAAGCTGCCCTCAGCAGGCCAATTTATGTAAAATGGGGCTGTCCTGAGGAAAAAATGAGATTAGGATTGTAAATAATTTTCAATCCAAATAATACCATATGCATGAAAAATAACAACAAAACATTCGAGAACAAAATAGAAACCCATTGAGACACTTTACAAACCAGAGAACAGTGTACACAGTGTTTTACTTTTACAAATGCAACTGAAAATTCTCTCCATATCTTTAGATCTCATTACATTTCTTTTCCAATGCAGCAGAAGCCACCTGTAGTGCCTGTAGATTGTACCCGAGGCTCAAACTACACATAATACAGTCTTTGTGGAGAAGACTGCTTAACACTTATCCCCTTAAAACTGCCCTCCCCAAGCTGCTTTTTCACCCACTGTGTTGATGGATATGTGAAAAACTATGGGGCAGCCCATATCTATGAAGGATACATGGAAAACCATGGGGGCTTGTGAGACTTCATTAGCAAGAAAAGTGTACCTCTGAGTTTTGTCCACTTTTGTAAAGTTCAGGCAAGCGCAACAGAGTTACGGCAGAAACATCTTTATCCAGGACTCCAGAAAGTATTGGTGGCACAGATGTGAAAAATAGGTTGAAGAAGATCATTTGCCAGTAGTCTATCATGGAGGCCCCAGAGAAAGCACAGAAGAACTGGTACCAGAACAGCATGTTGACATAGGTCTGGTGGGAAAATGTTAAAAAGGCAAAACATTTTCCATGTCTCTATTTTTCAATCTACTGTACATATTTGCATGCACACACACAAGTGTATAGCTGATGAGCTATTAGAACAGTCTGTGAGCCTGACTATGACTCAGTTAAGCTGGAGAACTTTCATTTAGGGCAATTCAGTCCAAATGACTTCAAATGAATGGAAAAAAAATCCTCAGTCAGGTTTTTCTGGCTGAGAAGTTAACTACAAACTATACACAAAACATGTGAAACTGAACTTTGAAATGATTTTTAAAGCAGCATTGGTAGTGGGGAATTTAAAGTAGAAAACCAGTGGGGGAAAAGGTTCTTGACTCTTTCACTGCCTGATATTTCTGTATGATTTTTTGCCCACTATTTGTTCCTTATAATTGCCCCCAAGTTGCTTTTCCTACCATAAAGTTCTCAAAGAGTGTTTGCCTTAGGTTTTGGATGTCTAAAAGGTGCAATGCTTCATGTTACCTTCATTACTTGAAAATGGAATGAAAATTTATTACTTGAAAATGGAGGTGTGTGTATGTAATATAGCTTTCCCACAATGTTGCTAAAGCTGATTACTTTGGTTGCTAATTGCTAGCATGTGGCTCTCATCAAATTAAGTGTATTGGCAGGCTGTTCTGCCTAATACAGAGCCAACTCTCATTTTGAGAGTTGAGTACTATTTTGAGAAGTTATGATCTTATCATTCTGTATGTATGCAGAAACATACCTGGGATTACACCTACAATTGTCAGGGTTTTTTTTTAAAAAAAAATCATTATTTTTTAAGATAGGGAACTATCATATAGAAGGGTCCCCTTTCTAGCTTTTGAGGAAAAAATGGGAATGTGCCTCTCTAGTCAATTTAAGGGCCAATGTGTTTTTATTGTGCCTTTTTATTGGATGGCTATTCATCCTTTCAGGTTCTGAATGTGATTTTATGGAATGTTCTGAATGGTGTCTTTGGAGCTTATAAGCTGCCTGGCCTGGATCCCTAATCGGGACAAATATAAACCTTCACTGTCATAATCTGTGACTATGGGAAGAAAGTATGACCGGCTGGTATAGAGGCATCTGAAGATGTCTGAAACTTACCACGTTTTTATAGAAAAAGTATAGCACCATCTTTCCTAAGCGTGAGTAGCACCAATGCCCATGGACTAAAAGCAACTTCTTGAGGTGTTTGAATTGAGATATGGCAAAATCACTGGCCATGACAGCCTAAAACAGAAAATATTTATGAAAAGAAACGATTTTCTCTGCCTGATCTGACCCAAAGAAATCCAGAGACAGGCAAACACCAACCAGTTTGGCAAAAGCAATGAATGGGAAGTATAATGTGTTTCGAGTCTGGTTTATTTCAAAACCTGCCATGGTTTCATTTATTGAATGGCAACTGCCTGTCTTTCCAAGTGCGCAGCAACAGCTTAATCAGTTATAGGATGATCCTATTTCAGCAAGAGGATAGGAGCAATTTGGATGAGACAGCCTGAGGTACTGGACACTTGGGGAAAAGTGTTTAATTCAACAGCCTTCTACAGTCAGTGGAATCCTATGTGGAGGTTGCTGTACTTGGGAGGTACATGGGTTTAAATCCCAAGCTGCCTATAGGCTTCCTGTAGCTCAGCACCAGTTCTCTGTATTGTTAGGTTAATGAGCGAGCCAAGGAACTGTTTTTAGCTCTGGATATAAGTATGAGGAAGGGCTATATATTAATTCAAGTCAAGCACATAGGCATTTGATTAATTATTAACAGAACATTTCACCTTGGTTTCACAATGGCTGGTAGTGTATTATGCTGGATAGCAATAATGCTATGTTATGTTCATGTTATACACTGAATACATCCTTCTATATACTCTGCACACTGATGACAAATGCCTTAGCAACAGTTGCCAAAAGCAAAAGAATACACTTCAGTTATTATGCATACCTGCATACCTTCTTGTCCAGAAATGCCAATTCCAACATCAGCTGCCTGAATCATACTCACATCATTTGCACCATCACCTAGAAAAATGGAACAAATTTTAAATTAATGCAGAAGTTTATTCAGCATTATTCTTCAGTCTGAAATACAATACTGTTTAATGTCAAAGGCTGGCATCAAGAGGGCAGCTTTAGTTCACAAAAGGAGCTTGTTTTAGCCTGGTGGGGTTCTTGACTACCCTCCCTAGTCCCCAGAATGCCATGTCACAAGCTGCTTTTGAAACTCTGTTTGGCTTCAAAACCATCTTGTCAAATAGCTTGTGGTCTACTGCTTGAGAAAAATAATCATATAAAGCACATGAATCTAGCTCCACAATTTTTGGAACTTGGATAAATGCCTTTATGAAGCTGTGGCATTACAGAAGTAGAGCATGTTCTTCTAAAGGAGAGCATTCAAACATATGAACCTCCCTCCTCTCTTCTGAGGTGGTGTAGTTCTAGATGGATTTTCAATTGAGAGTACTCTTCAAATACCTGAAGGGCTGTCACATAGATGAGCAAAGGCTTTTTCTCTATTGCCTCAGAGGTCAGAACTAGATCTAATTGGTTTACATTATAGGAGACTAGATTTTGGTTAAACATTAGGATAAACTTCATAAGGGAAAGCAATTTGAGAATGGAACCACTTACGGGGGGGTATGGAGTGGGCTTTCCCTCACTGGAGATCTTCAAGCAGAGGCTCTAACCCTGAATCTTCTGCATTGAGGTGAGGGTTGGACTACTAGATAGCCTACAACACCCCTTCTAAATCTATGAGGCAGCAGCAACTCGTAGGAGCATGGGCCCCAAAGCTAGCACTAGAAGACAACAGCTCATCAGAACAGGAATGACATGCTACCCAATGAGCTTGTTTTTCAGGGTGGGACAGGGAAGTGCTGGCGTATATATCCACTGTGTCACTGGTTCCTCCCAGTAAATGGACATTAAGCCAAGTGTGGCAGAGCATGACATCTTTGTCCCCCTTGCCTAGCATACAGCTTTCACAGTTCAAGCTAAATAGTAGCAGCTAATACCAATTCATAGGGTCAGTATACTCAAATGACATCTACTCGCCTATTGCCAGTGTCATAACTTTCAGCCGGCTCTGTACAAGTTTGACCACCATGCTCTTCTGCAAAGGGGTACATCGGCAGCACAAAACCGAACGGCTGTACTTGGTTAGTTCGAGAAACTTATTCTCAAGTTGTCCCTGGAAAATGGTATTCAGAGTTCTTCCATCAACCACCAGACCAGTAAAAGGATTTGGAGTTGCAGTGGCTGACAAAGAAAATGGCAGCTTAATGCCAAGAACGTTCCACGTTGCTTCTTGAACATTTTGAGCCTTCTTCACTTCTTCCAGTGTGATATCCAACAATGATTCACAGGTTTCCTATGGAAAGAGAGTTGTGTAAAGTTGTATGCCACATTCCAGTATAAGCTGGACTTGTTCCATTATTAGAGAGTTTTATGCTAACCTTTTACTTAGCTCACAGTCATTCATTTTATTTTGACATCACAAAGGCTGGTGAATCTAAATGAAGTGTTCTCTTATGGAAGCTTTCCAGCGAAGTATTTGGCATTGAAAATTACAATTTACTTGTAATATCTTTTTTGTATTTATCCAAGTAGTGACTTGATTATAAACACATCCCTAAATTATAGCTAATCTGTATTATTTTGTGTATTTATATCACTGGTCAACACTAATTTTATTGCCAATGATGTTTGATCGATTTTAGGGTAACTTTGTGTCGCTGATTCTGAATATGGCATTGGTTTTGCTAGATTGGCTTTAATTTTTGAGATAATGGATGCCCCCATTGAAAAACATAACAAATTCAAAAAATTTAATGGTCAGGCATAGCCAACCCACAAATGACATGGAAACTGTCTCAAATCATACAAAAGTAAACACATGAAATACCTAATGGCGTTGTATTCAGTACAATAACATTAAAACAAAGTAAGCTGATTCAGATAATCACAATTAATGCATAGAAAAACGCTGTGTATACGATTTTATTTTATGTGGGGCATCAGGACAATCACGTTGGAGGCTCCAGCAGTAGTCTGCCATCATGTGTCTGTCCCATCTGCCTTGATACCTTTCCTCCATCACCTTTATATCCTGATGGAACCTCTCCCCTTGTTCCTCACTAAAATCACTAACATTATCAGGAAACCTGTCTAAGTGGCTATGGAGATAGTGTACCTTTATGCTCATATTAGTACCCAAATGTTTAAAGTTAGCGAGCATGTTTTGCACCAATTCTTCATAATTGTCTGCTTTGTGGTTACCCAAGAAGTTCTTGACAACTGAGACATAACTGCACCAGGCAGAAGCTTCAACATCATTCATAAATTTAGTGAAATTCAAATCATTGATGAGTTTATGAATTTTAGGACCATCAAAGATTCCTGCTTTTAGTTTTTCCATAGTCAGTCCAAGGAATGATCTACAAATGTATTTGAAGCAATCACCATCTTTGTCCAAGACCTTAACAAATTGCTTCATCAGTCCAAGCTTGATATGGAGTGGTGGGAGAATGATTTTTTTTCTGTCAACCAATGGCTTGTTAATAATGTTCGCTGCACCTACAGTCATGTGTTCCCTTGAAGGCCATGTCACTTTTTTCCAATGATCTCGCTTTGCCCTACTATCCCACAAGCAGATGAAACAAGGGTACTTCATGTATCCACTTTGCTGCCCAAGCAAGAAGTTCACCATCTTTAGATCAACACAAATAGACCATTGGTGCTCATGACAGCAGAGCTTCTGCAAGACCATTTTGATATTTTCATATTCTTCTTTAAGTTTTGTTGAGTGAGCAACTGGAAGAGATGCATAGCGGTTACCGTTGTGCAATAAAACACATTTCAAGCTTCTGGTGGAGCTGTCTATAAAAAGCCCCCAATCTTCTGGTTGATATTCCGGTAGTCCCATTTGGAGAAGAAGTCCAGGAAAGTTATTGCAGTATACAAGTTCTTCATCTTGGCTGAAGTATGGAAGAAGTCCCTCCTCTCTTGTCCGATAAGCTGTTATGTTAGCTTCCGGCTGTAGACAGTTCTTTTCCATTAGCCTGGATGCTAAAAGTTCAGATGCTTGCTTTGACAGACTGAGGTCTCGTATCAGATCATTGAGTTCTTTTTGGGAGAACTGCTCAGGTGTTGAAAAGCTTTCTTCGTATCCACTTCCAGGGCTACCACCTGTGCTACACTCCACGTCCAGCATTTCTTCAACATCTGACAATGGAAGGTCAGGCAGTGAGGTAAACACTGGTATGGGAACGTCTTTGCTGTGTGGCACAGGTCGCCTTGCTGAGTCCAAATCAGGATACTCCCACTTATGTTTCTTGTAGCGATTGAAGCCTTTCACATTCACAACACAAAAATAACAATCATCGTGATGGTTTAGCGGCTCTCTCCACACCATAGGCACACCAAAGTTTAAACGTTTCCTTTCTCCATTTTTCCACTGTCGTAGGCAAACCTTATGGGGAGCCCAAGACTTATCTTGATCTCCAAGCTTCACTCCAAAATAAGCAAGATATGCTTGTTTTACAAAGTCAGTGATGTTTTTTCTTTGTTTTTGCAGAGTGTATTCGCCACAAATGTAGCAGAATGCATTAGGATTGTTTAAGCAGCCTCTTCGTGGCGAACTCATATTCCTCTTCCAAAAAAAAAAAAAGTATCAATATGATATTATATGCAATGGATAAACTTGCAAAACAATGTTCAAGAGTAAAAAGACAGACCAAACCCTGCTGCATATGTCAGCAGCTACAGGTCGTATTGGGGTACAATTGTCATTTGAGGGGTATCCATTATCTCAAAAACTAGAGCTGATTCGGCAAAACTAATGTCATTTTTGGATTTAGCACCCCCAAAATACCCTAAAGTCATTCAAACATCCTTGGCAACTAAAAAAAAATTTTTTTTGGTTGGGCTGTGAATAAATATATTAATTTTTATTTAGTATAATTTATTAATAACATCATTTATTAATTTATTAAATATAATAAATATATTGTCGCTCTGGGCTCCTACTGGAAGGATGGGATATAAATGTAATAAATAAACAAATAACTTATTTAAGGCATTTATATACCACTTAATCATTAGTATTTCTAAGCTGTGTACATAAAAATACACCATAGAATGCAACAATAAATATTCATCATAAAACCAATCAGAAACCTGAACGCTATCTTGAAATGCTGGAATAAAAAAGTCTTCAACATGCGGCTGAAGTTCAGCAAGGAGGGAGGGATTATCCTAATTATGCTAATTCTTAGCTTGCCTTGTATATCTTTGCTTTACAATTCAAGAATAGCCTTGTTCATTTATTGTTTATAGTATATGCTACCCTCAATGAATACATAAAAGTAACTGCATTAAGTTGATAACAGATGTATTTGAACTGATATTATTGTATGTATCTGAATAGACCACTCTATTGTATGCGAATGTAGTAGCATAGCTGGCTTATGGTCTGATGGTTGAGCTGATACACTGGAATCATTGCTCAGCGTATTAGGTTATCGAGATCCTATGTCTGTACATTCCTTGCTCAGGGGCCTAATCCCAGTACTAGGAATTGATTGATCAGTCTATTTCTGGTCTGTTCAGTTTTGCATCTCTTTATTTGTAAGTCTGTTCAGTCCTGTTTTCACATTAATCTATATTTTCTTTTTTACATAATTGCTTAAAAAAAAGGTAAAGGTGTCCCCGCACTTATAGTGCGAGTCGTTTCCGACTCTTAGGGTGACGTCTTGCGACATTTACTAGGCAGACCGTATATATGGGGTGGGATTGCCAGTTCCTTCCCCGGCCTTTCTTTACCCCCCAGTGTATGCCGGGTACTCATTTTACTGACCACGGATGGATGGAAGGCTAAGTGGACCTCGACCCCTTTTACCGGAGATTCAACTTCCTCCTTCTGTTGGAATCGAACTCCGGCCGTGAGCAGAGCTTCGGCTGCGTTACCGCCGCTTACCACTCTGTGCCACGGAGGCTCAAACATAATTGCTTAAAAGCTATTATTTAAATATGTATTTCAATATGCATTTTAGCACAACAGGATATTTAAATATATGCATTTTATCTCACATTTCTAAATGTATTTTATTATAAAATGTTTTTGTATGTTTTTGAGTTGAGAATTGCACTTCAAAATTTGGAGAACAACATCCAAAAGGTAATTACGTTCTGATCTGCACATTAGTCTGGGACGTATGGATCAAGTCAGTGGAAAATGAATTCCTCAAACACTCCCACCCTGTACCATTGATAGCCTAACCCTGAACTATATAACATGTGACTCACCAAGCCACAGGTGCTTGACACAGGGGGAGTGCCAAGCCCACAGATGCTTCACACTCCCTTCTCTCCCTTTTCAGCAATCAAAGGTAGGTAGCACAAACCTGTAGGGCATAGGCATCTTCTCCAGTTCAATCACTGTTGCATGTGAAATTTTATCTAGCAAGTAGGCTTGCTATGTGTTTCTTATTTCAAAGAACAGTTACTTGTTTGGTATAAAAATTTAGTAGGAAGCAGATGCCAGCCTCCTAGCAAGCAAAACCTTAACAGTATTTGGAGATAAGTTTTTTTGCAAGTTGTCAAATATGTATGACGTTATTAAAGCCAAAGGTTTGTCTTCTGTGCCCATGAGATCTGCCTGAATTCTGATTATATGACACAGTGCAGCTTCAAAAGGATTATTTTCCAAATAATATTTTGGCCTGTGTTTTTCATTTTAATGCTGCATAAAAGATGAAGGATTTGTGCATGCCAGATCATCATGTTGTCATAGAGTCCTTTGCAGGCTGCTTGAACTTACCTTACTTTCAGTATTAATGGTAAAGACAGTGTCTCTTTGGTCTAGAAGTTTGCAAGAATAGGCAATGTTGACTGCTGTTTCTTGCTTATCTCCAGTCAGCACCCACTGCTGGATCCCAGCCTCTCTGAAAGCAGCAATAGTATCAGGCACTCCATCTTGCAACCGATCTTCAATACCAGTTGCACCTGATGAAAAGGAGGAGAGGAGAACTAAGCTTTGAGTGTGCAGAATGTATTTTGCATACAAAACGCTGTATTGTTGTTCCAAACCTATATATTCACATATAGCAATAGCTGCTAATTGCTTGCTGTTTTCCTATGATGCAAATGGACTTGTAGTCTATGCAAATGGCTCTGCAGAGTGGTGGGGGAGGGGGAAGGTCAGGATAAATAATAACCAGAAGACAGATGTTGTATAAAATATGGCCACAACTTTATTAAAATCCAGTTAAAACCCAATTTAATTACAGAGGAGTAAGGCCTTGGCGTAGGATTGGGGCTTGGATCCATTCATCGAGCAGCCTGCCTACTGGCTGATACACTCTGCCTACCTGGCCAGGTTTTGGCAGCCAAATGGAGATGATCTGAGGTAGCTAGGAGTCCCCCACACTGTGGACCGATCTGGAAGATCCCCATCAGGCCATGGTGGAAAGTGCCATGACTCTATCAGCACCACCTGGGCTTCAGAACACAGTGTCCCCCACCAGGATCCCTTAAGGGGATCTCCCTCTGGGATGAGCAGGGTGCCCCTTCCCTGCTCATTCTGACTAGGGATCCAGTCCCAATGCCTTTCCCACCTGTTGTTGTGACTAAAAATTGGACCTGTTCACAAGAGTGCCATTAAGACACAATCTGTGAGCCATGTAGAGCAGGGAGGCAGGCAAGCTGGTGATGAACTGCAGTGAGGAGGATCATCCTGCCCTCCTTTTATCTCCTGGGCACAGACCAGCCCGAAGCAAGTCTTCAGTCTGGTTGGCTTCCCATGGCCCTGCCCTCCCCCTGATCAGCTCCCAGAGGAGGGGGGGCACCCTCCACTTTCCCACACAGCCATCTGGAACAAGAAGCCAAGCTCATAATGGTAGCATGGGAAGCAAATGAGCTCCCTTCACCCCCCCTCGCCATTGCAGCACCACAATGAGCACTCCCAGTAAGCGGAAATGTGCTCTTACTGATAATTCCCCCCAAACAACAACAACAACATGTAAAACATGAAAAAAGGAAAGTGTGTTTATGCAGATTTTCTCCCGTATTTTTCCTCAAGGGTTGACTAGTCTCACAGGCAACGATTGAAAGATCAGAGGGCAATTGTTGTGTGATTAAACACCCCGAACCCTGACTTTAACACCAGAGATCAAAACACTCACTGAACAGGAAACAAAAAGACATTGGTGCTGAAATGTCACATTTCATGGCAATGCAGTGGCTATCAATTGTGCAGCATATCTCTGATCCAGAGGTCCTTCTCTGTATGCAGAAACAGGTTTTAATGGGCAAAGAGTTAAGTCCTCCTGCTGCTTTTTAGCCAAAAAAAGACACAGGAGTCAGAGTTTTCTGCTGCCAGCATTTTCTTTACTGAATATTCTAGAACAAGAAGAAAGAACAGGAAGAAAAACCCGCAGGGGGCATGCCTGAATGTGTTTTTCAGGTAGCCCTAAATAAACACTGGCAGAACAATAGATTAAAGACATACTAACAATCACAGTCATAATAATACTGACCCAATACACTACACTCCTCCCCGTTGGATATAAACCCATATTATCTCTACAAATTTAGGCCTTGTGGTGGCTTTCTTATTCGAGTGGGATAGTGCCTGTCATCGCAGGCAGAAATGTTTGATGTTTCTGGTGGTATTGGTGATTGTGGAGGAACTCAAGAGCTTGGAAAAGTTACTTTTTTGAACTACAACTCCCATCAGCCCCAGCCAGCATGGCCACTGGATTGGGCTGATGGGACTTGTAGTTCAAAAAAGTAACTTTTCCAAGCTCTGGCAGGTGTCGATGGTGGTGACTCAGAAATTGCAGCTGGAACTCCATTCATGTCTGGTGCTACCTCTTCATTCTATACCCGATTTCCTCAACTGGTCAATGTGTCATCTCCAAATGTTGGGAGCAATCTCTACAGTATAAGAAAGTGGTCCAGTCCTTTCTTTGATTGTCCCAGATACCCACTTCTGTTCTCCTCTGTAGTCTATTGAGAACTGTCTGTGTCTTCATGAGAAGATTGCTCAACTTGTTTCAGTTGTTTGTCCTGAACACTTCTTCTCAAATTGGGGTTGAGAAGATTCAACCTTGAATGCAAAGTATGACCCAAGAACAAAATGGCAGGTGCTTGGTTTGCTGTTGCATGTACAGAGTTGTGGTATGCAAATAGAAAATTTGCAAGCTTTTGGTTTAGTGTGATGTTTTCCTCCAACATGACTTTCAAAGCATTTTTTAAGCTTTGAACAAACGTTTCAGACAATCCATTTGTAGCTCATGTTATGTGTCTAATACCATTCTTTTTTCAGGAATGCCTGAAACTATTCAGCTACAAATTACGATCCATTGTCACTCACCAGATGTTCAGAAACACCTGTTCTTGTTAAGAGGTCTCGCAATACCTCTATAGTATGCATGGCCATTGTTGAAGTTATTGGAAACACTTCTGGCCACTTAGAACATGCATCCACCACAATTAAAAAGGTTGTGCCCGGAAATGGTTCTGTAACGTCTATGTGAATTCTCTGCCGGGGCAAGGCAGGCCATTCCCATGGGTAAAGTGGGGCAGTTTTTAGCATCTTTTCGACATGCTGACAACCCAAACAATTAATTGCAAGCTGTTTAATTTGTTGGTCTATTCCTGGCCACCAAACAAAACTATGGGCTAATGCCTTCATCTTTACTACTCCTATATGTCCAACATGTAGCTCCTCCAACACTCAAGCTCTTCACTTGGATGGAATGATGCCCCTCAGTCCCCCCAGGATACAACCACTGCCAAGTGTAAGATCCTCATGGTGGTGATAGAACTCCATGAACACAGATTTCTGCTCCTCATTCCAGCCATTTTAGGTTGCTGTATAGACTTGTGACAGTGTAGGGTCTCTCCTAGTTTCTCTTTATATCATCTCTGCTGTGATGGGAAGACTCTCAATCTCTGTGAGATGTCAAAAAAATCTCCGTCTGATGCATATTTCTCAGATTTTTCATCCTCTAGAGGTAAACAAGACAATCCATCTGCATTTGAATGACTGTGAGTCCTCTTAAATTCTATTCTGTATCGGTGCCCTCCCAGAAACAATGCCCATCACTGTATTTGGGCAGCTGCTGTCAGCAGAATCCCTTTTTGTGGATTGAAGATGGACAGTAGTGGCTGGTGGTCAGTGATGAGGGTAAACTCTCTCCTATATAGGTATTGATTGAAATGTTTCACCACCACCCCAAACCAAACTCAGTGCTTCCCTGTCTATCTGTGCATAATTTCCCTCTGCAGCCATGAGTGAACGTGATGCAAAAGCTATTGTGCACCAATGTCATATGGAGAAGCATCACAAGCTAGTTTCACTGGTAGATGTGGGTTATAGTGCATGAGCACAGTATCTGATGTCACCATTTTCTTTGCTTCCTTGAAAGCTTGTTTGCACTATTTCATCCACTGCCCTTTAGCCAAAAAAAAAAAAAAAAGACACAGGAGTCAGAGTTTTCTGCTGCCAGCATTTTCTTTACTGAATATTCTAGAACAAGAAGAAAGAACAGGAAGAAAAACCCACAGGGGGCATGCCTGAATGTGGTTTTCAGGTAGCCCTAAATAATCACTGGCAGAACAATAGATTAAAGACATACTCAAGCAATCACAATCATAATAATACTGACCCAATACACTATACAAAGTTAGCTATTTTATTCTTGCAAGAACCTTTGTAGGTGACGAAAAGAATCTGTTCTGTGTGCACAGCCATGTTTTGATGCAGCTCATTATACACATAGCTTCATTGTCTCAGTCATTAATTATCAAAAAAGTTAATTAATGACTAAGACAGTAATGGCATATCTTCTGCCAGAGGTCAGTATTAGGTTCTTTGCTGTGATATAAATGTGTTATTAAGAAAGCTGAGATAGGTCTGACTTGTTCATGCACTTGATTACAACTAACTTTACTCCAAGTAAAGCTGTCCTTTCCTGATGACAGTATCTAGCTGGAGATGTCAGAGAATTTAATCAGAAACAGAAATGGGAGCAGATATTGCCACAACTCACATGTTCACCTGAGGGCAGGAATGGAAATCACACAAATGAATACATTACATTAAAGGTAATTACATGGTTAATTATGTTAGTTTCAGCCATAGCAGACAGCAAATGAATAATGTGGGTTTTAGTAGAAGCTGAATTGTAGTGGAATGGAAACAGTGCTGATTGTGACAAACACCGGAAGGGATGGAAACTGCTGACTCCTTACATCTCTACATGTAGCTGGAGAACAGATGGTAACTCTCTTACATCTCCCTTTCTCTGGAAAGCATTCAAACATATAATGGGAGCTGTATTCAAATTTTATGTAACTTCTTTTCTTTCTCTTCCTTCCTTCCTATAGAATTTTAGGCTTTGCTGTAACTTATAAAGCACAGGGTGATTTTCTTCTGAAATTCCTTGGTCCATTCCATTATCCATTGTATGTTTGCAATATGATCTCTAGTGCCTCTTTCCTTTCTAAATCCAGCTTAGACATCTGGCATTTCTCGCTCCATATACGGTAAAAGCCTTTGTTTTAGAATCTTGAGCATTACTTTACTTGCATGGGATATTAAGGCAATGGTTCCATAATTACTGCATTCCCTGGAATCCCCTTTCTTTGGAATTGGGATATATATTGAACACTTCCAGTCTGTGGGCCATTGTTTTATTTTTCATATTTGTTGATAAATTTGTTGACCATCTCAGTAACTTGTAGCAGCTGAATTGGTATGCAATATTACTACAATAATTACAATTACTACAATAAGTAGTAATAATTACAATCACGACAATAATGACAATTACTACAATAAGTACTGTATATTAAAACAAATTATTGTTTAAAACATGGATGGCTAACAAGTGGCACAGGCAACAGAGGTTTATACAGTAAAACGAGTAAGGGGGCCCATAGGCCTTGCATTGTCTGTCTATGAAATTCTCAAGGTTGACTACTGCTGGCTTAAAGCAAACTAGAGGTTTTGGAAGTTAAACAAGGTCACTGATTTTTACTTCTCATGGACATGGTGACTTCTAACTCTAAAGCTCTGCTTAGCATACCGTTTTTCCAATGGTTCATAGATTGCATTTTCCAGAGCTTGGAAAAGTTACTTTTTTGAACTACAACTCCCATCAGCATGCGCTGGCTGGGGCTGATGGGAGTTGTAGTTCAAAAAAGTAACTTTTCCAAGCTCTAAAATTTTCTAGTTGATCACACAGAAGTGGAGAAGGAAGAAGCTCCAGCAACAGGGCTGGCCCAAGACATTTTGCTGCCTGAGGCAGATGACAAGTGGGCACCCATCTCCAATTTGATGTAGAAAAGTTGACAAGATGTAGTTGAATTATAACACTGGTGATGAGATCACTGCACCTGAGGACAGCAGGCTAGCTTGGAGGATGCAGCACAGGCCACATGGCACACACAGCTCTGTCCTCTAGAATCTTACCCCTGCTCCCCATCCTCGACATCTGCTGCCTGAGGCAGCTGCCTTGCTCTGCCTAATGACGGGGCTGATCCTATCCAGCAACATTGCTCAGAACATTTGGCAAGGGAGTTGTATGAATCTCACTTTATGCATTACGACGGGAGCAATACGTCACTTCTGCATTGCATACAAAATGCTCTAATTTTCAAATGCATCACTGAGAAAAAAATCTTATAGTGTTGTACTACCACCTCACAACTATACATGTTTAAATGTATTCTACATGCGTATGTCTACACAGTACAATAAGAATGGGTCAGAAAGGACAGTGGAGGTTGTAGGGAATGTTAATAACTCCTTTTTAAAATCCTATCTCAAAACAGTGATTGAAACTGAATAGAAGACTCATATAAGATAAACTGTGTTTTTACGTATAGTTATATAGGTAAAGATAGGCAAGATCATGTATTCATGGATCAAGCAGATATTCCACATTATAATCTCACTAGCAAGCTTGTAGATTCTATGCATATCGATACGTCTACATACAGGTGTGCTTTCTATGTTCATATATCAGGCTTGGAGAACCAGTGGCCTTCCAGATGCTACTTGATTACAACTCCCATCATGCCTGACCTTTGGCCATGCTGGCCGGGGCTGTTGGGCATTGGAGTCCAACAACATCTGGAGGGTCACCACTGCATTATGTAATTTGCAAAACTATGCAGGAAGACATTACAGACAAAATTTGTCACAGACTGCAATGCTAACTTTCTTTAGAAAGAAAAAGGCTGAGACTTGTTTCTAACTTGTGGCTCACTTCCAAGTAAATGTGCTTAGGACTGGACATGGGTCATTAATTCCTTTAAGTTGCCAAGAATATAATGTTGCACTAGTCCATAATGAATTATCTTGAACGATACCTAGTAAGGTGAGTTTAGTCTCCAGATGTTGTGCTGTCTCCATTAATAGCTCATCTCTGTTGTCAATAGTCGTTTCTGCCTCACAACGAAAGTTGGCCCATTTCTGAAAGTCATCTTCACTTAGGACCTAGCACAACACATATTCAAATCATAGATGTGAAGACACTGGATGCTTGCAGTATGTTGGATTGTTTGAAGTAATTGTTTCAAACAGATTTTGTGTGACTAATGGCTCAGTCGATAGACCTCAGTGTTTGGGATTGGCTGCATCCATGTGCGGTGCCAGTTCAACATCATAAACCATGTTAGCATGTGAATACTGATGGAATGTTATTTAGAACTCCAAACAGACACAGGGAGAAATGTATAATGCTTTTACTGTAGAGTCCAGAGGAAGTAGTTTTAAAAGTGCAGGCAACCTGAACCTATGCATGCTTACTTATATCCCACTGAGTTCAAGGAGATTTACTCCCATGGAAATGTGCTTGAACCTTAAGTTGCAGTCCTATATACATCCGGAAGGAAGCACCACTGAACACAATGGGACTTCTAAACAGATTTGTAGAGGATTGCACTAGTAAAAATTCTCTGAAGATTTTGTAGAGTTGTGTCCCACAACTTTCAGTGAAAGAATTATCAATACAGTACCTGTGTGAACAACACAGAAAGCATGCCAAATGATCATAGTTGCCTGGGACAGTCTTTTTGCAGAGCCAGATTGGGGTTGCTTGTGATGGCTGAACCCATGCCATCTGACAAACCATGGTTTCTGAGTGGTCGACAAACAAGTATCTGACACCATGGTTTGAAGCTGGTTTGCAAGTCACAGTTTGGGCAAAACATGGTTTATCATTACATCTCAGCTAACAGACCATAGTCTGGGATGTTGCTCTGTCTTCAGAGGCTGCTGTTTGGGATCACATCCAGGGGTTCTTAGAAACAGTGGGAGAAAAAGGAAGCTGTACATTACATGGCTTGTATGTTGGGAATACAAATCAGGGTTTCAAGTCTGAACTACAGTTAGTGCAAACTATGGTTAGTTGATGTCAGAATCAGTTCTGAGAATGAGATGCAAAGTATCTTCTGTGTCATGATGGCCAGCTTCTTCTCCCTCCAAAACACTCCCTTCAAGCTAATGTGAATGTTAATGAGAACACTAAAACCTAAACAGCCCTTCCCTTTTTCCAGCTCACTGGCTCCAGAATGTAATCCACAAATAATTATCTCTGGAGCAGCCTTGGAATGCTTATGCAAGCTTTGTCCATGGCTACTCTAATAAAGCAGAAAGAAGATGCAGATTTCAGAAAATTTATATTATAATTAATCAGCATAGATGGATTACAGAATGCTACATGAAAGAGAATACCTATTTGATGAGTGATTCCAAAAGCACTCTTAAACTAGGAACAGCTAGGATAGTCATAAGAACAGCAGAAGTGGAAAGGTTGGTTTAGAGCACTGGACCTTTTAGTTTAATTTTAAAATTATTCAGATGGAAGAGATAAAAAGGAATAGGAAACCAACCTCTGAAAGCAGATATAGAACTGTCTTTTGAAACATCAGTATAAGCTTCCTTTTTCCAAATAAAAATCATCTAATTTTTTCAGGCTAAAATGATTTAAAAATAAATAAAATCTGCTCCTTACCTTCTTAGCTATGCACAGAGTTCTCAGGCCATCTCGTGCATACAAATCTAAATGTTTCTGTGTTTGATCTCTTACTTTTCTTATTTTCTTTTCCATGGCCATATTAGCTGTGAAACACAAGCAGATTTTTGCTTATTCCAGATACAGATTTTTCCAAACTATCATCTCACTCCTGTAAAATTATCCCAATATTACAAGGACATTTCCAAGCCCAGAAATGTGAAGGATGTAGTTTCTGGTACATAAATGGAATGCACTGCTTTGGAAGCACCCACACTATGTTCAATCCAAATACCCTTTCTTTTTAGGATTGAGTTCTTTAGAAAACAAACAACCCAGTTCTGCATTTTTGCAGCAAAAACTGTCAATGGTTGACACTAATTTGCTGGCACTCATAACATTAAAAAGAAGCCACCCCGCCTCAATTCCTAGAGCAGTTTTAAAATGTTTCCTGTTTTTTAAAATAATGATAATAAAGGAATGAATAAATGAACATACAAGCAGGTACATATAACATGTGCAACTTTAAAACAAGTAAGTCTTACAGCAGGAATGTAAGAGTCCATATGTTGTGTCCCCCCAGATGTTGCTGGACTCCAACTCCCATCAGCCCCAGCTAGCATGGCCAATGGTCAGAGATGATCTGAGTTGTTGTCCATGAACATCTGGAGCAGCGATGGAAAGATCTGCCAATTTCAGTTCTTTAATTTTCTCATTTTTCCAGTCTTAAATTTTGTTCTCCATATTTCTGCAGCGATTTGTGGGTTTTTTTTTTAAAAAAATCCTCATGAAAATTCTCTAGCGTTTTAGTTGAATTTCTCCTAATAAACACATTTTTGTAGGCAGTTTTCTCCTAATATAATGCATTTCTGTATGTCTCATATATTCATTTTTATGCCCACTTTCTCCTAACATATGTGTTTTTGTGAATATTGGTTGATGAACTGCATTGCAAAATTCAAATAAGTGTGAATTTTGAAGGATGGCCGTGTTTCAGGTCTCATATTGTTTAGGAAAGTGCGAATTTGATAGATTTGGCTTGAAATGTGATTTGAATAAAATTTCTCACCCATCCCTAATCTGGAGGACCCCAGGCTCCCCATTTCTATCTTATAGCCTGCCTGAAGCTTAGTGGGAGAGACAAGGCTAACAGACAGAGCATGCTCCAGTCCTGTCAGGGGCAGTTGGTCTTCACTCTGAGTTATGCAGGCTTAAGTCCTATTGAAATCATCATGACTTCAACACTTAATTGCAGAGGGGCATAAGTGTTCTTGATTTTCTCTAGCCTGTGACCACTACAGTTAACAGTCCATTGCAGTCCTAATAGTTCACAATATGCACGATTCTTGTGGCGTTATTGTAGATCTCACAAAGTCCAATAATTTAGTCCTGTGAATCCTAATTAGGCTGCTCTCCAATTTAACACAAAGACATCTCAGTACAAACTAAGGTTTGTGGGGCTAACACTTTTATTTCCATTATAGCCCTGCAGGTGTAGTGACCCAGACAACACATTGTCAACAGTTCCTTGGCTAGTGCACAAATTACCTCTGGCAGGGTCTTCCAATAAGTCCATTATGACAGAGTCAGCCCCTTTGGTATAGACAATTATCTCTCTGGTAATGGGATGCCTCACCACCACTGACATTCTTTTCCTGTTTGAGTCAAATTTCAAAGTGAACAAGAGGTCAAAGGTCAGGAGGGTGCCCTCTGGCAGCCTCACAGTCACTTGTTCAGCAGTCCTGGACACCAATGTAAACTGGTAAGCCCGAGCTGCATGGACAAGGGCTGCTTCATCTGGGCTTTCGGCCTCGTAACAAAATTCTTCTTGCAAAGCTCCCGGGTTAGCTATCCCACAGATCTCAACCAGAGAGGGATCACTGTCCCCAAAGGTGTCTGTCCCAGTGGCCAAGTCTCTTCTAAAACTGTAGTCATCTGACAAGGTGGAACAGCTTTGGGCAGGAAAATAATCTTTTGTTTCAGAACCAGCACAGACTCTGGTGCTTTCTGTGTTCAAACTCTCTCCTAAGTCTGAACTTGACTGAGTG
This sequence comes from Rhineura floridana, assembly GCF_030035675.1. Taxonomy (NCBI): domain Eukaryota; kingdom Metazoa; phylum Chordata; class Lepidosauria; order Squamata; family Rhineuridae; genus Rhineura; species Rhineura floridana. Next base: position 77,014,731 of record NC_084482.1, read on the forward strand.
GATGAAAAAGACTGGCTGAGGCTTGCCAGCTTTAGCCGCTGGAACAGCTGGTGAATTTTTTCCAGGGAGAGTCCGGATGGTTTCATCAGTGATGTAGTGACCTTGAAAGAAAAGAGGGAATCAGGCTTAATTATAACTAAAATGATACACTACAAGACAAGGGGTATGTTCAAATCAGTAGAGTTGTGCTATGCATCATACAATAGACAGATGTACCAAGGTGATGGCTCCAGTTACAGTCAGGGGCTTGTTAATTGGGCATCTAGATTTAGGAGCATTTTGTTGTCGTTGCTTACATTCTTAATATCAGAGAAGCAGACAAAGATCGAAACACCTTACAATGTACAAAGGAGCGGAGATAATTAAACAGAAATATACACTTCAGAGAATCCTGTCACATATAAAAATAAGGCTGTCAACCAAAGAGTTTTAAGTCGATGAATTGCCTGCCTTTTAAGTAATTACTCAGTTAATTAATCAATTTGCATATATTAAAAGAAATTTTCTGGTGATCTTAAATGAAGGTGACAGCTTTTCTTCATTATGTGTTAACAAAGAATTAGAGAGAGAGAGAGCTCCCATTCACTGGGCTGGATCCAAAGCTAAGTGTGTGTAATGAGGCTGCTGGCAGCCCCTTCTCCCCAAATGCTGCACTGAAGGTTGCGGGACACTGCTGAATTGGAGGGTGGGCTGTGATGCAGGGGTCTGAGGGGGAAGGAAGAGATCTCCCTGTGTCACAGACCACACCATTCAGCAGAGTTCTCTGACCCTCAGTGGAGTATTTTCTGGGACCTGGGTAAGAGAGTAGTGGAGTTAGCTTCTGCCAGGTCTATTAGTGCATGCTTAACTCTGAGATGCAAGCCATTGTTTTGAGCAGGGCTGGGGAACTTCCAGTCTGTGGGTCAGATTTGGCCTGTGAGGCCATTTCCACAGAATCATGGCCACCTTTCCCACACCTGACACTTCAGTTGTGAGGCAGATACTGACATGGTTAGAAAGGAACAATGAGCTCCAGAATGTTCCTTTCCTGAAGCAAGGTGTATGGCAGGGGAACCTCACCTTCCTTCAATTACACCAAGTGGTTTCCAGTGAAACTGCTTCTAAAATGGAGTTAAAACCCCCCTCTGTTTTAGCAGGGATTTCAACAGAAATTTGCTGGTACTGGTAGAAAGGGATGCTCCCCCCACTCATTAGCTGATGGGTGGGGAGAGCATGTTTTCCTCCAATAGCACCAAGCAATTTTCATTGAAACTGCTGATAAAATGGAGCAAAAAAGTTGTTTCAGCAGGGATTTCAATGGAACCCGCTTGGTGCCACTGGAGCAGCAACAACCCTTGCATTGAAGTTTCTAGGTGCCCAACAACCTGCTGGACGCTTGGGAAGCAGTGCACAATGAACTTTGACAGGTGGGTGGGATGATGCCCCTGTCAATCACCTGATGTCATAATGACACCAGGTGATTGACAGGTGGATTGTTTCACCCACCTGTCAAAATCAGTCCATGGAGATGGGGCCAGAGAAGGATCTGGCCTGCTGGGCCAAAAAGGTTCTCCAACTTTGGTTTAGAGTGGGGACTGTTTAGAACTTTCAGGCCCCATCTGGACCCTGACATCACTTTTTCCATTCCTCTCTCCACATCAGGTTGGATGAGCAAGGTGTTGCTTCTTACCAGGCGCATGTCCCGGTAGGTGGGAAATTTAAACTTTAGAGAAAAGAGAACCATTCTTACATCCTTTAAAAAAAAAATCAGTTTTGTGAGTTGTGCATTGAAAGTCTTGGGGCATCACAGTCCAACACTGTTAAGGCTCTTTTTATTCAAGCAGCGCCCTTCAGGCATGGTTAAACACTAAGGGGCAGTAAGGGGGTTTATGGTTGCCATCTATGAATGATTCTCCAATCTGATTCTGAAAAAGTATGAAACAAAATACAATCCCAGAGATTTCTCCTCAGTTTATCATCTGTATTGTTTGGAGAACTTCTTTGTTTTGTATACAGTAGTTAGAGCTTAGAGAATTTGTATCTGCATTTTGTAATTTTGTATTTGGGCAGATATCAAAAAACTCCAGTTGCAGATCGTCTCTGCCCCTGTGATCTTGGTGTCATTCAGTCTGCGACTCATGTTTTATTAGAATGTTCTTTTTATTATGATCTTAGATGTTTGCTCATCGCCCCAATTTTACGAAAAATCCCAGGTAGGGATGCTGCATTTTACATGAAATATCTTTTAGCAGACACAGATCCTCGAGTCTCATCTAAAGTGGCGAGCTTCTGTGCTGCAGCTATCAAACATCAAAAAGCCTTATTAACATACTAATTTTAACTATGAGATTTGGTTTTAATCAGAGATTATGTAGCACAAGTATGTATATTGTACTGTTATTTGTTGTTATAATTTTTATATTGTATATTGGGTTCTGCTGGTCTTTGACCGTAATAAAGCAAATCAATCAATTTTGTATTCTATATAGTGTAAAGAAAGTCTGGTTTTACAAATGTTATTATTATTATTATATTATATTTATTAGTCGCCCATCTGGCTGGTTGACCAGCCACTCTGGGCGACGTACAAGATAAAATACATTGAACATTAAAAATTAAAATTTAAGAACCCAACAGTAAAACTTAACCCATTCCAAAGGCCTGCCGGAAAAGCCAAGTCTTCAAAGTCAGGCGGAAGCTCATCATCATGTTTGCTAATAAAGATGCAAGGAATTGTGGGAAAACATCTCACCTGAATGAGGGCCTCTACCAGGCTCCGAGATGGTCAGTTCTCACAGCTGAATAGTTAATTAAGCAGTTAGTGAGAACACCTGCTTATCAGCTTGAGTCTAGTACCTCAAGGCCAAAGGCCTTGGAAGGTTGGAGAACCTGCACTACTGTTAGATGTGAATGCTCCAGAAGATGTCTGTGATTTTTTGCTTGTAGGGTAGATATGGTAAGTGCTGTTTATATAGAAGACATATGGTAAGTGGAGTGAAAGAGGAGGGGGGAGTACATGAGCAGTAGAATGCTGGATGATTGGCTGAGCGTTTGAATGGCTGGGAGTATAAATGGAAGAATGACAGTTGAATCGAGGTGGATGTTAGTAGGGTGGAGAAGAAGGTGTTTGGTGGATGGATGTTAGTAGGGTGGAGAAGAAGGTGTTTGGTGGATGGATGTTAGTAGGGTGGAGAAGAAGGTGTTTGGTGGTGGATGTTGGGAGTGTGGAGAAAGAGGTGTTTGAGGGTGGAGGTCAGGAGTGTGGAGAAAGAGGGAGTTGGAGTTCTGATTAATAATAAGTCAAGTACAAAATAGGAATAGATGAAATCATACGCTTGTGAAACATTCTAAAACTAATCTTGTTATTTCTGATATTTAATAAATACTTATTTGGTTTACCAAAGGCCTGATCCTTGGCTGGGGGATATACATACCAGAAGGGAGGGCAAGGTAATTACCAAGGCTGAACAGAAACAGTATCTAATGGTGGCAGCGGTGAAGGGAGGATTAATAACAATTCAAGTATCCAGAGCAACCCAGAGTTGTATGCGTTATCTATAAAGATACAAGGGGGTTGGGAACAGCATAATCACGCAGTCACAAAAGTAACCAGCTAGAGAGAGACTCAGGCAAAGTCTCTGGAAGTATTGGTTATAGGACGTGACTGGTGGTGCTGCCTAGCAGGGGGATCTAGTGAGATCTGTGCTAGAGCGGAGTGAGAAACCATATAAAGGACGGTCTGGACTGGTGGTATCCCTGGTGGAGCCTAGTGAAAGGCAGTAGCCACAAGCAGGTGGGAACCTGACAGGGAGAACCAGGGAAGGACGTCACAATGTCATCATCAGAAAGCCCTCTGACTGGCTAATTAATTCCTGGCTGTTGCCAAGCTTTTACTCATAAAAGTAGAGTTGACAATTTTGCCTCTTGCTCAAGATTTTGGCTTGATGCTAATGCTCAATTTTCAATGCTTAATGCCACCCCGCAATGTTCCTTGGTATACTTGATGTTGGGGTTCCATCTTCCTAATGCTTTCCAGGCCATACATCTCTGGGGAGATGTGGAACCATGAAGTTGTTCTGCCTTCCTTCCTATAACATGTGAGTATAGAATAGGCTAAACAGATTTGTTATTTTTGTCCTGTGATTGAAATCTCTATATTTTTGTATTTTACCTAACCTTCTGGGTGTTTGGTTTAAGGAATTACTTTATTGCTATATTTTTACACTTATAATTTTAATAAAGACTACCTCTTATTTACCAGTGTGTGTTCATTGCAGGGGAAGCTTTGCTCTGAATCCAGCACCTTGGCCATTTAGCCACAGACTACCATATGACTGGGTATTTTTTGCCTTAAGGCTCCAAGACAAGGAATGTATTCTTGGCTCTTGTCTTTTGGAAACTTTGGCAGGTCTATTTCTGGCACTTTGGGTTTCCCCTTGGCCCAGAATAGGTGAAAAGGTTTAAGGGGTGGTGGCAGTTCTACCTACCTTACCGGGACGGCATTTGGATTAACTCAGCCCTGGTAAGGGAGACATGGGTTGTGCCTGGCTGGAATCAACTACTTTGGAGTTGGGTGCTGACCCCAGGAATTCATTACATATCTGCATATCTGCACATGTTCATATGCATAGCTGTTCGTGTTCAAATGACAATTTTTATATCATTTATTTTCAGTAGGGTTCCTAGTATGATTTATAATACACCCTCTTTCTAAGGAGTATCTATAGCTTGTTCATAACATTCTGAACCCCCTGTCACAAGGTGTGGCGATGACTGGGCTACATTGGGATCATTTTGTGTGGAAGGAGGCTGAGCTCAAGCAAGGGTGCTTTTCAGGGCACATAAAACATCTGTTCTACAAAGGAAGTGACTACCTTGATGAACTGGAGTGCATTTAAAAGCTGCAATTAAGGCTTTAATCATTTAATCATGCCAATTAATTGATGTTTTCAGCCATAATCAAGAAATATAAGGGAATACTATTTCATTTTCAAATTAACATATTCCTCAGGGACACAATGTCAAGTAGCTAGGCAGGGACACATGGAGGCAGATGGAGAGAGTATTCAGTGGAATTACTGCAGACTAAAGGGGAGAAACCGCCCCATCAGTACAATACTAAAGCAGACTTTTTACCTCCCTGAGAAAGTTGTCATCACAAAGCTCTCAAGTCGCTTTTCTTAAATTCAATTCATTTCCTAACAGAGAAGTTAAAGTGAGAGATTACCCTTTGTCTTGGATCAGTTGCTGTGGAGACCACAACAGTGTTGCAGAGGGTCAGAGCAAGAAAAAAGTCTGTGATGGAAGCGGTGGTCTTTGTAGACATAAACTGTGTCAAAGATTCAAGCTGGCAGGATGCATTTCTCACTTTCATCAACAGCCTGTTATCTGGAGTCACATCCTTCTCCTGAAATACACATTACTCAGTTTTAAAAAAATCCTCACATACTTATGAGTATGTGAAAAATAACGCCTCCTGCTGGGTGTTCTAGAGTTTTAAAGAACACTGTGTATACAAAATTACAGCATATTATCCGCTTAAAAACTAGTAGGCAGTAATGCTACAGAGAAACCATTTTCACTGCTGAATATATAGGCTGAATATATATAGGTGGGCCGTCCCTCAATTAAAGAACTATTGTTTTAAACTTTTAACTGACTAACCAATTCATCTATCAGTTACAATTAGATGTATTTGTATACTACCTAGGCCTCCCAAAGGGCTGGGAACATAGGAAGCTGCTTTATACCAAATCAGAACTTTGGTCCATTTAGTTCAGTATTGTCTACACTGACAGTGACTGTCTAGACAGGGGTCCCTCTCAGGCCTACCTGGGATGTCAGGGGTTGAACCTGGGACCTTCTGCATGCAAAGCAGGTGATCCACCACTAAACAACAGCCCTTCCCACCACTAATTTGATGTCAGGGGCATTTACGAGTGCAGAAGTCAGTGCTAGAGCTCCAGGTGTTGGAGGGAGTGACTCCTCAGGTAAGATGGGTTTAATAGGCCCTCTGAAATAGTAAAGCAAGTGTGGGGGACCTTTGGCCCTCCAGATGTTGCTGTACTTCAAGTTCCATCATCCCTGGCCACTGCCCATGCTTGCTGGGGCTGATGGGAGTTGTAGTTCTGCAATATCTGGAGGGCCAAAGATTCCCCACTCCTGATGTAAAGGATATGGGATCTGCTGGCAGGAGCTGCTCTTCCTTCCTACTCAGCAGACACATGTGTCCTCTTCCTTTGGGGCAAGTGTCTCGGTGTGAAAAGGAAGTTGGGCATTGACATCAGCAGCCACACTCATCTGCCCAGCTTCCTCCTTGGTAGAATCACAGTATCATAGAATAGAGTTTTGGAAGGGGACAATAAGGCCATCGAGTCCAATCCCCTGCTCAATGCAGGAATCCTAAAAGCATACTTGACAGGTGGCTGTCCTGCTGCCTCTTGTGTGCCTTCAGTGTTGGAGAGCCCACCGCCTCCCTAGATAACTGGTTCCACTGTTGTAGTGCTGTAATGGCCGAATTCTGGCTTCCTGTAACTTGAGCCCATTATTCTGTGTCCTGCACTCTGGGACAATTGAGAAGAGATCCTGGCTCTCCTCTGTGTGAGAACCTTTCAAGTACTTGAAGAGTGCTATCATATCTCCCCTCAGTCTTCTCTCCTTAAGACTACACATGCCCAGTTCTTTCTCCTCACAGGGCTTTGTTTCCAGTCCCCTGATCATCCTTGTTGCCCTCCTATGAACCTGTTCCAGGTTGTCTGCATCCTTCTTAAAGTGCAGTGCCCAGAACTGGGTGCAGTACTCAAGATGAAGCCTAACCAGTGCCGAATAGAAGGGAACTAGTACTTCATGTGATAACTAGTACTTCACCAGTTGCTAGTTAGTGATTTAGCCAGCCTCCTTGTTGCTGCGGCTGTTCTTCCTCAATACTAAGGGGCAGAGGGTGCACAGTCTGGCAGGCTGTGTGGCAAGGGGGGGAGGAGGAGGAGGAGGAGGAGGAGGAGGAGGCAGGAGCAGTAATGAGTAGGCTGGCAAAATTGCTTTGGGATGGATAAATGGCAGCAATTGTGAGGAGGAGGTTAGGCTCAGGGCTTGCCCAAGACATTTTAATGCCTGAGGCAAAGGATAAGATGCTTCCTTCCCAATTCTACACATAGCTGACCAGAATGGCAATTGAATCTCACTTCAGCAATGGAATAGCATCCTTCATAATACCTGGGGGCAGCAGACTACTTTAGGGACAAGCTGCATGACACATACAGCTGCAAAACCTTGCTTCTCTTCCCCATCTCCCAGTATCAGCTGCTTGGGGCAGGTGCCTCACCATCCTAATGGTTGGACCGGCCTGGTTAGGTGGCAGCAACACTTCTTCCTCACTGCTGCTCATCTAGCTGTGATAGTTGCTAGTTTTAGAAGATTTAAGTCCATGATGAGCCTGCTACTGGTGTGTGAGAGCCCTGGCAGATGTCTGACTACGCCAATCCCAGGCCTGGCAGATGATTTTACAAACACCAGGGCCAGAATGGCGGCTACTGCAGAGGTGGTGGCATCCTCATTGACCAAGGTCAATGTAAATAAGACTTGGCTTGTGGACTGTAGGCAATTTGGGAAGCTCCTTTGTGCAGGCATATGAAACTTGTGTAGTCTGAGGAAATGCAGGGAACATTTTTCTCACTATTTCAAATGGAATCCCCAACAGTATCTCACAAGGGAGCTTTGAAAGCCTCTTAAGGCTGGGGACGGGGCAGCAGTTCAATGATAGTGAGAAGAATGGGAATCACAATTTTGCAGGCAGATCTGCCTACATGCATCTGGAACAGGACTACTCCCTCCTATTTTTTTTCTTTTAAAAAGTCACTTTAATTTTGGTGGTTCCTTTGATAGCTGTTAGTGCAAACACTTTCTATTAAACCTCAACACTGGATTTTTGCTAGTTTGCTGCTTATCAGGTTTCTTGGCAATAGACTGAAGAGGCAGGTGTTTGCAGGAGATGTTTTACTAACCTTTCGCTAGGAGCCACTGTGTCTTCTCAGCAGTGCTAAATTCTTCAATTTTCATTCTACCTGAGGCTACCGCTTTTCGTGCCTCACATATAGCACTATATGTGACCTGGCATTTAGTAAGCAAAGCCCCAAAACTGTACCGCAACAGCCTTTGGGGCATATGTCTGATGTCTTTTCGCAGGAATCAAAGTTTTGCTTAGCATTTATATAAACAATGATGAACATTTGAATGCAGCCTGTACAGTCTGCTATTATACAGATATATTTTTAAAAAACCCACAAAACAAGCATTTATTCTCTAAAGATATTTAGTCTGCTGGTGTTTTTTGTTGTTAGCTTGGTCTTAATTTGCACTTCAGCTCTCCCAAGCTCAGCACAGGAACATATTTCCCTTCTAGGTCTTGGCCTCCAATGTTTTTACTTAGTAAGAGAGCGGGCGAGCACATGACCACCCCTCCAATTTACTTTCAACTAGAATTGTAAAGTTTTGTACTCCCCACTTCCCCAACATAATAGAAGTTCCAGTACAAAGGATCAGCTTCCCTGAATCTTAAATATTATTTACTAGTATCTACTTTACAACAAAGTTGGGCAGGTGGGAAAGAAGCAAGCACATGGCCAAATATCCAGGAAACATTGGTCCTGCAATCCACTTGTGAAACCAGGACTGGCAACCAGGGCTTGGCATTGCCAGCACCCCATGGCTCAGCAGAGGATGCACTGTCAAATCATAAGAAGAGCCCTGCTAGATCAAGCCAAAGTCCCATCTAGTCCAGCATCCTGTTCTCACAGTGGCCGACCAGAGTGCAACAGCACTTCCCCCACTTAAATACCAGGAACTGGTATTCAAAGGTATACTGCCTCTGACAGTGGAGGTAGGACACAGTCACTGTTGCTAGTAGCAATTGATAGTTTCATCCTCCATGAATTTATCTAATCCTCTTTTAAGGTCATCCAAGTTGGTGGTCATACTACATCTTGTAGTGAATTCCACCGGCACCTCCTGGCCCTGCTCTTCGTCCTCCTTGCTGTCACTTTCTGTCTACCTGCCTTTTCTAAGTGAGACAGCAATGACAGGAGGTAGTCTCTGTTTGCCACCCACCCTCTCTGCTAGGTGGATTGGGCACAGAGGAAGAGGACAAACAATTGGGCAGAATGGAGGATTTGGACGCACTCAGTAAGTGCTCCCCACTGAGGGCATCTTGACAAAGCCCCCTCCAAACTGAAGTTGCTACTGTATGTAGCCCCCCCAATACTGCTTTTTGACTCAGTTTCAAAATGTAGAACTCCTTCTCTGACTATATTCTTAACTGCACAACCTCTTCCTTTCAGCCCGTATCATGCAGCTAATTGTAGGGATGGATGATTCTATCAATTTTGGTTTCTCATTTTTTTCAAGCATAAGTTCAGTTCGCCATATTTCCACATCAGCTTGCACATTAAAAAAATCCTCATGAAAATTCAGCAATATTTTAGTGCAAATTTCTCCTAATATATATATACTTTTGTATGCAATTTTGCCTAATATACAAATGTTTGCAAAGCAATTTTCCCTAACGCATTTTGTATGCAATATATGTATTTTTAGGCACACTTTATCCTAGTATGTGCATCTCTGAACACACTACATGGCTGGAGAAGGGCACTGTAGAATTTGGAAAAGTACAAATTTGAAAGGATGGCTGAGTTGCCTTTGAAATGTGGAAAGTGCAAGCTAAGTAGGTTCGCTTTTAAATGCAATCTGAACTGAATTTCTCCCCCATCACTAGATAATTGTGACCTCAGGCAGCTTCCACAAAGATAAAGAGGCAACCTGATGACTATTAGTGGCCAGTGAAGGAACCATCTATTGTTCATAATTAACTAGTAGGCTATGCAAGACCCTAGGAAAAAAAGGGCTATATCTTTGCACCTCTTTGGTTGGCATAACAGAATAGCAATGGCTAAACAAGGGAAGAGAAATCAGGGACAATTTGCCTCTGGGCCTTGTTTATCGCAGGGCCCAAAGGGGAGAGGAGTCATAAAGAGCCTCAGAGCAAATTTTGGTTGGGGCCTCTGGCAACCACTGCAATACAGCCCTGTATTTCCCCCTCGTTCCTGCAATTACAACTTAGACCGTGGCCTCATTGATTTCCCTCACTACTCAAAACTGCATGCAGGAGACAGGCTTTGTTAGTTAAAGAAGCAAGAGGTCTTACTCACAATAGTACTGCTAAATGCCACCTGAGACTGAGAGCCTAGAGATCTCTGCCTGGCATGCCCCTGAAAACGAGCCCGAGCACTCTGACATCTCCTCAAAGGCTTAACAGTGCTTGTCTGAGTTAGAATTTCTCCACCTTTGTTTGGAGGGAGACTCAAATATTTTGCCCAGTCTTCAGTATCTGAATCCAGTTCCTTGTAGGTCTCTAGTCGCTTGGCTATAAGAGATTAAAGAAACATTTATCATCATCATCATCCGAAGAGGGTCTTCCAGACAATCTCTCTCTCCAGCTTCATGCCATTGTTAAATTAAAGGGACAACAGCACTGCAGTCACAATACGTGAGTGAAAACAAAGAAACAAGATCAGGAGGAAGGAAAGGGCATTTGGATCAAGGAACTGTTTTGGCAAATAGTAAAATAACCTCAAACTAGACCTCCAAGAGGTTCTAAGGCCGCAATCCTGTTCTCACCATTGGAGGTGAAAGTGCAGATGTTCAGCATATGCATAAGCACAGTGTTCAGGAACAGTATACAAGCAATGCTCCTTGACATGCCAGTGTGGTTTAGTGGGTAGAGTGTTGAATAAGGACCTGGGAGACCAAAGTTCAAATCCCACTCAGCTATGAAGCTTCTTGGGTGACACTGGGCTAGTCACAGTCTCTCAGCCTAACCTATTTTACAGGATTATTGGAAGGATAAAATGGTGAGGGAGAGAACCACATATGCCACCTTGAGCTCAGTGGGATAAATTACATTAATGTAATAATAAATAAGGTGTATTATTGAAACAAACACACAGGAGCCTAATCATCGCTGCCTCCAGCAAGCTGGGTTTGCTTTGCCCACCAACTTTGTGCACACAGTTCAGACCTGGAACAGGACTATGGCCCACACACCTACATAGGCCTACAATCCTAACTGCCAATCACGGTTTATAGGAGATGGGCCACAGGAACTGGCAACAGCAGCTGGGAGGGCAGTGTGGGTGAGTGGGTGGTGTTGCTCACCTGGCTTCCCAATACTGTGCATCACTGCAGGTTACTTAGAGGGAGGGGCAAGACAGTGGGGAGCTCATCACGATATGTCATAGCGGCACACCCAGTCTGCTGCTCCCAAAGCTGTGGTTGCACCACATTGAGCTTCCTATTGCCTTGCCCCTCCTCTTGGTAACCAGTAGCAACACACAGTGTTGGGAAGCTGGGAGAGCAATGCAGCCCCATCTGTGCAGCCCCACTGGCCACCACTTGTAGCTTGGGGAGCAGGTAAAGGTGAAGATGAGTGTGTGTACCCTAGAGGCTGTCACTGAGTAGTAAGGGGGAGTTGCAGAGACTGGATCACAAGATGTTCCGATTGCTGGAGGCTGATCTGCTGCTGGAGATTTTTCTGTGTGCCCCAGCTTCCCTACCTAAGCACAGGTTGTGCAGTCGGCCTCCTGCCTAGTGGCTGCTGATTGCTGCAGGATACAGGTGGAGCTAATCACAAACTTTCTTCACATCTGTATGTGCTAAACAAGGTTTAAAAAGGGGGGGAAAAGCTGAGATCCTCTGTCTTCCAAAGCTGTTGCCAGATTAAATGATAGAGAGCCCATGCTTCACACTCATTGCAGCCAAGGGTTATAGAGACAGTGCACACGTCTTACCATTTTCCTGATGTGAAAATTCTTTCCCGTTAATTGTACACCGACGAAACACCATCTTATTCTCTGTCAGGGTCCCTGTTTTGTCAGAAAATATGTACTGGATTTGTCCCAGGTCTTCAGTGATATTTAGTGCTCGGCACTGTATGGGCAAGTCTTGCTCTTCATTGTACAGGTCGGTATCATTGTGAATTAAGAAGACTTGACCCAGCTTGACTAATTCGATGGATACATAGAGGGAAATGGGAATTAAAACCTGAAAGAGGATATTTGCCAGAACATTAGAAATTCATTGGCAGGGTTTCTACTTTTTCTGCATTCAACAGCAGCAAAATTTCATTCAGACTACTATAACAAAACTTTCTGGAAGGAACTAATGCCACCACCACCACACTAGTACATAAGTTAACAGCAAGCATGCCTAAGTGTATTTCCTTGTTTTCTAGTCTAGTGGGTGCATTGGTTGTGTCACTGAAACCTTTGGACCTACAGACCCTCACCCTACTAAGAGAATGAAAGAGAAGGGTTAGATGTGGACACTGAGATAAGCTGCTACCAAGAACCAAAGAACTTTAATCTCATATATAGGAGTGATGTACTGCTGACAGATTCATCTTACAGGACAAGGATGCATGCCTGTGCAGTGGAAGACAACTGCAGCAAAACAAAACAAAAACCCTTCTATGTAATGGTAACTAATAGCCTTGGAAGTAGGAAATGTTACAAACAGGGCCGGTGCCAGAGGGCAGCCAGGATGGGCCTGGCTGAGGGCCCCTGCGGCCCAGAGCAGCCCCTGAAGGGCCCCTCCTTAGGGTGGGAAGGTAGCGCTCCTGTTCCGTGATCTGCAGAAGCATCGACTCCCGATCCTGCCACAGATCTCAGAGAGGGAGTTGTCGGCACTCCCCACCTACCTCCCCCATTGCTGTGAATGCTGTGCACGCTGCACAAGCATACCTACCATCAACCAAGATGGTGGTGGAAGCTTCTCTAAGGGGCTGATGCCCCTATCTCAATCCTGGTTGATGGCAGGCATGCGTGTAGCATAGCGTGCATGTGTGCCATCAACCAAGATGGCGGTGGAGGCATTAGCCCCTAAGGGAAGCCCCCACAGCCATCTTGGTTGATCGCTGTGCGTGCTGGGCATCCTTCCTAAGGACCAATGGAGAGGTAGGTAGGGTGGGAAGGTGCACTGTGCCCAGTTATGCCTGGCGCCGGACCTGACATCAGTACTGTGTTATCTTCACTGGCTCTCAGTCTGCTTCCAGGCTCAGTACAAAGTGCTGGCTTTGGCCTTCAGAGCCCTCTACAGGTTGATATCTTGGTACTGGAAGGATCACGTCTTCCCACATGTACCTACCACACACTGAGATCATTGTCAGAGGAACTTGTGAGATGTGGCAGCTGGCTATGAGTGAAAGAGCCTTTTTGGTACTGGCACCCCAGTTGTGCAATGCTCTCCACTTGGAAGCCAACTTAATATCTGCTTTAATGTCCTTGAGTGCCAGGCAACTGTATCTTTCTTTTTCTAGATCTTTTAAATCTTGCTATAGATTTTAAATCAGTTTTATCACTTATGTCTTATTATCTGCTCTTGTTTCTGATCTTAATTTGGAGTGTGTATTATGCTTTTTATTGTTAATTTTTTTGTTTTTATTCTGTAAGCCTCTCTGAGAACTTTTGCTACAGGGTGGCCTATAAACATAGAAGACAGACAGGTAGTATTCATGTAGTAACAATATATAGGCATATGAGTACAGACTCCCAGAGGTATCTTCTGGAAAGTTGTTATTCATCCTAAACACAGTCTGCAAGGACAAGCTTACATTGCTTATATATGTTATGAAAATCAAAGTATGTCATCTCTCCCTTTCTCTCCCTTTTGAATGGACACAACTGCATTTCTAACATAAAATATAGCCTCCCTTTGGAATTCTACAAACAGCTCAGAAGGCTATATTTCATAGTGATTAAATTTATTTATTTTTAGAAGCCGACAGCTACCACAATAAAATGAAAAATAAATGTGTTTTTCTTATCTCATGCATAAGTCTCAAATACCACTATCTGGACATATCTCAATCCAAATTTATCTTCTTTTCCCACACCAGTAATGCAATTTGGTGATATTTAGTGTCATGAGATTGTTGTTGTTGTTGTAAGCCAGGTTTGTTGTGCGTTGGTGGCTAAGATATCAATTAGTTGAAAAGATAAAAAGAGGACAGCTGAAGTGAGCTGCTACTGAAAATCAAAAGAACCACAATTGACACAACAGATTAAATGGGCTCCTATACTTTGGTCCATGACATTTCTGCAAGTCAACAGAACAGATGGGAACCCACCCTATTTTTGTGATTATAATTTGTTTTAAATATTAAATTTTAAACTGTTGTAACCTATCCTGGGACCTGCTGGTGAAGGGCAGGTAATAAATAGCAACAACAACATTTATGGTTATTGCTATTATTATTATTGTTTTCCCTTCTGATTGCAGCCCTTGCATCACATCAAATGCCACTATGCCCCCCCAACTTTCAGGGCGAGTGTTGTATTTAATTAAGAGGAACTGTGGTGAATGACCTGATAATCCCTGGTGTGAAAGGAACCTGGCCTTTCCTTCTGTGCTTTTTCTCCAGTCCAAATTTGTGCTCTGAAGCTGTGTTTGTCTCATAGGGCAGAACCTACGAGTACCCGTATGAAACCTGTATGTATTGCCCTACAAACAAAACAGCAGATTTGGTGGTAGTGGTGGTTGATGGGATTTGGACTTGAGAAAATGGTACAAGGGAAAAGGTTAAAAAGAAACCTCTCTCCCAGCACTGCAGCTGTGATTTGACCCCCTCCCCCAATGTTACTTCAGTCTTTTGAAAAAGCAACAAAACAGGATATCTGATCATGGAGTTCCCAATGAAATGGCTGGCTTGGTCATTAGTTTTATATATTAGGTTTCTAATATCTAAAAAGGGAGACGGGAAGAATAGTTTATATAAATAATAGTAATCCAAACAGTTTACAATAATGTTCTAAAGTATTTCTCTGTCTGCTAGAAAAGAAAAATAATTTATATAGCACTTTTGCATGTTCCTAGTGCTTCATATGATTATTTCAGTGATGCTTACAACAAGGTGGGTCAGTATCCCCCCCCCCCATATTGTAGGCTTGCCCAAGACCACCTTTTGAGTTCATGGCTGAGATGAGATGTGAATTGTGCTCACAAATCACAATCAGATTTATTGCCACTATCATTGCTCAATTTACCTAGCTTAAAGTATGATCTTATCCATTATTTGGAAGCAAGTCCCCCTAATTTCAGTCAGACGTAATCCTAAACCAGTCTGAAACCTCTTTCCCCATTAGCAATAAATATTTTCCCACCTGTAGGAGGATTATCATTGTCAGGAACATGTAGAAACCTGCAAGAGCTGGAGCAAGATAGTTGCCATTTATATCGGGGATGACATACAAGGGGTATTCTAAGAAATTCCCATTCCAAATGCCGTGACCTGCATAAAAATACAAGCTATGATGAACGCAGAAAAGCACACACTGGGGACAAGGGAGATTATTCAATTCACATATTGCCTGTTAAGAAGAATCACACAGAAGTAAAATAATAATGCATAAGAAGCTGGACCATTTAAATCTGCAATAGTTTAATGTGGGTTGGGTGGTTCCCTACCCCCTTTTGTTTTCATGGACCATCCTCTGGACATCTTCTTGGGCTATTTGTTCTTGCAGTTGCAACCTAAAAGCTTATTCCACTTCAAGCACAAAGATCTGTTGCTGGCTTACACACCATAATGAGATGAATTTTTAATGGTGGCTGAATGACTGTAGCAGTGAGTTTCCTACATGGAGCAGAGAGCTGGACTAGATGATCTTAGAGGTCCCTTCAAATTCCAGCATTATATAAAATATTCTTACTGGTTTTAAGATATTAAGAAAAGTTAGGATGAAAAACTAGATTTTGTATTAATAGGTGATTTATGTGTTTATTTTATAGACATACAGCCCACTGTTTGACCAAAGTCCTCCTAACAGGTCAGAGCTTAAAATGTAATAAATATATTTGTACTGAAATGCAGTATTAAAACTCCCAGAAATAAAACAATATCAACATAAAAAAACTCTGAAGAAAGAAGGCAATGTTGCTCTTATCTTCTTACAACCCAAAGTTATGCCTGAAAAGAAATGTTTCCAGGGTTTTCTTAAAAGAATTGAGCAAGTAGATCTGATGAATTTCTGATGGGATGAAATTTCACAGTGCAATGCTTACAAAATTTCTGCAAATCTGTTTGACAAATGAGGCTACAATCCTATACCCATTTAACTGGAAGTAATCCTCAGTTGGGCATACCCTCTGAGCAGTGCTGGATTTATACACAAGCTAAGTAAGCTACAGCTTAGGGCCTCAAATTATGAAGGGCCTCTAAAATTTTTACAAAATCACTAAATTTCAAGTTTTACATTATTCATTACAAAAACAAATGGTCTTATTATAGCTAAACATTATGTTTAGTTAGATTGTTAATTGTTAGTTTTATCTTCACCTATGTACTGTTTTCATTGTCCTTTCTGTTATAATAATACAGATTTTTGGGTGATGCTCTTAAACTTGACCTAGTTTAGGGCCTCAGTATGTCTTAATCTACCCCTTTTTCTGAGTAGACATATATAGGGTTGCATTTAGGTCACCTGCATTTCCATCTCACCTGGCCTGAACCCTTTTTCCTTCTCTCTGGCTAATGAACATTTTGATCTGAAATATCAAAATTAAAATAATTAAATATGTGCTGCTGTTCAGCAAAAAAGGATTCTTTACTCTGGGTTCTTTGGTCCTTCTAGTCTGGCTAATTTAATGGCTTACTGTCATGTCATGCCACATTTCTCCAGGGCTCTCTCTACCAGGAAAAAACCTCACTATGAAACCTTGCAATGTAGTGTTTTGCAACTCACTTGTGTATTGCCACTTAGAAACCAGGACACAATTACAGGAACCTTTACATGCCTTGCCAAATATTTATTTATAAGCTCAATGGGCTTGTTTTCATTAGAGTTTGACATCCCTGCAAATTGTGGTCATATTAGGACAGGATCATTGTAAAATTGCTACAGAGGGATCCTTTTTTCTACTACATATTGAAAGCAATTGCAGCAACCAAGGGAGCCTACCAACAATGAGTTATTAATTTTAGCAGTGAAGTTTGTTTCTGGATCCAAATCTCTAGCCACAGTGAATGCTTTAGCCCTGCAGTTCCCCAACTTTTTCTCCACAGATCGCTTGAAAATTGCTGATCGTCTTGGTGGACCACTTAGCAATTTTTCTGCTGGTTGTAGAAACTGTAATGCATTGTGCCAAAAGCTGTATGTTTTTTTAATTATATTGAAAATTGTATTTTCTTGCTTCTTTTATTTCTTATATTGCATTTTATTAGTTTATAATTTGGAGCTGTAATTTAAAAAATGAAAGCAATAAAAATACAATTAAAAACCATTATTAATATTTAATGCAGATATGCCACGGATTACCTGAGTAAAGCTCATGGACTACTGGGAATCCATGGATCACAGTTTGGGAGCCCCTGCTTTAGCCCATTGAACTATGACCCGGGGAACCCAGGGGCTCCTCAATGAAAAGATGTGTATTACTTCACTTTAAAATGCAGTGAATGCATTTGACCACCGACATTTGGACCAGCTGCCAAGTCCAGAGCCAGATGTCATTGTCTGGACACTGGATGATGCATTACATGACAATATAGGAAGCTACCTTCTACTCAAGTCAAAACATTGGCCCATCTAGCTCAGTATCATCTACACAGACTGACAGCAGCTCTGCAGGATTTCAAACAGGAGTCTCTCCCAGTCCTACTTAGGATTGAACCTGGGACTTTCTGCATGCAGAGCAGATGCCCTACTCCCAATAAGTCAGCTCTGCTTCTTTGGGGGGTTCTCCTGCTCATTCTGTTGAGTGGAGTCCTGATGGCACCATTGTCAACAGGCCAGGCCAGTGTCCAATACCAACTGAACGGACACTTTATAATATACCCCAGAACCATCTGCAAAGTGCAACAGTTCCATGGTAGACATGCAGGTGTTCCTCATATCAATGTGTAAAGAGTGAATGGTAGAAAGTTTGAGAACTTTCTGTTTCAGGCTATAGCAATACGATGCTTTCCTGAAGTCACCTCAGGAAAGCTCCAGATGGTGGGTCATATTCTTATTCTGGTTAAAAACTATGTGACTGCAATCCAAAAAGTTACTTTAGGCATTGCAAATGACATGGCTATGTCCAATGGGATTAACCCCCCCTGCTTTCAACACTGCCATGCTGTAACACAGTCTTCTTTTGAAAGTCCCCTCAATTTCCAAAGAAACCAGTTCCATCAGCTAAAGGAGGCTTTAGACTTATTTTCCCTCAGAGAACAGTTCCTCTTTCCTTTGTGCTGCATGGCAAACTGCTTTTGACAATGGGGGGGATGTTGGTTTGGATTTCAGCTGTAAAAAACAGTTAAACACACACACACAACTATGGAAAAAACATTCTTATTTTTAAAAACCCATTCCCATATTTCTTTTAAAAAAGGTCTGGACTGTTCAGATCTACAAAGTGGATCATGTTTAGATTTTTTTAAAAAAACCCAAACCTTATAAAAACACTATTGCAAATGTTTCTTGAAAACTGAGAACAAAGTGTTCCCCATTATCCCATACCTAGTGCTCCAGTAAGACACATGACGAACAGCAGCCCCACACAAAATAATATATCCACATTCAGCCGTTGTTCTATTTTGCTGCGTTTATAACGAGGACCTCTGTTATTTAACATGGCTTTGGTTTCAGGACCTTGAAGAAAAAGAAAAACAGAACTGGAAGAAACAGTCATATGACTTTAACATCTCAGGGATGACTGAACATGAAACTTTAGGTACATTCATGAATATATACAGTTTGGCTTCTCTATGTTCATTATGTTATCAAGTATTTCTCAGAAGTTTGCAGAAGGCACTGTTAAAAGAACAGACATTCACAAGAGCTTGATTTGTAATGCTGTGGGGAGTGTGACACCATTAGAAGCTTTAGAAGAGATTTGAGGAACTTCAGGCTCAAGGTCCAAATGTGGCCCTTCAGGGCTCTCTGTCTGGCTCCCCATGTCACACACCCCTCTCTCCAAGCCACACCCCTTGCTGCTCCTGCTTCACAATTTGAGACTTTTTGCTTGGCTGGAAAATGTCCCTGAACTCTGATAATGACCCTTGCTTGCCTGGATGGAGGAGAGAGAGGGGTGTGGGAGCATGTGTAGAAATAAGTCTATTGTAGAAAGGTAAACATTACATTTGTTGCTCTGCCCACCTTTGCTCTTGGAAGGTTGCCCAGAAAGGAATGTGGCCCTTGGGCTGAAAAAGGTTTCCCACATCTGGTTTAGAATATAGCTGGGCAACCCATAGGGCATAGGTCCTGCTTGTGGGCTTCCTGTAGGCATCTGGTTGGCCCCTGTGAGAACAGGATGCTGGACACATGCCCTCCTGGGCAGCCCGATATCCCTAAACTTTCCTGCTATTACCACCATCCATGCGTGAGTGTGTGTGAGAGAGAATGAATGGAAGACAGAATGAATGGATAATGAATTAATGAAAGGGAGAGAAAAATAGGTGTGACAACGACCTGCTTTTAGCTTGAGCTCCAACTACCATGGCCCTTGACCACTTTCTTTTGAGGGAATGTGGGTCTCACCTCCCAAAACTTTGCCCTCTCCTGCTTTAGAAGGAAGTACAGCTTACAGCTGGATCTAGAAAGATTTCCATTGAAGGAAACGACAAAAGGCGACTCTAAAAAAGGGACTTTTCCCCAAATGGAGACAAACTCTGACAACTCTGGTAAACTTATAAGAAGGCAAGCCAAGAAGGAATGTTAGGACCAACATTGCTAAAAAGATATAAAGATATATATAAAAAAAGTTATAAAAAGTAGTACTGTAATAATAATGCTTTTAGGACTTTTATATGACAAGCTTTAAACAGAGCATAGAAAGGAGACAGGTACATTGCAGAGGTGGTGAATTAATTCTTTTCAAGAGTCTTCACTGTAGATAATGTTGGGCAGGGCCGGATTATCCATTAGGCTTAGTAGGCTGAAGCCTAGGGGCCCAGAGCTCTTGGGGGCCCTTGCATAAGCTAAAAAAAATTATAATATAGATTTTTCATTATGTACAAAAAGAAAATGTTTGCACTTTGCAATTGCATTCATAACGGTCTAAAAGACATAATGCACACCAGCCAAATAAAAACGGTCCATTTAACATTTAATTTTTATAACTATACTGCGCCTGCGCGCTGCACTGATATTTAGTATTGATCACTGTTCTTAATCTTTGCTGTTTGTGCCGTGCATACTGTATGTATAGGCAGGGCTGGTTCTAAAGGACAGCCAGGTGGGGCACTGGCCTGAGGGCCCCTGGAGCTACAGAGGCCCCTCCACTCTCGTTCCGTGATCCACGGAAGCAGGACAGGAGCGCGGATCGCGGGACAAGAGCTTCTGAACCGTCTGCCATCCCCCCGCTTCACTTACTGTTTTCTCCACTGTTTTTTGCAGTTTGCCATCAATCAAGATGGAGGCCGAGGTTTCCCTAAGGGGCTGAAGCCTCTGCCGCCATCTTGGTTGATGGCAAACCTGTGCGCGCAAAAAAAGCAGAAAGGTAGGTGAAGCGGGGGGGATGGGATGGGACGGGACGGCGGGCGGCTCAGATGCTCCTGTTCTGCAATCCCTCCTGCGGCTGTTTCCGCGGATCTACTGATAAAAATATATATACCATCAGTCCATTACCATTGTAAGGGGTTTGAGAAAAATATTGCTTAAGAGAAGAAGGGCCCCCCAAACACCAATCAGCCTAGGGGCCCTCCTCAGCTTAATCCAGCCCTGATGTTGGGAGAGACTGATACCCATATCTGAACCATTCCTTTAGGGCCAGCCATCTTACACATTATATCAAATATGGATGACAAGTTTGGAAATGAACTGATCAATGAAAAAACAAGTTATTGGGGCCAAATGACATGCACACACAAGAGTTCTTATAACTAAAATATTGTTGCATGTTTCCTACTTCCCTGAGCAGTGAGAACCCTTTGGGGTAGTGCTATTTGGGTTTGGTTTCTTTCAGAGGAGAGAGCACTGGAGACTTATAATTTCCCAATATATAGTTTATTTACACATATACAGGTGAAGGCAAATAGCATGCACTTCTTCCACATATTAGATTCCTTCAGTTAACTCTCTGCTCTCTTACTTGTCTTCTGTACCTGTTTAATACAAACTCCTATTTGTTTACACCCCCACACATTTATATGATCTCTCTCCCCCTTAGTTGAAGCCTGTGTGTTACCTTCCCAAATCCCAGATCAGAGCTTGGAAAAGTTACTTTTTTAAAACTACAACTCCCATGAGCCCCAGCCAGCATGGCCACTGGATTGGGCTGATGGGAGTTGTAGTTCAAAAAAATAACTTTTCCAAGCTCTGTCTCAGATAAATATTGCATTCAGATACAAGTGAGGGTCTGCTGAATGTTTACTGATCATTAGCTCAGATCAGCTGACCATTCTGGGCTATAAACCAGGAATCTACCTAACAAAAGGAATCCTTGGCTAGTTGCAGTAGCAATATATTCATTTATTACTAAAACTGTCCTCCTTATTAGAGCAAATAAGAAAGTAACCAGCACAATACCAATCATTTAAAAAGGACTGAAGGGGATCCATGAAGTTATAAGCCTCTTAGACTAGAATCTGTCCTAGTCTAAATTAGTATAAAACATTACTAAGGGCACATGTACATAGTGTACATAATTTGAGATGTATACAATTTGAGTGGCACTCTCCCTTGGAAGCACACACTGCATTTTGACTAGTTCTTTGGCTTACAAGAGAAGGCAGAGACATGTAGCACTGATTGGCAGGAAATTGGTGACATTACTAACTCACCTACCCACTTTTCCTTGAAGTAGTTTTTCAGTGTTTTCAAAACAGATTCTACTTGTATGTGTGTATGCATGTAAAGCAGGATAATGTATTATTTAGGTAGTAATCCTAACTCCTTACCAGGGAGGAAGCCCCATTGAGCACAGTGGGAGTAAACATGAACAGGATTGCACTGTTAATAAATGTACAGACAGCCCTTCAAAAATAAAAAAGGTAGAAGTTCATCTGAATAGGGAAGGGAGAAAAAAAGCACAGACTACTGATCAGTGTTCAGTTTGCTGCCCAGTACATCTATTAAATGCAATGGAAAGAAGCTGCAGAAGGAAAAAAAAGTGAGATTGGCATGCATGTTTGTACACAATTTAAGACTAGAATTGTTTCTAGAGAAGAAGCCTTGCTGAGGAATAATACACTTGTGGAAAGCAGAGCTTTACCTCAGCAACCATTTAAAATGAATGGTGATGAAATCTCTCTCTCCCCTCCTAGTTCCCAGAGATTAGCAGTAGGTTCAGTGTATTAAGAAGAAATCCTTCCTCACACAATACATCATTAATTTATGGAATTCATTGCCACAAGATGTGGTGATGGTTACTAGCTTACCTAGCTTTAGAAAGGATTAGACAAATACATGAAGGATAGACCTATCAATGTCTATTAGCCAGAATAGTTAAAAGGGAATCCTATGTTTTGAAACAGTACATCTCTGATTAACAGATGTTGGGGCATACCACAGATGATGATTGTCTCCATCATGTTGTGCTTGTGAGTTTCTGAGGCCCTTTTGGCTGCTATGGGATCTGATCCAGCATGTCAATTGTTATATTCTATACCATATTTAGTACAGAGCAGGGGTGTAGTCGTCCAGGGTCTCGGTTGGGGGAGGGGTTTAGACCTCTTACTTTTTTGGGAGCAGGGTCCCAATGTCTCCAGCATCCTACAAGCCAATCAGCATGAAAGGGGAGTGTGTTAGTTACTGAGAAGAGTCTTGTAACATGCTTCCTTGTCCTTTCTGGCTGATTGTAGCTGATCAGAGTGAAAGGAGGTGAGTCAACCACTGAGAAGACTATTTTCAGTGGGTAACACTCTCCCATTTCATGCTGATTGGCTCCTAGAGATCTCTGTTATGGGAGAAGGCATTAACATGGATCTCATTCTCAACCCAACAGCAAAAAAGGCTGTATGTGGCTATGGCTGTCATGAAGAAACCCTGAACTTCTGAATTTGCCACTACGCTACTGGTCCAGAGGTACCCTACGTTAAAATCAGCACAGTTTCCTAATACTACAACACTACGTGGAAGTTCACCAGCTCCCTTGAGTGTGTCACTCAGTGAAATACATTTGACAACTAATGTTACATTTTCCTATAATTCACATCACAGGAGTATTACTTGAATAAAGTGTTTGGGAGAGTGGTAAGTTTGTGCAACCTGCTATAACCATTACTATTATTAATAGTACAGGATGCTTCCATGAAAGCCCCTTCATTTTGAGTCATTGTTACATGTCTTACTTCTATAAACTCAGTAAAGAGATGGATTTTGCTTCAACGTATGAAAACAGTGGAAACACGCTGTATTCACAATGAGCATCTACTTGAGCTGGAAGAGACAGAGTACTTAAATGTGTTAGAATCTAATTAGATGGCTGACTGATTTTTAAGTATGTTTGACTATTTCACAGCAACCAAATTTACTTAATGAGATGCTACCAGTGCACTTTCTGTGTGAACATAAAGAAAGCCCCATATGTCAGATCCAGCAGCGAGTATTTTTAATGTTATTTAGCTCTTCACAAAGTGAATCTGAATTACCAACAAAACAGCACGCCAAAAAAGAAAACGTGTGCTAAATTGGAATCAAATTGCTATAGTTTCAGTGGACGGGTATTTGAAGTTCTAACCATGAAACTTAAAAGAGAAACTAGACTATTGTGTACCCCTCGTGGTGAGCTCTGAACTCCCTGCTTTTCCCTTGCTATGGGCATGGCCACTGTGGTGCTGTGTGTGAACATATGTCAATGACAGTTCCAGCATCAAAGGTCGAACATGCAAATAGACAGTTTTGCAGAGGGATTTATTAAGGAATTAGTATTCCTAAAATGTATAGGTCCTCCCCACCATTCCTAAAAGCACAGTCCTAAAGTCAAGAACTGTCATTTAAACAGGCATGGCAAGGGAAGAAAGTTAGTTCAAAATGCTCTCATTTCTGAGTTACAGTCTTGATCAGGACCACAACCATAACTGTAATTTTCTTTTCCATGGAACTCCAAGGGCATGCAATTTGGTAACATGCTGACATTCCAAAAATATAAATATTTACAAGTTTCATTGATTTCAGCAACAGTTCCTGACGGGTGGCTTAGGACAGAGCCTTATCCTCAGAATGAAAGGCATTGGAGCATGTGATTAATCACCCAGACCTTGTAATCCTATAGTAGGGATGGAGAACCTGTGTGGCTCTTCCAGATGTTGCTGGACTCCAACTCCCATCAGCCCCAGCCAGCATGGCCAATGGTCAGGGATGATGGGAGTTGTAGTCCAGCAGCATCTGGAGGGCCACATAGGCAGGCATGCCAACAGGATTTCCTGTACGTAGATAGGGCCCCCTACATTTTCACTCAGCCCTGACTTCCTGGCACCAAATCTGTTGGTGGTAACTGCTGTTTATGTATGTGTATTACAATACGAACAGTTATTTTGAATCTATACTCTTGATTTAAAATGTATTTAGCAGATTGTAAACCTGCCTTTCAGAGTTCCTGCCCTCACAAGGTATTTTACAACAGCAATAAATACTTCAAAAACCATAACCATACACTTATTAAACAACATTTTAAAATTAAAAAATATTAAAAATATTGGAACTAAAAAAACTTGTGCAGCTTGACTGAGCCAGCTCTCAGCCTAACCTACCTCATAGGGTTGTTGCAAAGATAAAAGGGAGAGGGAGAACCCAGAAAGAAAAGCAAAGTGCAAATATATCATGTCATATTCACAAACCATGCAGTAAGGAGAAAAAGCATGCACAAAGGCAGCCCCCTCCAATTGCTTTAATTGCCACATCCCACAGTCCTGATATTTTCCAGCAAATAATATAAAAAAACTTGTCCCCTCCACACACTAAGCATGTGCAGCTTGAACAAACCAACTCTCAGCCTAACCTATCTCATAGGGCTATTGGAAAGACTCATATACACACACTGGAGATGTAAAAATACACCCCATATATAGCTTATTGTCAAAACCAGTTGGTCAATGCAGAACATTTTTTTTAAAAAAACAGTATTCATTTCCTACCAAATAACAGCAGTGACAACTAAGGAAGCCCCGCCTAACTGCCTTAAAAATAGGATTGAACAGGAAGAGAGCAATAGGTAGAAGAATTAACAACACAGTTCTATGCTATGTCTACTGATAAGTCTCACTGACTTACAGCACAATCCTAACCATGTCTACTCAAAAGTAAGTCCTATTGAATTCAATACTCCCAGGATTGCAGCTTTACTCCCAGAAAAGTGAATCTAGGATTAAAGCGTTATGTTAGGAAGGTTTTCAAAACAGGCTATGAATAAGACGAATAAGCTGCCCTGTTTAGCAGCCCAGGAAAATTTAAACTTGTATGACTCTTTACAGTTAGAAAATTATAACATATTGTAATGGCATCTAAGCTACTTATACACTTTTTATTTCTGTTCAAAAATTATTTGATGAGATAAAATGTATGCTTTTTTTTTTGCAAATAATTAAAAAATCCCTGCATGCACACTTCTATTGTTATCATCACTAAATTGTACTGAACATGCCTATCAAGATCCTGCTGTTCTGTGTGCACTTTCTTGATTTTCTGGACCTTGTGCTGGATGTGCACAGAGAGAAAAGTGGGTAGGCAGGCACATGTGCTGCTGCTGAAAGCTTTAAGTTTACTCAACTCACATGATGTGCAGTGCACATTATTAACCAATATGTAGAGACAAGCAGGAAAAGGCAACTCTTTTTATCACTTGTAAGGGTTTCTACTTATTGCCTAGTGTTGAACAGATTCCTTGGCTTCATTCATTGGTAAAAACCTGAATGGGTGTGGACTGGAGCAGCTGGCTAGCTCATTTCATAGAAATTGTTTTTAAATGAAAGCTAAGAGTCTGAGCTCCCAGATGGCCCTGGGCCCAGTAGAAATGGACCCTTTCTACTTATCTGTTGGCAGCCCTGCATATAGGTTCCCCATCCCTGTTATAAAAGTTCCTTCTTTACAGTGCATTCTTTTATTTATGTAAGTAGCTTCTCCAGGTAGCTCCATTAGCCACTCATATTGGATTACTAAGTGGGACAGGCCATGTTTATCTTTCTTCAGGCTGGCTCTTATAGCTCCTGGTTAAGTGCTGCTAAAATAAAAGTTATTAATTTTTCCCCACCACTCTTCAATCAAAATTCCCAAGGTAGCTTTATGTAAGAATACAGAAAACAATTAAAATACAAATATTACAAATCCATGGTTATCTGAACACGCTTGTGGGCTTGACAGCCAAATAGTACACTGAAGTACATTTCCCCCCATAAACTGACCTTTTATAAAGCAACATCAAATTATCAAAAGCCACAGTAAGGTTACACCTTTATTAGGACCAACTAAAATGTCATAAAACAGTGAGCAAGTGTTTGAGTTCTCCAGAACTTTTCTTCAGGCTGGGTTCAACCAAAGCAAATGGGGGGGGGAGAGGAAAATCTTAGCACAATGGTAAATCCCCTCAAACATGAAGTTTATAACAGTGTATAGATGCAATACAGAAGGTGTTATGCAAACGTACAGTGCAATTTTATTCATGGCTACTCAGACGTAAGTTCCATTAAATGCAATGGGGCTTTCTCCCAGATAAGTTTGTATAAAATTGCAACCTTAATTAGATGAAAGTCAGCTAGTGCCAGATTTCATGTTGCACTGAGGAATGTTGGGACCAAGAAACAAATTGTAGTTCTCATCTGAATGGACTTCAGCCACTGCATGAAAATAAAAGCAAATTACCTGCATAGACAACAATTCCTACTGTAACCTCTGTGTTCCTCACTGTGCATCCACGAAGAAGGAGACTTTCATTGTTGAAACCAATCTGAGTGAGGTCCGGCTGCTTCCTATAAGGAAGAATGGGATTTTCCTTTTATTTCTTGGTCTCTTATACTGCAATCTTACGCATACATACTCAAAAGTAAGTCCCACTGAGTTCAATGGGACTTATTTCTAGGTAAGTGTATACCGGATTGCAGCCTTTTTTACACACACGCACACACACACACGCTTTCTAAACCAGGGGTGGCTAACCTGTAGCACACCAGATGTTGCTGGACACCAAATCCCACCATCCCTAGACCATTGGCTGTGCTGGCTGAGGTTGATGGAATGCAACAACATCTGGAGGGCCTCAGACAAGCAACCCCTGTTCTAAGGCTGTGTCCACGGGGTGGGTTTTGCTTAGACATCAGCATGCTGTGGCTTCAGGTCAGAGCTGAAGGCAGAGAATCTACATTACAGAATGGGGGTGTGGTGAGGTTCACTGATACCTTCTGCTCAGCATTTTTTATGCACAATGTTTAAAGATCTTGGGAGGCTCCTCCTGCTTTCTGCTGTGCTACAGTGTCAGCTGTGAGACTTATAGGTGGGTACAGACTATGTTTGCCTGAGAGATCTATGAATACAGGAATAAAAATGGCAGTAACTTACATATAGCCTTTAAATCTATTGAGATCGTTGTTGGGTTTTTCACAAACAATTATGTTTTGGAAACGTTCTGGCTCAAATTCAGTGTTCTGCAACAAAACAAAATAAAATCTCACAGTAAGTTCCTGTTATGTGAACTCTCAAATGAACATATGTTAAAGGCTGCTTTCACACTGCTCTTTATTTTGTTATTCTGAAATTTCTTACCTGGTAATCTGCACATTTTATTTGACCTTTCACATGATGTAAAAGCTAGTTCTGGAAATCTAGTGAAAGTTTAGCGCTGATTTTCATCATTCCAGAAATAATCTGTTTGCAAGCTTGGGAACCCAAAAGATCACAGGAGTTTTATGCTAGCTGCAGCTGCTCACATGCAAGATATCCCAGCATGTAATGTGTTCCCAGCATTTGGATCCTTAAGGAAAGTGATTGAGGGTGCAAGGGAGGAGATTAAGAAAAAAACCCCTGCTTGCTTCTGGATTTCTGCCACATACCATCACAACGTTTTCTTCTGGAGATGGACTCTCTCCTGATATTACCTGATGTGGCTTGGTTAAGGGAAATATTCCTTTATACCAATGTTAACATTCATATCCAGGATCTATCCACTGGCATATTTAATCAAGGCAGGCTTTGTTCCCTCACAATTTGTTCCCCGCCAAGCCCAACCCAGCCCAACTGCTGTGCACATTTCTGGCCCAGCAGGATTTCAGTAAA
Organism: Rhineura floridana; assembly: GCF_030035675.1. Lineage (NCBI taxonomy): Eukaryota > Metazoa > Chordata > Lepidosauria > Squamata > Rhineuridae > Rhineura > Rhineura floridana. Next base: position 77,042,942 of record NC_084482.1, read on the forward strand.
GCCCTTGCTCTTGCCACTTGCCTGACACTGCATGAATGAAGATTTGCCAAATGCCACAAAAATGGATGGCAGGCTGGCATTTCACAAGTTGTGCTGTCCTGGATTAAGGCATGCTCACTGCTGTAGTTACATAGTTTTTTAAAGTGATATACCTATGTATATTTTATATAAGAGTAATGTATGTTGAAGTGTAGCAGTCAGTATTTTATGAACAGTAACCTCCTCTCTGCCCTGCCCCTGAAACACACACCTCTAGTAATTCAGCAACAAAGGATAAAGGTTAGTTCATGGTACCTCTTCAAATCACTTTCCCACACCAGAGCTCTGAGTGATCTTGCACCTAATATTGTGGCAGTTGTGGAAATGGCATAGTGGTTAAGGTGTTGGACTACAATCTGGGAGACCAGGGTTCGAATCCCCACACAGCCATGAAGCTCACTGGATGACCTTGGGCCGGTCACTGCCTCTCAGCCTCAGAGGAAGACAATGGGAAACCCCCTCTGAATACCACTTACCATGAAAACCCTATTCATAGGGTCGTCATAAGTCGGGATCGACTTGAAGGCAGTCCCTTTCCATTTCAAGCCCATCAAAGCACATTTTGTGAAACGAGTCTGTTAAAATTTATTCTGCTATTGATTCCCTCCAGCTGGATAGTTCTGTGCTTTGTCTTAAGTTTATTTGCATACTGAGATCCCACTAAAAGAAGAGAGAGGACAAGTTGCAGAAGTAACTTCCAGGCATACCTGATTAGAGAATCCTTTCACAACCTGTCTTTGTTTAAGATTGGTCTCTCCATCAAGATTTGCTGTCTCTAAGTGACAGATCCCATTCTGATCAGAGGAGTAGAGCAGCAGGATGTCAGCGGGGATGATCTCATTACACTGCAGTTGCACAAAGTCTCCCACTTGTACCTCTTCCCAGCACTTCTCAATGTAGGTGGTTTTGCTCCTGTTATGAGAAAATGCACCACAGCTGAAAGGCCTTGTGAAAGTCCCACCAGGCATCTCTTTTCTTTAGGGTACAGGACTAGTTGGCAAAGTGGTTGAAGCTAGAGATGGGGGGGGAATTTGGTTTTGTTTGCATTTTTATGAGAAACTACTTAATTTACACTTCTCAACCCAATATGTGAACCGAAACACAACAATGCTTCAAAATTTGCATGTCCCCAAGTTCAGACATCTGGTATAGCACAGTGAGGAGGAGAGCCTGGCTGGGAGTCCAGAGTCTGTGAGTTCAAATCCCCGCTCGTGTCTCCTGGGTGTCAAGGGCCAGCTAAAGATCACACCACAGTGAGTGGCTCAGGAGTTACCTGCCCTGCCACCTGTGCAGCCGTGGGCAAGCTGCATAGTCCCAAGGAGCCCAGTTGCCCCCCAGCTGGCAGTTGCAGACAAGGAAGGGGCTGGCTTGTGCAGCTGTGGCAAGCTGAGCAAGCCCTAGCCAGCTGGGGAGGCTAGCCTCAGAGGGAGGCAATGGTAAACCCCCTCTGAATACCGCTTACCATGAACACCCTATTCATAGGGTCGCCATAAGCCGGGATCAACTTGCAGGCAGTCCATTTCCATTTTCCAAGTTTCATGATGCAGTTCTCAAATGAAACAGCATGGGCCAAAATGCTTATACTAGGGTAGAGCATGCATCAAAATGCATATATTTGTGAAAACAACATACAAAACGTATCATATCTGCAGAAATGGCTTGCAAAAAATGTATGTTGGTTAAAACTACATACAAAAATGTGTATATTTTCTTGTGACTGTAATTTGTTTCGAACCATTTTTAATACTGTATTTTTAAATTGCTGTAACCCACTCCGGGACCTTATGGTGAAGGGCAGGTAAGCAATAAAATTATTATTATTATTGGGAGATATTTGCATTGAAATGTTCATGAATTTTCATGAGGAATATTTTTCAAAAACCACAAGCTGCTGCAGAAATATGGAAAACTGAATTTAAGACTGGAAAAATAAGAAAAGTAGAGAAACCAAAACTGACATATTCATCCATTCCTAGTTGAAGTCAAATGATCATCACCCATAAATAAAATAAAATCATATATCTTAGTTTTTCAAACTGTTAATTCTATTTTTTTGATAATGTTATTGTCCACTTTTTATCACTATTGTTTTAATGAATATTTTATACTGTTCTGTATTTTTTATTTTTTATTAAGTGGTATATAAATCTGGCTAAATAAATAAATAATATCCTGCTATTCTGTTATGGCTCTCAGGGCAGTATACGTTTGATTTGTTTCATTCTTTCAGAGTACACACACACCACTTTTTAGTTCCAAGAGTTTACAAAGCAGCTTCCAGATTAAATCAAAACAGTAACATCGATAAAATTGGTAAAACAACATACATTATTACACAATCAGTAAAGCAGATCACTAAAACAGCAGATTAAAAATCTCAATAGTAGTAATTAAAATACCATCATTATTGTTCACTAAAATCCTGGGCAAATAAAACCATTTTAACATACTAACTAACTGTGTGATCCTATGCATATCTACTCAGATGTAAGTTCCATTCAATGGGACTTGCTCTCTGGTAAGTGTGTGAAGGATTGTAGCCTAAAACTCAATATAGTAGATGGCAGATTAGCACCTCTAATTAGTAATAATAATAATAATAAAATTTTATTTGTGAGTCGCCTATCTGGCCGAGTTAACGGCCACTCTAGGCGACGTACATTGATACGATAATACAATATAAAATTATAAAACCACAATTCGTCCAACACCACTCTACCAATTTGAAACAACATTAAAAACTAACCCATCCCAGAAATCCCGTAGGCCTGCCTGAACAGCCAGGTCTTCAAGGCCCGGCGGAAACCTATCAGGGAGGGGGCATGGCGAAGATCGAAAGGAAGGGAATTCCAGAGGGTGGGGGCCACAATCGAAAATGCCCTCTCTAGTCCGCACCAGCCTCGCTGTTTTAACTGGTGGGACCGAGAGAAGATCTTGTGTGGCTGATCTCGTCAGGCGGCATAACTGGTGATGCTGGAGGCGCTCCTTCAGATAAACTGGGCCGAAACCGTATAGGGCTTTAAAGGTCAACACCAACACCTTGAATTAGGTTGTTCCGTCACAGAAAAAGCCCTATCCCCAGTCACTACCTGACTAATTTATGAAGGAAATTTGGTGACCTCCAAAGGTGATCTTAATGAATGTGCAGATTTGTATGGGTGCAGCAGTCTTTTAGATATTCTGATCTTAAATTGTATAGGGCTTTATAGGTCGGTACTAGCACTTTGAATTGTACTTGCAAGCATATAGGAAGCCAGGGAAGATGTTTTAATACCAACAAAATAGGATCTGTATTACTAATCCCAGTCAACTATCTGGTTGTCATTTTTGTAGCACCTGAAGGTGGAGCTGGGAAAAGGCACTCCTAACCAGTGAGGCAACCTGAGCCTCCAGTGACAATGTTGGATCCAGGAGGACCCCCAAGCTGAGGACCTAGTCCTTCAAGGGGAGCGTAACCCCATCCAGAACAAGCCATCTCCCACATGATAACTCTGGACACATACCACCTCTGTCTTTTCAGGATTTAGCCTCAATTTATTGGCCCACATCCAGTCCATCACAGCTTCCAAGCACCTCAACTGCCTCTTATAATTGAGATGAAACAGAGATAGAATTGGGTGTCATCTGCACATTTATTTTATTTTATTTTATTTATTACATTTATATACCGCCCCATAGCAGAAGCTCTCTGGGCGGTTTACATATTGATAACACCTCACTCACTCCAAATCTCCTGATGACAGCTCCCAGCAGCTTCATATGTTAAATAGCATGGGGACAAGATGGAACCCTGCAGAACACCACAGGACAGCTCCCATGATGCCAAACTGTAGCCTCCCATAACTACTGTTTGGAAGCAGCCCTGGAGGTATGAGAAGAACCACTGAAGCCCTCACCTCGCTGAGAAGCTCAAAAAGAATACCGTGGCCAATAGTATAGTATAGTATAGTATAGTGCCTGCAGGAAGAAGGAGAACATCGCCACCCAGGGAAGGAGAGCCTGCTGTTTTTATTTTTATTTATTTATTTGTTTCATTTTTAAACCGCCCATAGCAAATAGCTCTCTGGGCGGTGTACAAAAAGATTAAAATACAAAATATCATAATAAAAACAACCAAACAATAGTAAACACAAACAAGGAACAACAGAAATATAGAAGTTAACACATTAAAATGCCCGGGAGCATAGCCAGGTCTTAACCTGGCGCTGAAAAGATAGAAGCGTAGGCGCCAGGTGTATTTCTTCGGGGAGGCTGTTCCACAGTTCGGGGGCCACTACAGAAAAGGCCCTAGATCGAGTAACTGTCCTCCGGGCTTCTCGATGGGTTGGTACCCGGAGGAGGGCCTTAGATGCTGAGCGAAGTGACCGGGTAGGTTCGTAGTGGGAGAGGCGTTCCACAAGATATTGCGGTCCCACGCCGTGTAAGGCTTTATAGGTCATAACCAGCACCTTGAATCTGGCTCGGAAACAGATAGGTAGCCAGTGCAAATGGGCCAGAACAGGTGTTATATGTGCTGACCGGCTGGTCCTCGTCAGCAGTGTGGCTGCTGCATTTTGCACTAGCTGAAGTTTCCGAACTGTCTTCAAGGGCAGCCCTACGTAGAGCGCATTACAGTAATCCAGCCTAGAAGTTACCAGAGCATGGACAACTGAGGCGAGGTCACCCCTGTCAAGATAGGGGCATAGTTGGGCTACCAACCGAAGATGGTAGAACGCATTCCTTGCCACCGAGGCCACTTGCGCCTCAAGAGACAGGGAAGGATCGAAAAGAACCCCCAGACTACGAACCTGTTCCTTCAAGGGGAGTGTAACCCCATCTAGAACAGGGTAAACATCCACCATCTGAACAGGGAAGGCACTCACCAACAGTGTCTCAGTCTTGTCTGGATTGAGTCTCAGTTTATTAGCTCTCATCCAGTCCGTTATCACGGTCAGGCAGTGGTTCAGCACATCCACAGACTCACCTGTAGAGGATGAAAAGGAGAAATAGAGCTGCATGTCATCAGCGTACTGGTGGCAACGCACTCCAAAACTCCTGATGACGGCACCCAGAGGCTGCATGTAGATGTTAAAAAGCATGGGGGACAAAACCGACCCCTGAGGGACTCCACAATGGAGAGTCCAAGGTGTCGAGCAATGTTCCCCAAGTACTACCTTCTGGCGACGATCCGCCAAGTAGGAGCGGAACCACTGCCAAGCAGTGCCTCCAACTCCCAACTCCGCGAGTCTCCCCAGAAGGATACCATGGTCGATGGTATCAAACGCCGCTGTGAGATCAAGGAGAATCAACAGAGTCACACTCCCTCTGTCCCTCTCCCGACAAAGGTCATCGTACAGGGCGACCAAGGCTGTTTCAGTGCCAAAACCAGGCCTAAAACCGGATTGAAACGGATCCAGATAATCGGTCTCATCCAAGAGCGCCTGGAGCTGACCGGCAACCACCCGCTCCAGAACCTTGCCCAAAAAGGGGACATTCGCCACCGGTCTATAGTTGTTCAGGTTATCTGGGTCTAAGGAAGGTTTCTTTAAAAGAGGTCTTACTACTGCCTCCTTGAGGCTACCAGGGACTACTCCCTCACTCAAGGAGGCATTTATCATTTCCTTAGCCCAGCCGGTGGTACCAGTCCTACTAGCCTTCACTAGCCAAGATGGACAAGATGTTGCTGCTGCTGTTGGAACACCACCTCCACCACCCTTCCCAGTGGGACTGCTGCCTGGCAGACATGCCTCCTGCAGGACCAGGTCCCAGGTACCCAGCCAGCTGTGACTAATTTCCATCACCTGTCCCTCTTGGGAGGGATACATAAGCCGGCTGGCTGAGGTGGCCTGGGTTTTTGTCTTTTGTTTTGTTTTTGTTTTGCTGCTTTTTTTTCTTTTTTCTTTTGGGTGCCATTGGTTTTAGCTATGGGTGGGTTCAGTTTCGTTTTATATTGTAGTTCTTGGGTTTTTATGTAGTTTGTATGTTGTATTTTACTTTATCTTGTACGCCGCCTAGAGTGGCCGCTTGTGCGGCCAGATAGGCGGCCTAGAAATAAAATTTATTATTATTATTATAATAGTATCAAAAGCAAAGAGATCAAGGAGAATGAGCAAGGTTGCATTCCCCCTATCTCTCTCCCAACAGTTGTTATCAACCAGGGTGACCAAGGCAGTTTCAGTGCCATGGCCAGGCCTGAAATCAGACTGGAATGGATCCATGTAATCTGTTTCCTCCAAGCATGCTTGAAGCTGGACTGCCACCACCCTCTTGAGCACCTTGCCCGAAAAGGGGATATTTCCCCTCCTTAAGAGGACCTCATTGGATCTAGAAGTATTACTTCTAGATCCAATGAGGTCCTCTTAAGGAGGGGACGCACCACCTCCTCCGTCAAGGCAGTTGATACCTCCCCCTCCTCCAGTGAAGCATTGATCACTCCCTGGACAGCTACAACCCCCTACAGCTAGCTGTAAGAAACCAAGATGGGTAAGGGTGGTCAGCTCCACTTCTTCAAACAGCTTATCTATATCCTTAAGCCAGAGCTTGGAAAAGTTGCTTTTTTGAACTACAACTCCCATCAGCCCCAGCCAGCATGGCCACTGGATTGGGCTGATGGGAGTTGTAGTTCAAAAAAGTAACTTTTCCAAGCTCTGCCTTAAGCCACAATAACTGAAACTGATCCAGTACAGATGGAACAGACAGCCCTCTGGTTGCATCCAGTGGACTTGCTTTAACCGTGGCATCCAACTCTGTCCAAATCTGAGCAATTTTGCCCCTAAAGTGCCTCTCAGAGTTATTACAGCAGGCCTCTGCGGGCTTCCTTGGCCAGATGATAAAAGCCCATTCACAACTCAGAAAAGCTCTGCTGGATGGCTATTTATGGACGCAATGGTGCTGGAGAAGCAAGCTTTCTTTGTCACCACCACTGCTATGCAGTAGGCATGATGGTACAATCTTACCCATGTTTGGTCAGGTTCAGACCAAGATTTATGCCACCTGTGCTCCAGCTGCCAACCCTTCTGTTTCATCATTCATTCATTGGAGATCACTCATGGCCAAGTAAGATTGTCTTCCAAGATAAGGTATTTAACAGTGGGTCCGTAAGTGACTGTGGAGGCCAATTCTGGAGCCACACAGCCTCCCACAGTGAGGACATAGGATTCCAGATGGAAGATAATCGCGATGAGGATTTGTTTGACGTGCCTTCCGCTTAGCTCATTCGTCCCGTTCGCCCTGTATTCGTGCTTCTTTGAAGTTCATAGCACCTTTGATAATAGCCGACCTCCATTTGGGACGTTCATGGGCCAAGACTTCCCAGTTCTCGATGCTTATGTTACATTTTTTTAGATTCGCTTTAAGAACATCTTTAAACCACTTCTGCTGTCTACCGATATTCCATTTTCCATCCTTAAGTTGGGAGCAAAGTAGCTCTTTTGGAAGACGGTGATCAGGCATTCGAACAACATGGCTGGTCCAGCGAAGTTGATGCTGAAGGATCATTGTTTCAACACTGGTAGTCTTTGCTTCTTCCAAAACGCTAACATTAGTCTGTCTATCTTCCCAAGTAATTAGCAGAATTTTCCGGAGGCAGCGTTGGTGGAATCTTTCAAGAAGTTGGGAGTGGCGTTTATAAATGGTCCATGTTTCACAGGCATACAGTAAGGTTGGTAGTACAACTGCTTTGTAAATAAGCATTTTGGTCTCCCTGTGAATACCCCGATCCTCGAACACTCTACACTTCATTCGGGAGAATGCGGCACTCACAGAGCTCAGACGATGTTGAATTTCAGCATCGATGTCAGCTTTTACGGAGAGATGGCTGCCAACATAGGGGAAGTGATCAACGTTCTCCAGCATCACACCATTAAGCTGGATTGATGGTGCTACAGAGGGACTAGTTTGCACTGGTTGATAAAGCACTTTGGTTTTTTTAATATTAAGTGAGAACCCAAGCTTTCCATATGCTTCTGCAAAGACATTTAGGATAGTTTGAAGATCTTTCTCTGAATGTGCAGAGACTACATTATCATCGGCATATTGAAGTTCTATGACAGAGGTTGACATTACCTTACTTTTTGCTTTCAGCCTACTGAGATTATAAAGCTTTCCATCTGTTCAATATATGATTTCCACACCAGTAGGAAGTTTCCCCTCAATAAGATATAGAATCATAGCAAGATAGCAAATAAGGTAGGAGCAATGACACATCCCTGTATTACGCCTGATCTGACTCTGAATGCAGGGCTGGTTCTAAAGGGCAGCCAGGTTGGGCACTGGCCCGAGGGCCCCGGAGCTACAGGAGCTCCTGAGGGGCCCTCTGCCCCCCTTCCATGGTGCGCGGCAGGAGCCGCCCGCCATGCCCACCATCCCCCTGCTTCACCTACCTTGCTCTGCTGTTCTTTGCGGCTGTGCATGTTGCACGCGCAGGGTTGCCATCAATTAAGATGGCGGCCGAGGTTTCAGTAAAGGACACAGCTGCAAAGAATGACAGAGCAAGGTAGGTGAAGGGGGGGATGGCAGGCGGCTCGAAAGCTTTGGACTGTCTTGCGAGCTGTAGCATGGCTCCTGCCACGGATCACGGAAGGGGAGCGGAGGGGCCCGGGGCAGGCTGATGCCCAAGGGCCCCGGCATTCCTGGAGATGGCCCTGTCTGAATGGATTGTTCTGAAAGCCATTGTTATCCAAAATTGTCGCTGTCATGTTGTCATGAAGGAGTCACAAAATATTCACAAATTTATCAGGGCATCCAGTTTTCAGAAGGATGGTCCAGACAGCGGTTTGATTCACAGTGTCAAAGGCCTTAGTCAGATCAATAAATGCCATATATAAAGGTCAATTCTGCTGGCATTTTTCTTGAAGCTATCGTGCAGTGAAGATCATGTCCACTGTCCCCCTGGAAGGGCGAAAACCATTTTGAGATTCGGGGAGGACATCCTCTGAGATTGGTAAGAGGTGATTTGCAAGGATCCTTGCAAGGATTTTACCTCAGGTAGCAAGAAAAAAGATATCTTGATAGTTCCCACAATCTGTTCTATCATCCTTCTTAAAAAGGGTGATAATGATGGCGTCCCTAAAGTCTTCCAGGATCTCCTCCCTCATCCAGATTTTTTCGATGAGCTTATGATGTTGTTGTGTAAATTCAGGCCCACCTTCTTTAAAGACTTCAGTAGGAATCCCATCAGGTCCACTAGCTTTGTTGTTCTTCATTTGATTGATGGCTTTACTGACTTCATCCAAATTAGGGGATACTGCAAGCTCCTCTCTAGTTTGTTGTTATGGAATTTGTGAGAAGACCTCACCAGCCACAATAGAGTTACAATTAAGGAGGTCGTGGTAATGTTCTTTCCAGAGCAGTGCAATAGACTCTTTATTAGCAGTTTGGTACCATCCATTGAACATAAGGGATTTGTACCGTAATTTGTTGGTCCATAGATGGCCTTTGTGGCATTAAAAAAGCCCAGTGCATCGTGAGCATCTGCAAAGTGCTGGATTTCTTCAGCTTTCTTTATCCACCAGGCGTTCTTAAGTTCTCCAGTACTTCTTTGGACCTCAGCCTTTGCACTGGCATAGATGTTTTTCTTAGCAGCACAGTTAATGTCTTTCTGCCATATCTGGAAGGCTTTCCTTTTCTTGTCAATGATATGTTCAATCTTGTCAGAAGTTCCTATTGGCATTAATGAGGCTCGCAACTCTCCGGTTAAAACTTGCCAGAAACCAGCAGGCAACTATTCTAAGTGCTTATGCACCAACATAGATGCTGATGAAGACATCAAGGGAAATTTTATAACCAGCTGGACACCATCTTATCAGAAATACCTAAGGAGGATAAAATTATCCTCTTGGGCAATTTCAATGCAAGAGTTGGGTGTGATTTCGATTTATGGCCAGAAACCATTGGGAAATAAGGAGTTGGCAATAGCAACCTGAATGGAATCCTATTTGTTTAATCTATATGCAGAACACATCATATGGGAAGCAGGATTGGCCCAAGATGAAGGAGGTGTGAAAATTGAGGGAGAAATATCAGTAATTTAAGATATGTAGATGATACCATACTCTTAGCAGTAACCAGTAATTATCTGAAACGAACACTGATGAAAGTTAAAGAGGAAAGCACAAAAGCAGGACTACAGCTGAACGTCAAAAATACGAAAGTAATGATAACAGAAGATTTATGTAACTTCAGAGCTGAAAATGAGGACATTGAACTTGTCAAGGATGATCAATACCTTGGCACAGTCATTAACCAAAATGGAGACAATAGTCAAGAAATCAGAAGAAGGCTAGGACTAGGGACGGCAGTTATGAGAGAACTAGAAAAGGTCCTCAAATGCAAAGATGTATCACTGAACACTAAAGTCAGGGTCATTCAGACCATGGTATTTCCAATCTCTATGTATGGATGTGAAAGCTGGACAGTGAAAAAAGAAGATAAGAGAAAAATCATCTGAAATGTGGTTTTGGAGGAGAGCTTTGTGCATACCATGGACTGTGAACATGACAAATAATTGGGTGTTAGAACAAACTAAACCAGAACTGTCACTAGAAGCTAAAATGATGAAACTGAGGTTATCATACTTTGGACACATCATGAAAAGACATGATTCACTAGAAAAGACAATAATGCTGGGAAAAACAGAAGGGAGTAGAAAAAGAGGAAGCCCAAACAAGAGATGGATTGATTCCATAAAGGAAGCCACAGACCTGAACTTAAAAGATCTGAACAGGGTGCTTCACGACAGATGCTATTGGAGGTCACTGATTCATAGGGTGCCATAAGTCGTAATCTTTTCCAACAGTTCGGAAAAGATGGGCTCGTCAGCGCCCATTATTTTCCAATGCTTCCTTTTCTGAACTGGGTAAGTTGAAGATAAATACCAGCAATATAAAAATTAGGCACAGAAACTTTTATATAGGATGAGCATTTCAAATTACCTAATTAATGGAAACCATAGAGAATTAAGGTTATGAATTAAACAATATTTTTGAGAGCAGTAAGGGGAGTGTTAATGAGAAAACTGGCCTTATGGGAGGCCTAACTCTTTTAGATAACTTAGTGAAAAGGTTGCATAGACAAACTACCACTGTGGACATTTGAAAACAGCCTCTCATGCATTCTACATTTAGAAGCTGCCCCTCACACGCTTGAGGGCAGGGGCTTTCCAAATCAGCAGACATGACATCCAGGCAGGCCTCAGCCCTGCTGTTTCCCTTCATAAATCAATGGCTGAACCGAGCCGAGCTTCATTTGTGCTACGGTTTATCATCAGAAACATCCAGCATCCAACCAGCACCTTTCTCCATACCCCAATCTCACATATTTAAGGCGCATGGTACACTTCTGATTAAGGAAGGCCTGCTCTGCATGACATCTAGGAAGGCTGACAGCACAATCTTAACCATGCTTACTTAGAAGTAAGTCCTATTGCATTCAATGGGACTTACTCCCAAGCAAATGGAGTTAGTATCTGCAGCCTTAAATGCCTTCCTTTAGAATAACTGCAGGGAACCTTTGGCCCTCCAAATGTTGCGGATCTACAATTCCCATCATCCCTGGCCATTGGCTGGGGCTGATGGGAACTGTAGTTGAGCAACATCTGGAGGGCCATAAGTTGCCGACACCTGCTTAAGAATGTAAGCAATGGGCTCAAGCTACACCCGTCTAGGAACTGACATTTCTGACCCAGCCAGAAGCCCTCAGCTTTGCTTAGTCACATCTATGTGACTTGAAGTACATACAGCACAAACAAAATTTCTACCTTTTGGAGGTAGGAAGGGAAAGGGGACTTGTGCTTTTGAAAAAAAATTCCATGACAGGCAGATATTATCCATGACAAGGTTTGGAATCAGCAAGATTCATGGACGCAAACATTCCAAGGATATGTTCACCCAGTATGGCCTTCAGAGTGAATAGTGAATTATACCACAAGTGCCTATATGCCTTATTTCAATGAATTTGTTCTTTGAAGTTCTCCCACTTACATTATTAATTGTTAATTGTTCTGGCATGACAGTTGGCTCTGTGTAGGATACTACTGTAAAAGTTCTACAGTGATCGCAATTTGTTTCTAGCATTTATTCATTTTTAAAACAAATTTAATTAGGTTGATGCTTTTACTCTTTATGGGCCCTTTAATTATTGTCAAGATTAATCTAGAAAATAGAAGCAATGTTTATCCTAGATGAAATTTCAGGAGTAGTTCATTATGCTTTTTGAAATTCTTTGAAATTCTTCCACTGGGCTCTTCCCAGGAACACAGGAGGTTGCCTTGTAGTGAGACCATCTAGGTATTGTCAACACTGATTGGCAGCAGCTTTCCTGGAAGTAGGAGAGACCCACAGAGACACCCAGGGAATCGAACCTGTGTCCTTCTGCATTGTAAAGCAATTGCAAAGCACGTGCTTTACCACCGAGCTACTCCTGTCCTTTGCCACCGCGCCTCAATTTCTCTCACATTCTGGGCAAAGTAAGGCAAGGTAAGGGCAAGAGGCTTGGTTGGCACGGCTCAGGACACATGCATCCTGCGCAGAGCTGGACCCCTCCTGGGCACATGCAGGCTTGCCCAAGGAGGACCCCCTCTCCCTCCCTCGTAGCTTGGGCGCTCATCTCCCCCACCTTGTTCTTTAAAGCGCCCAGGAAACGAGCGCAGCTGCAGGAGCAGGAGGCGCTGCCCGGAAGGCAGTGGAGCCGAGCCAGTCAGCTGCAAGAGCCCCGGAAGGGGGAGAGGGAGCTTGTGCCTGCATTGCCACAGGATCCAGGCTGGTGGGATTAAGAGCCGCAGAGGAGGGGCGCGCCGGCTCCGTCCTCCGCTTCTGCAGCCCGGGGCTAGAGGACCTGCCAAGCGAGGCTCTTGCAAGCTGCCTGCTCTCGCCTTTCCCCGGCAGCCTTTTGCAGCTCTCTTGCAGAGAGACCATACCGAAAAAGTAGTCCATGCCGATCCGAGCAGAAGACTTCCCCTGCTCCCTCTGCTAACAACCAGCTCGCAAAATTCCCAAAAATTTAACAATTGGCTCTCGCGAGCCGGTACAACCCGGCTCTAGCACACCACTGCATACAGGTCACTGGAGTATCAAGGTGACCTATGTGCTCCACAGCAATGGTGAGGGCACTCAGGAGCAATGATGTCACATCTCTACACAACTCACTATTCCCCAGTGAGACAAGGGTGTTTATTTATTTTATTTAATTTATATACCGCCCTAAGCCCAAGGGCTCTCTGGGCGGTGTACATACAATAAAGCAATCAAAATATATAAATACAATAATACAATAAAATCAAACCAACAAAGGTAAACAAAATAATCAAACAGTAGCAAAATACATCAAATACATATACTAATACGCATTAAAATGCCAGGGAATATAAAAAGGTTTTCACCTGGCGCCGAAAAGATAGCAGCGTGTTGACAGGAGCACTAGCCATGTGAGCCGGAAAATCCCCCAGAGCATTCAGGAATCCATCAGATTCCATAAGTCTCCAAGAGCGGACCATCTCATTGGATCCACCATCCTTGCAGAGTGGAGTAGCTACATTGAAACCAAACCTTACCAGGGAATGGTTCATCCATGACAATGGACACACAGCAAGTCCCCCAGTCAACGGAGTGTTACCAGACCACTGTGTGGCAAAGACCAAGTTGAGGGTATGCCTAGCCACATGTGTTGGGCCAGTGATGTATTCAGACAGCCCCATGGTTGTTACGGATACCATGAAGTCCTGAGCTGGCTCATTTGAGGCAGCCTCACTGAATATTGAAGTCAGCCAACACCACCATGGCAGGGTTCTCCAATACCACATCCGAAATTACCTCCTCCAGCTTGGTTATGGAGTTTGTAGTGCAGCAACATTCCCCTTCTGTCTCTCTGTCCCAACACCACAAACAATCCCTTGAACCCAGACCTGCGGATTCATTTCCTGGTCAGGGAGATTGAATTTTAATGGATGATTTTTTTATTTATTTATTAAATTTTTATACCGCCCCACTAGCATAGCTCTCTGGGCGATTGCAACTCCCCCTCCCTCTGACCTGGAATGGTGCTGCACCAAGCAACTAGGTGGACACAGCTGGCTTACCCGGTGGCCAGTGAGCTCATCTGCCCAGATCTCAATTATACATGCCAGGTCTGCTCCCTCATCCATGATCAAACTGTGGATGATAGATGTTTTGTTTTGGGCAGACCTGGCATTTAAAACTACCACCACTAGCTGAGGGGGGGGGAGAGCTGACTTCTGTGTTTCTGATGTTCTGAAACAGCAGGCGAAGTGGAGGGGGCAAGAGCTTTGATGTAACTAGTCCTCCTCCTCCTCCCCCTTGTATAACTTCACCCACCACCATATTCCCCCACCTACCTTAAAAGGGATGGTACTCCCATTCCTACCAAGACACATACTTCTCTGACCCCCTCTAGAAAGGAAAGGAATACAGCAGAGGATAGGAGACAGCCAAACAAAGAAAACTATCGGATGAGGCTTACAACTTAGCTCTCACCTGGGACAGGAACTCACCACTCCCCCATGACTCTCAGGAAGGGCAGAGTTTCATGATGGATTGGACTCTCACTCCATGGGCATGCAACCACTTTTCACCAACACACACCACTCCAGACCACCTCCAGCCTCTCACCCTGGAAGTGGTCTAGAGAAAATCATAACAATCCCCCCAGAGGAAAAAACAAGGAAAAAGAAGAAACACTCTTTGTGTTGCCCCTTCAGGGTCACCCTTGGCACCTTCCCCAAGAGGCTTGGCTCATATCCTCCCCTTTCCAGGCACAATTGCAAGGTCTGCTAGTCTGGGGAATGACCTGGGCATCTGCAGCGACTAAGGCAGATGGAATATAGCCTCAGCGGGGCCGAATCCGGATGTTGTCTGCAAAAACAACTGCCTTTTTGGAGGCAGATGCTTCTGCAAGGGGTAGAGGGCCTGATGCTATGCTCTGTACGTCTCCTCACTCTCCCTATCTCAGCTAGCAGCCTTCTTCTTACTCATGGTACAGAACAGAAGTAGCAAATGCAAATGCTCCAGGACTTTTTCAGAGCAAGAGTGATGACAGCACTTGTCAGAGTGCCAGGATAACTGATGGACTCTCCTTTCTCTGGATGTAAATGAGGTGATAATGAGGCTTTCAAGATTAGCATAGAGGAAGTAAGAAAATGAGAAAAATCATCAAGCAGAGCCTGAATACTTGGTTGTTTTTCTTGAATGGCATTCCTACTTAAAAGTTGACAGTTTAAATTTCTTTGCATGATTGTTTAAACTTCTAATTAAAACTAAAGTTTGCATGTCAGCTGGATGAAGATGTTTTGTTGCAGCTCAATGGTTGAGATCCAGTGAAGACCAAGTGGGCAGCTGCTCATGCAACTGGGGTTCTTCTTCCTCCCTCTCCACACCCCCAAAATCTGCTCTGGAGGATTGGCGGATTCTCCATAGCAGATTTAGAGACGTGTGAGGACCTGAGGGAGGGTGGAAGAGAATACGGAACCTCATTGCGCAAGCGAGTGAACCTTATCGAATGTTGGCCAATGTGTTTTACAATATGAACTGATGCAGTTAGAAATAAGCACCACTGAGTTCAATGGTGCTCACTCCCAGGGTATTATGCTACATTGTAATAAGTACAGCTGCCCTTTGGTGTGTGTGTTTTTTGAAGTGACACTGCCCTCTGCTGGCCACACCTCCATTCTGCACTACTCCCTTCAGACCTTTCAGGACCGCCCACAGCAAAGCATTGGGCCAATACCTGTCTCTGCCTGAGCTTGCAGCGAAGTGTTTCTGTTGGTTACACCTGGAAGACAAAAGGGTTGATCTACCAATCAGTTGCAAAGCCTCCCTGAAGCTGAATTTTAAAAAACACACTGGGGCTAATCCTGCAAGGTTTTAAGAGTTAAAAGGGGTGGCGTTTGACTAGAGTCATGTGGCCCTGTTTTGAGAAAAGAGTGGCACAGGAATAGGAACAACAGTAAGTCTGTCTCTATCCCCACTTCTGTTCCAGGACACCATGACTGATACTGAAAACTGACACTTCATAGGATTGCAGCCCTCAAGCCTCTCTTAGTTTAGATCATCCATCAAGTTATCAACAAAGGTGCTTTCATACTCAGATACATGACAGATGATTAAAATAATCCCGATAATAACTGTCATTCCAGAATGCCTGGAGTTGAATATCCATTGTCCATTACAGCACCTTCCTCAAAAAAGGGAAGATTTGTGACTGGCTCATAGCTGAAACAATCAATAGAGAGATGGGAGGGTTTCTTTTACAGTGTCTGAATTATCACCTTCTTCAAGTTGGGGAATTTTATCTCTGAGATAGGTTAAGTTGAGAGATAGTGATCATAGTTCCTCAGTAAACATATGCTCTCTGGTTCAACACTATCTGCTACCTGGTTAATTATACACTAGGAATGGGTCTATGTGAGAAAGACCTCTGCAGAGCTTCTCCTACTTTGTCACCCAAGCAGCTATTGTTGGATGAGTGTGTAAGGGGTAACTGGAGCACCCACCTATACTGTTGGACTATGACCTGGGAGACCAGGGTTTGAATCCCCACATAGCCATGAAGCTCACTGGGTGACCTTGGGCCAGTCACTGCCTCTCAACCTCATGAAAACCCTTATTCATAGGGTCGCCATAAGTCAGAACTGACTTGAAGGCAGTACATTTACATTTAGTTTTTGCAAACTAGAGGTAATGTGATGACAAGGTGGGAGGTGGAGGCGGCGGCTCATAGAACTAAAATCTGCCTTTTGAAATTTCACATCTATTCCATTTAGGGCATGTATCATTCTCTATAGCTTGGGCTCTTTCTTTAAGCTTCTATTTTGTGTTCCCAATGCATCCACAATCTCTGCCTGTAAGCCAGGAATTTGTAACAGGAAATAAATTAAAGTTGGTGATGACAGACATGGCAGTTATGACTCTCACATCCACTGAAAAGGGATAGATTGTGCCGAATCAATATTTTCATCAAGAACACGAATAGCGAACAAAGTACATATTTGTTGGGGAAACAAACCTATGATGAGGGATTGTAAATGCTTTAAAAGTTAGGATTAGAAACTCAAATGATCTTGATAAATAGCAGAGTCAGCCTACAATCGATATAATGAAGACAAAAGCATTGCACTCAGGGAAGAAAAATGTTTCCATTCTGCTTGCATACTTAAGTTTTGGATGGAGTAATAACAAAAAAGGGTTGTGTTCAAATCTGTCTGTATGCAAGTGGAGCTGACCTGTTCGTTCAATGGAAATTTACCTTCCTCTCTCCTGTCTTGGAACCCCTCCCAATGGCCTCAAAATGTGCTCCGAGAGCATGGGGGCTCTTCCGGAACAGATTTTGGGTCTGCATGGGGGGAGGAGAGGAAGGTGAAGCCCTGTTGCATGAATGGAAGTCTGTTGGATACCACTCAAAGAGACACTGGAATGTAGTATTATGTCAAGTCAGGCCATTGGTCCATCTAGCTCAGTATTGCCTCTATACCAGAAGATGGGAACCTCCTAATGAGACCTGCCAGAGGTTTGCCTGCTAGGCTGTTTTGAGCAAACTAGCAAACCATTCCCATACCAGGGAAAGGCTGTGGCTTGAAACTTCAACCTGCAGCTAAAAGGAAGAAGAATCAGGAGTGCAGTCCCAATTCTTTCTTTGCATCTGTGGCTTGAATTCAAGCTAGGCCACAAAGAAAAAATCTCTTGCACCTGCTGTCATGGTGGTCAGCCCTGCCCACTGGCCAAGGTGGCCTGCAGGGTTGGTGGTGGAAAGTCCTGGATCCAGCCTACTGGCCAGACCTCGTTCCCCATCCCTGGTCCACACTGACTGGCAGCAGCTCTCTAGGGTTTCAGAAGGGAGTTTTCTCCAGCTCTACCTGGAGATGTTGGCGATGGAACCTGGGACCCTCTGCATGCAAAGCAGAGGCACTGCCACTGAGCTATGACCTTTCTCTTGTGGCACTTTAAAGACTAACTAATTGGACAGAGGAATGCATCCTGGTTTGGACTGATTTTGTGCACTACTTAGGATGGCATACTTTCAACGACTGTTGCTCTATTATTAGCCTGCATTAGTGCCTAGAAGGTAGTCACTTGGATCCCAGCCTCTTTCAGGAGTTGTTTTTGGAGGAGAGTAAGCTATTTTAAGGTATGGGCTGAGGAAGCTGGATGTGGCACAGTCTGCCAGCACCAATGCACAACTACCACACTGTGCTGTTGTGCCAATACACTTCTTTCTTGCTGCACGGAGAGCAGTGTCAAATGTTCAAAATGCATTTGTGGTTTTGGAAGCATTTTAATCATGAAAGGAGGGAGGGGAAAACCTATTTTTTCACACATTCTTTCAATGTTCAAACATTCTTTGTCTGCAGAAAGTTGGCTGTGGTGAGGGAGGGTTTTCTTTGACCCTCTTCATGCAAAGCATTGGAAGCAGAGGGTGTGGCATAGTCAGCAATGAAAGGGCACCTGCCTTCTCTGTCTGGGGAACAGCACACTATTTCCTCCTGAGCTTTTGCCAGGAAAAAAAAGTAAGAGGCACTCTTGCTGACAAATAAAAGCAGCTAAATTAATTCATTGCCTGGAGTGATTTGAATGTCACAGCATACCTATTACTATCATTATGTGGGATATCTATTCCCTTTAGGGCAGAATCCTGTTTAGGCATTGCTCAATGGAAGCCTTGCTGTGCAAGCTGCTCAGACCACTGAAGATGAACAAGAGATCAGGGAAGCGAGACAATTCTCTCCAAAGCAACTGGCAGCATCCTGGGATAACTCACCTCGCACTCTTGCGAGGCAGTGCTGGAGAAACTAGCTACAAGCTTCAAGGGCAAGCCAAAATAGTTCACCATGCTGGTTGACAAGGCATTGCTTCAGGTTAAACATTAGAAGAAATTTCCTCTCTATAGAATTCTGCAATGAAACAAAAGCTCTGTTCAGGCATTATTAGTCCAAAAGTGTGTTGGAGGCATGGAGCTGTCTCTTCCGACCCTGCCCCTCCACCTCTGACCTTCCCAAGGTGAGCAGCAAGGCCTGAAAGGGGTTGGTGTGTTTGCTTGAACAGACTTACAAGCCTCCCCCACAGAGTGTTCCAGATCATAGGGAGGCTTGTAAGCCTGTTCAAGCAAACATTCTTACAAGCCTTCTTTAGACCTTGCCACTTAGCATGGCAAAGTTGGGAACAGAGGGGCTTTTGCCACAGCTCTAAAATGCTTCTGGGTTAATAATGCCTGAATGGGGCTAGACTGACAGGGTGATCGTGCAATGTCCTTCAACAGACATTTCCAGACAAGGCTAGAAGAGCATCTGTTAATAATGCTTTGAGATTGGATGCTTTGGTATAAGATGACTTCAACAGTTCCATTTTGTGACACAATTCTGTGGTGCTGTGAGGAAGCCTTGTGCCCACTCAAGGGGTTCAAGGGCATGCAAACATGGGACTGAGTAAAGTGAACAACATGCTATAAAATAATGTCGGGATGTAAGAAATTTACACTGTAATTACCCTGGTAGAAAAGTACATTGCACTTTTGAAGGCCTCCTAAAACTCTCTTCTCCTTTTGCCATATATTGTCCCTTTTTAGGCAATATTGAATCCCTTTTGCAACAGTTCTAGCCCTCTTCTGCCTTTGACGTATATGACATTCTTCATGGGCAGTCTCAAAATAAGAAGCACTTAGGCTAGTGATATAATTTATGGAGGAAAGGTGTTTAAACTATGCAAAGTCAATATTAACTACAGTTCCTGGTTTGACAAAATGGGGACCTGTGGTTAACTAAGAGTGGAAGTGAAAGCTTCCAAAGTCTTCTTGGCTGCATAGAAGGAGAGGAAAGAAGGGAGCACATGAGTCAAATGGGCTCATTCCTACTTGTGTATGCTACATTATGCCATGGTTTAGTGTGACATGGGAATGCAGCCAAACACAATAAAGCTGTTCTCATCTGCATTCAGGCCTCACTATTATGACAACTGGGAATATGAATGTATCTTCTAGTGATACTTATTAATATAGACCATTGCAACTCAAACCTCAACATTAGAGGACACAGAAGATGCCTCTCAGCTCCCAACCATGCAAAAGAGCTGGCAGGTTTCATGGACGGCTTATTCCTAAATAACGCTATGATATTTAACGAATACCATTCTCATATAAACCAAATTATTTGCTGCTTTTCCGGATTTGAAATGGCTTTCTGTGCCGTTAATAGGGATCAATTTTGGAATAAATTGGATTGCCAGAGAATAGATGTTAGGATGCTGTTCTTATTAGAGTTATGTACAAAAACTCTCTAGTTAGGATTACATTGGGATGGACAGTGCTTGTACACATTTACATAAAAAAAACCATCACATCTGAATGAGGAAACTGTGGTTGTATCTCTTACTACAAACCAGGATATGAAACATGGATCAGATCCTGGCTTACTTCCTTGCTTGCAATCAGAGATTAAACCAGTTTCCCTGGATGTAATCAGAAGCTGTAGTTTAACAATCCCTGTAAGCATTCTGGGAAAGGAAGGAGCATGCAGGCACACCACTCAGTTTTGGTTTTACAAAACATGGCTTATTAGTCTGTTTTGTCTGAACTGGACCAGTGACTTGTTCAATACCACCAAGTGAGCTTCAGGTCCATATTTCTCTCTGTTTCTCTCATGCATGTAGACATGTATCACTTCTATCAACTGAACATATTGGCTTCAGGTTAACAGGTCCTGTCAGCCTAACCTACCTCACTGTTTGAAACCAAAACCAGAACCACACAAAAATTCAATCCTTCACTCTGGGCTGCAAGGAAAGCACTTGTTTCTATCTATGAAATATCACACACACACACACACACAAATCCTAAACCATAAAGATATTTAAAAAACAAGCCCAGACAACTTATGGCAGCATATCCTCAGGCTACAGCTGCAAATCTATACAACTCACAGCATTACCAATTTTACACAAATATGCCCTGTAAGGTACACAAGGTACATTCATAAAACTGTCCCAGTATTTACAGATACCATTCAATTTGCAATTTGCTTTATGTTATTCTAAAAAGTGGTACAGAGGCATAGCCATGAAGTAGCTATTTTTCAAGAAAACCAGGAAAACTGTATTACATAAAATGAGTATTGCTTAAACTATAATCCCAGGATACAGTTCACATTCAGCAAGGCAAATAGCTTTGTTGGGGACAAGGTCTCAGATGGGTGGGCGGGCAATCTTGTAAAGCCTTGCTAGGTGACAAGAGAAAAAAAGAGGCCATTCCAACACAGATTTACTCCTGATGTTGTATTGTCATCACCACCATCATCAATCTATGCATCGCCTTTCACATATGAATTGCCTTTCCCTTTCATGCAAGTCTCAAGGTGTTTACAATAATACAATAACAAAAAAAGTTTTGAAACAATGAAAAACCCACAAAGGTAGATTTAAAAACAGTAGAATAAACACCCAAGATAGAGACCCCAACCAATCTTTCCTAAAAAAAAAAAAGTCTTCAATTATTTCCAGAAACTATCAATAGTGGCTATTGAGAGATGCTATTCCACAAAACAGGGGCACCCACAATAAAAGCCCTGCTCCGAATGAGCTTCTGATATTTTAGGGCCAAGGAGAGACTCTCCTGCAGAAAAGTGTCCTACAGCAATCTGCTGGGTATGTAAGGGGTAAGGCTTAGTCACAGTATCAAGGCCACCAGCTGCCATCAGGATCCAACTAGATCCCTTGCCCTTTGTTTCTTTCTCAAACACCAGTGCCACTTCCCCATTCACTGATCAAAGTTCAGAGTATGTTCCTTGGCCATCATTGCTATATAAACAAAAAGACTTCATAAATCCAACGAGCTGCAACAAAGAACAAATAAAAGGCAAACTAATGTATGCAATAGAATCATAGAATTGTAGAGTTGGAAGGGGCCTATGAGCCCATCAAATATGCTGATATGTACAGTGAAAATGTTTCATTTGATCTTTTTCTTTTTACCTTCATATTTGACGGGAAGACTCCTACTCTTAACAGGATATCAGATTGGCCCATTAGTCAAAAGATAGATCTGCCTACTTAATCCTGCCCACATGGTGCCACAATCAGAGACTAGATGCACAGCAGAAAGTCCTTGCCAGTGAGCCATCTAAATTGGAGTTGTACTTCTGTGCATCTGGGGTAAATTTGAGATGCAACCTTTCTTAATATTTTAGTAACTTTAGGATACAGGGGAACCATCTTTCTGTAAGACACCGGAAGATAATTCTGTTTTCATATTTCTGATGGAGTTTTAATGTAGTAATTCATAATATGGATCTTTGGCACAACAGAGACAGAGCCCTGATTCGGACACTATGGCTGATGCATGGTTTGGCTGTTGGAACTGTGTAACATAGTCATGCATTCCCTTCATCCTTCCCTGCTTCACTCACACAATTAAATTCCCTCGTATATTTTGTCATTATGTCCAAAGTGGGCAAATTAGGTTAAAACAAACCATTGTTCACCTTCAAGCCAGAAAAGAATCCCAATTCAAATCATGGTTTTCATGATTTGGCATTAACTATCATTGGCATTAACTATCAAACTATCATTGGCATTAAAGTCATTAGCCCAGTTTGAATATAATGACAAATGTTGGTTATTATGACCCACAATGTCAGGAACAGAACTGCAGCACATGAGGGGAGGAGGGAAGTGGAGAAGGGCAAAAGGCTTGTGGCCTTCCTGGAAAAAGCACGGCTGGCTATGATATCTGTGCTAGGCCAGTGTTTCCACTCACGTTTGGTTTGGAGTAGTACAATTACATTAATGAACAGCTCACCTTCAGACCAAGAAACCAGGAACTGAATGACAAAAAACCCTGCTCTGACGTGGTTTATAATGATTTCAACAAAACAAATTGTTCCACTATGTCCCATTTAATTAACAAGAAATAGATTAATTTTCAAAAGGTTGAGATTTAAGGTTTAGTACATTATCACAACAGCACTTCCCCCATTTTATCAAAATAAGAGACGAGATTATTTCAGTTTTACAAAGTAACCATGCATAGAAACCAGGCATACATTGCTGTCAGGCTGTCTCTAAATTTGCCTTTTCCCCACCTAATGCACTGGCTTAGTGACACTGGAAATATCTAAGAACACTTTTCTTCCAAGTTATTTTGCTACTACAATTTTTGTTTGTGATTCTGAATTATAGGTCAATTATTAGCCAACACTTCTCTGGCAAAAGTATGTGTGTGCATGAACACATTAAGGGCCCCTCCAGACCTCTTTACTGCGTATTCACAATGAGCTGTATTCATGATACTATCAGGGTGGTCATACACAATCCTGCTTTCAATATTATTTGCACCTACAAAAGCTTTGGGGTGGTCATACTGCTTCATTTTCAATCACTGCATATCCCATAACTTCCTGCTGAAATCCCATAACTTTTCATACCACAAATGTTCGGGGGGGGGGTTGGTCCTACCTTTGTTGCACTATAACCCTTCCAGTCTTATGTGGTAGCATTGCAGAAGTATTGTAGAACAACTAACAAAGTGGAAAAAATCCACCACTAATCCACTATTATCTCAAGAATATGTTGCAGAATATACCCACAACAAAACACCAATCTGGAGGGGTCCTTAAACAGTTATTCAAGAAAAACAGCAAATACGATTTTCTTATCTAATATTCCAAGAATTGCTTCTGAAGCATCCCCAAATTGAACGCAATGACTTTTTACCTGCTGTATATCAGGCAGCCCATGCTATTGATCTCTTTGTCCAGTTTGTATCTCCGAAAGTCCTCCCAAGCATCTTTGATGGCTGTGATGGCCATGATAATACAGACTGGGATCATGGATATCCCAGGCTCAAACGCATTGACCACTGGCACAAAATTGAGTGCTACAATGGCCACAAAATATAAATTGGCAAAACGATGGAACTGTTCAAATATGTTTTTAGGGATGAAAGACAGGAGGGTGTATCTTGTGGTCTTGATTCTGTTGCCCTCATAATGCCTATTTGGATTTTCTTTCCAATCATCTTCATAAAACAAGTTTGAAACCACTACTCTTTTAGTTTCTTCTTTCTGCTTTCTCCTCTTTCTTCTCTTTTCAGGTTCCTCGTTCTTGGAATCGGTAGCAGCACTCTGGCAGCAGGGTCTTCTGAACCTAAAGATGTCCCTCAGGAATTTTACTGAGCACATTTCCTTGACATCTTCCTGCCCCTTAAAAGCCACACTTTCCAGCACAGGTTTTACAAAAGTAAGGCTTAACTATTCAAGCAGATTTGCTGTACAGCAAAGTGCCGGGCTGAGTATAACTAAGCTGATTGCTTTCAGTTGCTTTCAGTCAACACCTGCTGGAACACAGACGTCATACATACACAGGTATCATCCTCCTATAAACCGGTTTTCCTGCCATCAGAGTGAGCGATCCTGGGTCCTAGTGCTTGCTCCTTGTGGTGATGAATGAAGAAATTGTTCCTCAGTTATATACTTGCATAGACACTTTCTGAATCTTACAGTGAAAAGCAGAAGTTTTTTCAGCCTATTTGTTTCTTTGAATCTTTCAGGTGTGTCCTTAACATCACAGTTTTAATATACAATATATATTAAATGCCTTTTATATGTATGTGTATACAGGGTTATATATAATCTTTAAAAAAAAATCAGTCACATTTTCACACAAAGAAATTCTATGCAAGAAAACTAAGCCATATGCTGACCAAAGCTGAATTCTGCCATCTGCATTATCTGCACAAAAGAACAATTGCACATATGTGTTTATTTTTACTAGTATATTGTCTTTCTCCTCCTCTAGGATGTACACCTTAACGTGGTGAGGGGGTTTGAGAGTGCTGAAGAAGCTAAGAGCAATGCCGTCAGGAGTCTAGACCAAGAGGCTAGACTCCTAGAAGGGGCACCCAAGGTGGAATGGTCAAAGCTGAAACACCAGACCAAGATGCATCCAAACTCAGAGGAAGGCAATAGTAAACCACCTCTGAATATCTCTTATCACGAAAACCCTATGAATAGAGTATCCAAAATGCAACACGAGATAGTGCTGGAAGATGAGACCCCCCAGGTCAGAAGGCACTCACCAAGCTACTGGGGAAGAACAAAGGACAAGTACAAGTAGCGCTGTGACTAATGATGCAGCTGGGTCAAAGCCAAAAGGAAGCCCAGAGGCTGATGCGCACTGATGCAAAAGGAGAGTCCCGAGTTGTACGATGACCACAATAGGAACATGGAATTTGAGAAGCATGAACCAAGGAAAGTTAGAAATTGTCAAGCAAGAAATGGAATACATCAACATTACAATACTTGGTGTGAGCAAACTAAAAGGGACAGGAATGGGATATTTTCAATCAGGCAACTACAAAATATTTTATGCAGGAAATGAGAAATTAAGAAGAAATTGGGTTGCTTTAATAATGAGAAGTGATGTAGCAAGAGCAGTTAGGAGCTACAACCCAAGGTCTGAGTTATATCAATGAGATTAAACAGGAAACCTATCAACATAACCATCATCCAAGTCTATGCTCCGATGGCAAACGCCGAAGAAGAGGAATTGGAGAGATTTTACGCAGAAGTACAGGAAGAAATTGATCACACACCGAAACAAGATGTGCTTGATCCATTTCAATCGGGCTTCAGGCCTGGACATGGGACTGAAACAGCCTTGGTCGCCTTGGTAGATGATATGAGGAGGGCGTGGGATAGGGGCGAATGCACCTTCCTTGTCCTCCTTGATCTCTCAGCGGCTTTCGATACCGTTGACCACGTTATCCTCCTGGACCGCCTGAAGAGGTTAGGCATGGGGGGCACTGTATTGCAGTGGTTCCATTCCTTCCTCTCTGGTAGGTACCAAAGAGTGGCATTGGAGGATGAAGTCTCGGATCCTTGGCCTCTCACTTGTGGGGTGCCACAGGGTTCCATCCTCTCCCCGATGCTGTTCAACATCTATATAAAGCCGCTGGGGGCAATCATCAGGAGATTTGGGCTGCAATGTCATCAGTATGCGGATGACACGCAGCTCTATCTCTCATTTAAATCTTCACCGAGGTTGGCTGTAGAAACCCTGTCCAAGTGCCTGGAGTCGGTGAGTGGCCGGATGGGAAGGAATAAGCTGAAGCTGAACCCTGACAAAACTGAGGTACTATTGGTGGGAGACAAGGGAAGGCTGGGGGATGTGGACCTGGTGCTCAATGGGGTACAATTGCCCCTGAAAGACCAGGTCCGCAGCCTGGGGGTCATTCTTGACTCCCAGCTGTCCATGGAGGCTCAAGTCTCGGCTGTGAGCCGGGCGGCGCTGTATCAACTCCATCTGACACGGAGGCTGCGCCCCTACCTTCCCAACCTTCTGCTCCCACCGGTAGTACATGCCCTGGTCACCTCTTGCCTAGACTACTGTAATGCGCTCTACGCGGGGTTTCCCTTGAAAACGGTCTGGAAGCTGCAACTGGTACAGAATGCGGCGGTTCGTCTGATTAAAGGCAGCCGCCGGCAAGATCACATCACTCCAGTGCTGAAGGAGTTGCACTGGCTACTGGTTGTTTACTGGGCCCAATTCAAGGTGTTGGTTTTGACCTTTAAAACCCTATACAGTTTTAGCCCAGTCTATCTGAAGGAGCACCTCCAGCATCGTCAGGGATGCCGCTCAACAAGATCAGCCTCAGAAGACCTTCTCTCGATCCCACCGGTTAAAACAGCTAGACTGGTGAGGACTAGAGAGAGGGCTTTTTCAATAGTGGCCCCCACCCTGTGGAACTCTCTCCCAAATGATCTCCGCCATGCCCCTTCTATGATGAGCTTCCGCCGGGCCTTGAAGACCTGGCTCTTCAGGCAGGCTTTTGGGGTGGGTTAGGTTTCTACTGTTATGGTTTTAAATTTTAATGTTTTAATGTATTGTTTTTTATCTTGTACGTCACCCAGAGTGGCTGGACAACCAGCCAGATGGGCGACTAATAAATTTAATAAATAAATAAATAAAATGTGCTGATAATCATGGGAGATTGGAATGCAAATGTAGGAAACAGAGAAGAATTAGGAATTGTGGGGAAATGGGGCCTAGGAGACAGAAATGAAGCAGGAGAAAGACATTGAATTTTGTGAAGCCAATAATTTGTTTCTTGCGAACACATTTTTTTGAGCAACCGAAAAGACGATTGTACACATGGACATCACCAAATGGTCGATATAGGAATCAAATTGATTATATAATTGGTAGCAGAAGATGGAGAAGTTCCATACTTTCTGCGAAAACAAGACCAGGAGCAGACTGTGGTACAGATCATGAACTGGTCGTATCAAAAATCAGAGTAAAGCTAAAGAAGACCAACAAAGGAATCATAATGCCAAAATACAATTTAAATAACATCCCAGAAGAATATAAAGATCAAATAAGGAACAGATTTGAGGCTTTAAACTTAGTTGACAGAGAACCAGAAGAACTATGGAGTGAAGTCACATTCATTATCAGGGAAGAATGCAAAAAGACAATAACTCTAGTTAAAAAGAGAGGAAGACCTCAATGGATGACCGAAGAAACTCTTAAAATGGTTAAAGAGAGAAGTTACAATAGTTACTGTATAGAAATAGAAGAGGACAACAAAAAGGGTAGAACAAGAGCCCTGTTCCAAAAGATTAGAGAAATGAAAGGAAAATGTTGAAGGGATGTTGAATAATCAACAGGGGAACACACTGACTGACTGAGATGAAATAAAAGGAAGATGGAAGCAATACACTGAAGAACTCTATAAAAGAGATGCCAGGATGACAGATTCATTCACAGAGGAACCGTATGATGAAGAACCAGAAAATTTAGAATGCGAGATGAAAGCTGCCCTTAAAATACTTGGACGAAACAAATCACCAGGAATAGATGGCATACCAATAGAGTTGCTACAAGCTCCTGAGACTGAATCTCTCCAAATTTTGACAAAAATTGTCAAGAAATATGGAAAAGTAAACGATGGCCCACAGACTGGAAGCGTTCCATATACATCCCAATTCCAAAGAAAGGGGATCCCAGGGAATGCAGTAATTATCAAACTATTGCCTTAATATCCCATGCAAGTAAAGTAATGCTCAGGATTCTACAACAAAGGCTTTTACCATATATGGAGCGAGAAATGCCAGATGTCCAAGCTGGATTTAGAAAGGGAAGAGGCACCAGAGATCATATCGTAAACATACGTTGGATAATGGAACGGACCAAGGAATTTCAGAAGAAAATCACCCTGTACTTTATAGATTACAGCAAAGCCTTTGACTGTGTAGATCATGAAAAACTATGGAATGCTTTAAAAGAAATGGGGGTGCCACAGCATCTGATTGTGCTGATGAGCAACCTATACTCTGGACAAGAGGCTACTGTAAGGACAGAATATGGTTCCCCATTGGAAAGGTGTGAGACAGGGGTGTATTTTATCACCCTATTTATTTAATCTATATGCAGAACATATCCTACAGAAAGCAGGATTGGACCAAGATGAAGGAGGTGTGAAAATGGGAGGGAGAAATATCAATCATTTACGATATGCTGACGATACCATACTACTAACAGAAACCAGTAATGATTTGAAATGAATGCTGATGAAAGTAAAGAGGAAAGCACAAAAGTAAGACTGCAGCTGAACGTCAAAAAGATTAAAGTAATGACAACAGAAGATTTATTTAACTTTACAGTCAACAATGAGGACACTGAACTTGTCAAGGATTATCAATACCTCGGCACAGTCATTAACCAAAATGGAGATAATAGTCAAGAAATCAGAAGAAGGCTAGGACTGGGTAGGGCAGCTGTGAAAGAACTAGGAAAGGTCCTCAAATGTAAAGATGTATCACTGAACACTAAAGTCAGGAACATTCAGACCATGGTATTTCCGATCTCTGTGTATGGACGTGAAAGTTGGAAAGTGAAAAAAGTGGATAAGAGAAAAATCAACTCATTTGAAATGTGGTGTTGGAGGAGAGCTTTGCGGATACCATGGGCTGCAAAAAAGACAAATAATTGGGTGTTACAACGAATTAAACCAGAACTATCACTAGAAGCTAAAATGATGAAACTGAGGTTATCATACTTTGGACACATAATGAGAAGACATGATTCATTAGAAAAGACAATAATGCTTGGAAAAACAGAAGGAAGTAGAAAAAGAGGAAGGCCAAACAAGAGATGGATTGATTCCATCAAGAAAGCCACAGACCTGAACTTACAAGATCTGAACAGGGTGGTTCATGATAGATGCTCTTGGAAGTTGCTGATTCATAGGGTTGCCATAAGTCATAGTCGACTTGGAGGCACCTAACAGCAGCAAAATTGTCTTTCTCATAGCCATGGGGATGGGCAAAAAAGTATGAAGGGCACTGAAGAATCCCAGCCTCTGGAAATATTATTCCTTCACACTCTGCTTTTATCTTGTTGCTTATAGGGTAGGCCAAAATACCAACGTCTATTTGGGCCTGAAGCACGACGCAGAGAGGAAAAAGAGAAGTTGCACACAGAGCTGGTGAAAACACGTTGCTCCTTTATTTAATGAGTAACATTCAACAGTGTAGTATTATGAGGGCAGGGACCCATACACTGTAGCACTCTGCCTGCCTGCTATGTAGAACTATATAGATGCACCTATTTGCTGGTTTAACTTAGGAGGCATAAATGCACAAGGCAGAGTGCAATGCAGATTGATGCCTCCTTCCTTAGCTATTGATGTGAGGTACACTGCCAGTTACAGGACTGTTTTCAGTGCCCAAAGCTTCTGAAGCCTCTTAAGGAGTCTCTGCTAATAGCTTTGTAGGGTGTCTACTTGCCCAATGCCAGTTGTAAAAGCATATACAGATCTAGTGATGAGCAAACACCATGAGGTTTGGTTAGAAGTGGGGTCAGCAAACCATTTAAAACAAAATAAAGAAAGTAGTTTGGTTTTGTTCTGAGCCCAATTCCCAATTATATCTTTGGGAATGCAGCGAGATCCAATGCCCCTCCTGAAATTCCTCTAACCCCAGACTGAAAGTGGGGATGGACAAATCTGTCAGTTTCAGTCCTAAGGTATGCTTCTCATTTTTCCAGTCTTAAATTCCGTTCTCCACATTTATGCAACTTTTTGTGATATTTTTTAAAAAATACATCAGCATTTTAGTGCAAATTTCCCAACACATTTTTGTATGTAGTTTTGCCCAATATACACATTTTAAAACCAATTTCCCCAATATAATGCAGTTTTGTATGTTATTTTCAGTAATATATGCATTTTTATGCACATTTCCCTCTAATATATTTTGTACATATTGAGTTTTATTCAGTTAAGTCCTGCTCAGAGCAGGCCCGTTTAAATTAATGAACCTAAGTTAGCCATGTATGTTAACTTCAATGGGTATACTTTGAGTAGGACAAGCATTAAATGCCACCCATTGTTTAGTTAGTGAAGTTCACTGTGAATTCAGAGAAGTGCAAATTATAAAGGATAGTTTTTAGTTTGTGTTTTGGGAAGTGCAAATTAATTTTTCATTAAAATTCAAACAAAATTTACTTACTCCAGTTGAAGTTCCACTTGCTGGAATGCTGCTGTGGTGTTACAGGCACCAGGGACCTTGGAAGTGTAATTCTTCCTAGGTGCCTAAGTGCTTTGTATGGACACTAGATGCGCTGGGAATTACCTATCCCTTTTGATAATAACAAAAAATTCCACAGCGATTAGGAATTAGCGAGAATTTTGATTCAGTTCACATTTCAAGCAGAATCTATCAAATCCATGCTTTCAGAAACAATATGAAACCAAAACACAGCTATCCTTTGAAATCTGCACTTATTTGAATTTGTGATGCAGTTTGCCAACCAAACACTGTTTACAAAAATGCCTATATTAGGGGAAATTGTGGATTGTAGGCTAAGAAATTAGTTAAAACTGCCTATAAAAATGTGTTTATTGGGATAAATTTGCACTAAAATGCTGGATAATTTTCATGAGGATTTTTGTTATAGAAATTCACAAATTGCTGCAGAAATGTGGTGAACTGAATTTAAGACTGGAAAAATGAGGAACTAAGAGAACTGAAACTGACAGATCTTTCCATAGGGATACACATTTCTCTTGCAGAAGCATAAAGATTAGTATATGTATTCTGGCAGGAACTCAAGTAATACTAGCATAACATCATGATGGTTTCCTAAGATGTTTACAATAATAAATATTTAAGATACAAACTAGAGTCAGAAGGAGGATTTCAGCATGAATTTTAAAGCAAAAATAACCTTCTATGGAATATTGTTCAATTCTTTCATTGCCTCTATTATGATTATGTGATGATGGAATTGGGATCTATATTATAATTTAATGAAGCAGAATAATAGCAGATTTTAAGACTTACTTATCGTATGCTTTGGTTTTGTAAGAATTGATCTGCTGATCAAATCTGTATCTCTTATAATCTTCAGCACCATCTTTTATTGCGATAACTAAAAGCACAGCAGCCAAAGGCAGCATTGTGATCTCCCTGTGGAAGACTTCCAGCTGTGGGAACCAGTTGATGACCACCAAGAACAGGAAATAGACATTAGCCAACCTAAAAAATGGATATGCCATTAAAAGAGGTTGACAATTTTAAATTTAATTTGCTTCTTTTTGCATGTGAGAGACAATAGCTTCTTTCTTTCTTCCCCCTACCTGACGCAACATATTGTGAAACCAGAATTTCTTCAGCTAAAACATGGATTGTTTTAATGTCTAAATCTGACTGTAGTTTGCTTTGGCATAGCAAATCAGGATCTGATATCATAGTTTGAAGTTGGTTTACAGATCATCTTTTGTGCTGATTTACTGTTATGTCTCAGACTACTGAAAAACCACAGTTAAGGCAATGAAGGCTATAATTGTTCATCAGTATATACAAAGTATTTTCAATTTCAGTGCCAAAACCAAGCCTCAAGCAAAAATTGAAATGCTCTACACCAGCCTTCCCAACCTGGTGCCCTCCAGATGTTTTGGACTATAAATCCTGTCATTCCTGGTCAGCACAGCCAATGATCAGGGATGATGGGAGTTTTAGACCAAAATATCTGGAGGGTACCAGATTGGGGAACATTGTTCTAGTCAATCTGTTTCACTCAGGAGAACTTAGAGGAGATCTGCCATGACCCACTCTACCACCTTGCCCATGAACATAATATTCAAGGCTGGCCTATAATTTCCAGGTCAGATGGATCTAACTAGTTCTTTTTCAGAATAGGTCTTACAGTTTTCTCCTTATGGTGATGTGGGACAACCTCTTCACTTAAAGAGGAGTTTCAGGCTTTCTTGGCTGTACTCTATGAGAATAGAATGTTTTACTATGAAATTCTACAGTATAGCAACTACATTGGTACAGGTTTCGGATATAATTACTGTAGGTTAGACTTTTAAATTAGAACTCCCCCCCCCATTTAAGACTTTTTGTTTTGCTTTACTAGCCTTTCCTTTTAAAATCTCCAGCCCTGAAAATGAACACAAAATGTGATAAATTTTTGCAGCTTTTAAAAGTTGTGGTGTATACCTGTGAAACTGTTCAAAGAGATTTTGGGGTATAAAAGTCAGCAAAGTGTACTTGGTGGTCCGTATCCCATTTCCAGAATAAACTTGAGAGACTTTCCCTGACTCCTTTTGAAATCTGTCATTACTGGGAAATACAACCCTCCATTTGTCCAAGTCATATTTCTGCCTGTCTTCGTCAGATGATAACAGAGGTGTTGATTCCAACTGAGTCCGGGAGACCTCTTCAATGGACCACTGAGACTGCCAGCGATACAAAGCAGAGTCTACTGACAAAGCCATTTTCACTGTGGGGATGTCTGAAAGACAAATATGTAACCAGGGCTGAAAACCAATTCCAGCTTTGAAGCAAACACATTTCTTGCTAGTGAAGGTTTAGAGCAGCAAATGAACACCTCAGTTAATATATTACCTGCAAGAGTTTCAAATTTTTGTATTTCCAATACATTTACATAGGCTAACAAGCAGAATAACAGCATCTCAAGGGGGAAAAACTTACTGTTAACTGTTTGGAAGAAATCTTTTTTGTTGTGATTAAAATGCATACAAGGGCTTCTGGTGATCCATAGATAGTGCTTTTCATGCAAGCAGAGTGTGAAAGTAGTGCCAACATGCAAGAACTGAGTCATAGCAGATGTTGAAATTTTACAACATAAAAACCAGGGGAAAGGATTTCTGACATGGTGTGGGATGGATATGTATATTGTTGTTTATTTGATCAAATACCTGTTCTACTGCTTCCTCAGTGCTGGAAGAAAGTGATCAGAACTGGAAAAAAAAACCTAGATGAAAGCACAAAGCAATTCTAGAATCTATGTAAAGCCCTGTACAAATCTCCTTCAGTTTAAGGAAAGAGTTAAGGTACTTAAAAATCCACTTATGTGCCAAACAGCATGGAAATTGCAAGCAAAAGTCTTGACTTCTACACCATGTAAGCTAAGGGTCACCAATTTGGTGCTGGTGGGCACAATGTACACTGTCTTGTTTCTGTGCCTCTGGGGAGGGGCTGTTCTGAGGGTGGAGGGAGAGAAGTGACCAGATGGAGTGGAGCCGACAGCACTCACTCAAAAACCAAATGTGCCCATGGGCCTAAAAAGATTGGCAGCCCTCTAATGTAAGCAATATATATGTTCTAGGTTCACATTGTGTGCTCACTTACACTTTGACCTCCATACAACCACACTTTTTCTTGGGTTTTCAGTCCCAATTCTCTTCCTCTGTAACTGGGGACACTATTAGTACTCAGCAATTCTAGTATCCAGCTGAACCTCTGCAACAATGGTTTACTCTGATGGCTCTCAAAGTTTTAAAAATGTGATACAGGTGTGCAGTATACATACAGAACTAGTAATGTTGATTTTTGGAACTAGAACAACCCCCCAAACTAGGGAACAACTGTGGGGTGGACTGAATGAACAGCATACGTTGGCAAACCACGCTGCTGTTCTCAGTACACTATCTCTCAAGACATTGCGATCTGACCAGTGGAAAAACAGGATGTGGTTAACTTTATGGCTGTAAACGATACTGACATCTGTAGTGGTTAAATAACTGCCTGCATATTGCCACGTAGATAATGCTGTTGTACTATGTATGTACGTGATGTTATACAATAGTTAAAGGTCATAGGCTGTTTATGGAGAGAAAATAATCCACGCCTCCAAGCGGAGGTAAAATAAAAGCGGAGACGAGAATTACGAGGGGGGCTCCGAAATTGAACTCTGGTCTCACCGTGTCTCACTGTGTCGTGATATCTACATCTGGTGACCCCGACGTGATTCAGAACAAACACCCTCGTACCCACTGGCAGGATCAGCCAACGGTGCACCTCAGCGTACAGCTCCCATTCGTGAGTATGGGGGGGGAATTGTCAGCTCAGCAGAAGGTTCATGCACAAGAGCTACAAAAAATTTTAAAACAGGATACCTCAGCTTTTATAAGTCGTTCTCACATTGAATCATTGTTAAAAACAATTCAATGTCAATGTCCATGGTATCCAGAGCAAGGATCACTACGTCAGTCAGATTGGATAAAGATAGGGAGAAAATTACATGAAGAACCAAGAGCACCTATTCACCATCTCTTATTATGGCAAAAGTGTGCTGAGGCCATTAGTCATTTAGGGATAAAAGAGACATCGCTGTTTGCCAATTCTGACCAGAAAACTCCTCTTTATCCCCAACTTTCTTTACCTACACCTGAAAAGGATATTGAGAAATTTGTAAATGCTCCTCCATATAGCCCTCCAGTCCAACAAGAACAGGTTACTGGGAAGGTTAAAGCAGCCATAGCTCAGGCTGCAGCCTCAGGATTATTATCTATGGAAGAAATGGGAGACTGGGAGGGTACAATTTCAGCTTTTCCCGTTACATATCAGCCAGATCCTAATAATGCTAATAATCGCATAGCAACTTGGACAGCTCTTCCGTTTTCTGTTATTAGAGAAATAAATAAGGCAGTAAGAGAATATGGGATTACGGCTAATTATGTACAAGGGATGTTGGAAGGAGTAGCTACTGGATATAACATGATCCCTCAAGATTGGAAGGATCTCTTTAGGATGATTTTGACTCCTTCGCAATATGTAGTTTGGGACCAAGAATTTAGACATGCTGCTATAGCAGCTGGGGATGCTAATATCATTCCCGAGCAAATTTATGGGTCAGGTAATTTTGCTACCATAGCACAACAAGGGGTATTGCCTGAAGCCGCATTTCATCGAACTGCTGAGTGTATACAGAAAGCATTTAAAAAGGTGCCTGCTGGGAAAGAACCCTTACGTTCTTTTACGAATGTACGGCAGCAAGCAACAGAGCCCTATTTTCAGTTTGTTGACCGTTTGAAAGAGGCTCTGACACGGCAGGTTGATAACCCTCAGGCACAAGGGGAATTATTGTTAAAATTAGCTTACGAGAATTCTAACACAGACTGTAAAAAGATTTTGAAAAACATTATTCATAGACCGCAATATGAATTGGGAGACATGATTCAAGCTTGTGCAGAGGTAGGTACACATGTTCATGCCATGACATTGTTAGCTGGGGCATTAAGACAGGGTAACAAACCTACAGGCAATTGTTTTAATTGTCAAAAGCCTGGTCATTTCAGAAGGGAATGTCGGGCTCCTGGCGGAGGAGCATTTAAAGGTGGGGGCACTGTTACAAACCGGCCAAAGAAAATCTGTCCGAAATGTAAAAAGGGTTATCATTGGGCTAATCAGTGTCGTTCAGCTCCCACTACCAATACCAATGTGTCTTCCCGTCCTATTGAGGGAAACTGAACTTGGGGCAGGCTTCCAGCCCCGAATCTCAAGGAAGTGTACCCACCCCTGCTACTCAAGGAAGCGCTGGAATTGATTTAATACATGCAGAGTCAAAAGATGTTCCTTTGCCTGGAGCAGTTCTTTTAATGCCTACCACACTCACTGGCCCTTTACCAGAAGGCACCGTAGGCCTTGTACTACCGCGATCCTCTGCTTCCAAGAATAATATAATGGTGGTACCTGGTGTTATTGATTCTGATTATCAGGGAATTATTTATATTCAGTATTGGAGTCACCTTCCCCTTCAGTTGAAGAAGGGAGATTCTTTTGCGCAACTATTGTTATTGCCATATCGTCTTTTCACATCGAACACTTCCTCCCAAAAACGTACTGGTGGATTCGGATCTACAAGGACGAAATCGCCGAGTGTGAGTATTTCAGGTAATCCTTTCCATCCACAGGTAGCTGCAGTACTGGCAGAAGTGACCAGGGAGAAACCGGTTCGTAAGTATTGTTTAAACAATGTTCTTTTTGAAGGTATTATAGATTCTGGGGCAGATGTCACAGTAATTGCTGAACATAACTGGCCATCCTCTTGGCCAGTAGAAGTGGCCCCTTCTGTGTGGGGAGTGGGCGGAGCTCAGGATTCAAAACGGAGTAAGGATTGGATACAAGTTGTTGCTCTTGATGGTGATCGTATAGCCCACATTCGCCCTTGTATTTTGGACATTTCAGTAAATCTGTGGGGAAGGGATTTACTGGAGCAATTCCAGACCACCATTGTTATTAATGATTAGCCAACAAAAGGCAGCTCTTCCTTTACAATGGAAGACAGACATACCCATTTGGGTAGAACAATGGCCCTTACCCAAAGAAAAATTAGAAGCTCTGCACCAACTGGTAAAGGAGCAACTGGAAGCTGATCATATAGCAGAAAGTAATAGCCCTTATAACACCCCAGTGTTTGTGATTAAAAAGAAATCTGGAAAGTGGAGGCTCTTCGTGCCCTCCTTTGCACACCCATAGAAAGTCATGCCCTTCATCATCAAAATGCTAAAGCACTCCAGAAGCAATTCCATCTTACTGCCCAGGAAGCCTCTGCCATTATTCAACAATGTCCCCAATGCACACAGTTAACTCTATCCCCAGAACCAGGAGTGAACCCACGAGGTCTCATAGTTAACCAGTTGTGGCAAATGGATGTTACACATTTTCCTACTTTCTCCCCATGGAAGTATTTGCATGTTACAGTAGATACATATTCCGGATACATATGGGTAACTCCTCAGAAAGGGGAAAAAACTAAGAATGTTATTAATCATGTCATTCGTTCTATTGCCATCATGGGCCAACCTCAGACGATAAGAACTGATAATGGCCCTGCATATGTTTCACAGCAATTTGCACAGTTTTGCACTAAGTGGTCCATTACACATTTGTTTGGTATTCCTTATAATTCTACAGGTCAAGCTGTCGTCGAACGTACCAATCGTACCCTTAAAGAGCATTTGCTTAAACAAAAACAAAAAGGAGGAGTACCACTGGGATTGGCCACCAAAGAGGAGTGGCTGGCACAAGTGTTGTTTACCATTAATCATTTAAATTTGTCTCAATCTCCCAATACTCATTTTTCCTTTTCTACTCGAGCGCAGCGGCATTTTCAGCAGTCGGAGTCTCTACCTGCCCCGCGGGTGCAGTTTCGGCAACTACCAAATCCAGAGTGGAAAGGCCCAGTTCCGCTTATAACGTGGGGTCGAGGTTACGCGGCTGTGTCTACGCCTGACGGTCCTGTGTGGGTACCTGCTAGGTGTATCCGGCCCTGGAAAGACGATGTCCTGGCACGATAATCTTAAGAATCCCATCCCTAATTTTTCTCTGCAACTTCAGGATACTGGGATGTCTTCCAGGAAGCGTGGTCGGAATGTTCCGCAACCTCCCGTGACTTGGGGCCAAATAAAGAACTTAGCAACACAAGCAGAAAAAGCAATGGAACAAGCCGGGGTGGACAAGACAACTGAGAATACCATTCTTGCTTTAATTGCGTCTTTAAATACAAATTCTATTTTTGTACTTTGCATTTGTTGGATTTTAGGAAGCGCCGGGGCTGACAGGTTGGGGCAGGAGTTGGGGATGCGGTTTCAACACAATATCTGGGTTCAGTTAGCAAGAATGACAAATGTGAGTGACTTTTGCATGACTGAACATGTACAGGAAATGGGTATGTTGGGAACATGTTTAATACCCGTATGCAAAGCACCTGGGGATATTGGGAACATTACAGGACTTGGGCGGTTCATGAATACTTCAGAGATTAAATATCATACTGTTTCGAATTGGGGAACTCCAACCTTCCAGCTGCCTGTTAATGCTTTTCAATTATTTACATCACATGTTGCAAATTCCATTAATAATACGTGTGCTCGGATGGTTAATTGTAGTCGACATAAGGTGCAGAAGGGATGTCTAAAGGTTGGGAGACCCACATGGAATTGTACACAGCACATTAACATATCCAGTATGTACGGACACATTCCTTTACCGGGTGGATGGTTTTGGACATGTGGAGAAACCACTTTTAATTATGTTCCCGCTAATATTTCTGATACCATCTGTTGCCTGAGTCGACTGGTTCCCATTTTCCTTCATAAAAGGGAGTTGCTAGCCCAACGTAGGAAAAGAGAAGCTGTTGCCATGCCGGCTGATTGTAATGACAAGGTGGAATTGCTTAATAAAGCAGAAAGTGTATCACTAGCCATCTCCCTTGTTGGACTTCCTGCATTGGCAGTAAGTAACAGCAATCAATTACATAAATTAGCCTGTAATTATGTTAAGATGATAAATGCCACCTCTCGAGCCATTGCTTTGTTAAATGAAGAGCAGGGTATATTAAGACAAGCTATCTTGGATAATCGTGCAGCTATAGATTACCTGCTATTACAACATCAGTTGGGGTGCGAAACTATAAAGAATATGTGCTGTTTTAATTTAACTGACAACAGTTTTGAAATCAGAACACAGGTAAAAAACTTGAAGGATCTAGCTAATAACATTTTGCAGGACGCCCCTACAACTTGGTGGCAGTGGCTTTGGAGTTGGCTGCCCACTGGATGGCTAAGTCAGATTCTTAGATATGCTATTCTTTTACTCATTTTAAGTATAGGCTTATGCTGTTTTTTACAATACCTTTTCCAGACGTGTACACCTGTTGCTCCGCGACCATTACGTAGTAATTACTTTTTGCTAAAAAATAAAAAAGGGGGAGATGTGGGGTGGACTGAATGAACAGCATACGTTGGCAAACCACGCTGCTGTTCTCAGTACACTATCTCTCAAGACATTGCGATCTGACCAGTGGAAAAACAGGATGTGGTTAACTTTATGGCTGTAAACGATACTGACATCTGTAGTGGTTAAATAACTGCCTGCATATTGCCACGTAGATAATGCTGTTGTACTATGTATGTACGTGATGTTATACAATAGTTAAAGGTCATAGGCTGTTTATGGAGAGAAAATAATCCACGCCTCCAAGCGGAGGTAAAATAAAAGCGGAGACGAGAATTACGAGGGGGGCTCCGAAATTGAACTCTGGTCTCACCGTGTCTCACTGTGTCGTGATATCTACAAACAACAACCTTTTTATGAACAGAGCCAAAACCTCTGAATTTCAGTTAGTCTTGCTTGCTAATATCCTTATTCTAAATATACACTCTGGGCTGGCTCTGCCCTCATCCCTTTCCACAAAACATGCCTTCCAGCTGAAGCTCTTGGCAGAGTCCTGAGAGTCCTGGTAAACGACAGTCCCAGAGATCATTGCAGTGGGCACTTCCTATTGGTAAGCCACTTGGGCTTAATGAAGGCACAAGCTTGTTATCTGAGGATTCTCTGAAAAAGCTGGGAGAGTGGATGGGGAAGGAAACCAAGCCTATTCTGTATCAAGATGAGGGAATTTAGGGTTGCCAGGCTCAGGGCCTGAGAATGATTCTGTATCTTTAAGAGAAGAGAAAGTCAGCCAAGTGTAGGTGTTCTTGCAACACTGTAATGGGAAAAACCACAAGGTGGAATTCTCCCTTCCCTCTGCACAACTTTTAAAGATACAGAAGACCTCTTGGAGGCTGGGCCTGGCAACCAAGATATCTTCTGTATCTTTAAAAGTTGTGCAGGGGGAAGGGAGAATTTAACCTTGTGGTTTTTGTTGCAAGAAAACCTGCACTTGGCTGAATTTTCTCATCTCTTATCTCAGGCCCTGAGCCTGGCAATCCTAGAATTCACCCATCTCTACATGGATGATAGCTCTAGATGTGGCTCCTCTATTGGTTCTTCTTAATTGCTGATTGTTCCTTAAACACTGCTATACTGAATGGAGAAAAAGGAAGGGTTTAAAATCATAGATACTTCCAATCAGAAGCATTGATGCTGTTCCACTCCTTCTGTTATGTTACTGCAATTAGTGGCTACTACCCATTATAACTCAATGAAACTTTAACAGTCAGAGAAGGCAGTATTGGCAGTTGGGTCAAATCAGAGAGGGTAGCCATCACTGTCGTGCTGTCCTTATGAGCGCTTGTACATCCACGGTCAGGCTGCACAAAGCAGTGGCACTCTGCTGTCTTGAAAAAGAGCAACAAAAACCATAAAAAAGGCGGTCTGTGCAGGCAGTCTAAATAAACCAGCATTTTACATTTTAAATTGCACTCCTTTGTTTTCCCACCTTTTCAAGCTGGAGGCAGAGTAGGGAGAACATATCAGGATGTGTCTGAACAGGAGGGGAAGGAAGAAGGGAAAAGCTGGCAGAGCCTGATATTGAATTGAATGAAAAATGGGGATCATCATTCATCTCTGTGGGATAGTATCATTAAGCAGAGCCCCATTATAGTGTTTGAGACACCCACTAAATTTCTTTTTACTCCAGCAGGCCTCTTCTGTCTTATAGGTGTGTAATGTCTGTATCCTTCCAACAGTACTTTTTCTTTTTAAAATCCTCATGATTGGACTGGAAGAATTACAACTTCAGAGGTGGCCCTAGTAATCTGACTTATTAAAGACAAAGGAAGCCGTGGATATAAATAGTTAGGAGTTCACATGAGGTGAAAATATATACAAGTGTCCATGCCACAGGCCTTTGAAAAGTAAAGAGTTTGAGACTACAAGTTTTTGAAAATCAGGTACCAGTCTGCTTCTCCAGCAGAATGAACCAGTCTGACTGCACCCGTACTCAAGAGTACTTGCAACACCTTTTATAAGAGGAGGGTGTTAACCTTGGCATTGCAGTCAAATTCTAGAGAAGTAATTAACTAGCCTACATATATGTTCCCTGTAATTTCATAGCAAACAAGGAAAGAAAGAACAAAGCAAATCCTCAGAGGAGTCAAGAAGTATCTGCTTGCTGGATGTTATATGTATCAAAAAAGTGACACAGGGAAATAGAAAAAAGAAAAGAATAAACTTTCTCATTATACTCATTTTTCAGTACTTAAAGTATAAATGAGGTTTTTTAAAATGTTTTTAAATTTCTCTTTGAAGGCTGTTTGATCTGTGAAGCATCATACAAAGTTGTCTGCCATGAGTATACTAACTTTAAAGGTTGTCCTTTAACTAAAAGAAATAATTTTCATGTTCATATCCAACTTTCCCTTACATTACGTATCTTAGTTACAGGCCTGAAATGCTCTCATTAGCTGATTTAGACCACATCAGACTGATCAGTGTCTAGCTCCAAATCTCTCCTGCATATAAATTAATCAGCCGGAATATTATAATATGCTCTCAGAGGGCTAAAAAGCATTTTCAATTAGATAATGTTATTACAGTCTTAACTCACCTGGTTCTGAAATTGTTTTCAGTGAATTTTCATTCCAACAAAATTACTTGCATCCCAAAGTGTCAGGTCGGAAGAAACCTTTACAAGTAGCTATCATCACAAACCTTACAACAAAAGTAATGCAAAGGAGGCCATTCAAATTAGAATGTGTTATGAGAGGCATTTTCAGAGGTATGAGGAAATATTAATGGTCCAAGGTCCTGGAAAGGCCTCTGTAAGAGTAACTATTTTAATGTAGGTCACAAATTATAATGAAGGGCAATTTCAAACCGGATCATGCCAAAGCTACATCCTATCAGGGGGATAAGATGGGGTGAAAATCATTGAATTAATATGGAGACATGGATGGAGGTTCCAGCGTAATAGATAATTTCCAAGCTACGTCTGCCATCTATAACATATAAATTGGGATCTGTAAAGCCAATTACTGGCATTTGTAATAAAGCCAGGGGCTACAGGGCCTAACTTCATGTTGTGTTAATTGTGCATCGCAAACCTTCATTATGTGCATTTTTCTTTAATCCTAAGCATATAGGGGCAATTTTCATTGGGATCACAGCATATGGGGAGATTGTAACCCTTCTCTCTCCTAATACAAACCTGGTGAAAATCTAGGACTTCCGGGAAGGGTGACTTCGCTTGTGCCTGCTTTTGGGACGGGCTCCCGCCTCAAAAGAAGCTTATTCAGATATAAATCAGTCAGAACATTTTTTTTTTGACTGATGAAATTTCTCCCGGGCAGGGAGAAACGTAGAGATCAACCTCAAAAGCCTGTTTTTGTTGGGAGGACTGGATTTCATTAATTTATGAGATAAGGTCCAGCCAACAATGCCGGACGGACTTCCTAACAAGCTCTATCTGCTTAAGCGATACGTTTATCTTTTCTTTAAAGAGAGAACGGACTAACAGGCAAGCACCCTTCTTTCTATTATTTTTTTTACTTGGTTTAAATTGTTGCAGCAAAAGGAGATTTGTCAGATTGATCGGCTTTGGACAACTTCTGGGTGAGATATAACTCTTCTCTGTTATTCACGAAATTAACAGCTTATCTCTGTTTCTGTCGCAAAAAGCTGTCCTGGAAGTGCATTCTAAAGATAATAAACAGAAGAGGGATTTCTATTCCTGATTTCTATTCCGAGGAATATTATATTGTCTGGGACTATTCTCTTTTTGGTCTATTTTATTTTGACGAATCTGCTTCTTCACGACGCCACTAACTGTTTTGATGCTGGGAACTAAATTTGTTTTGCATTCTTGAACATAGAGAGATAAGGCAGGTTGCTCTGTTTATACTGTGATGTCATCAAGCCTGGAATATTAACCCAATTGTTGCTGAAATAAGAAGTGGTTCTTCTTTATTTTTGTTTTGCTTTGTTTTCGTGGTTTTAAAA
The DNA here is from genome assembly GCF_030035675.1 of Rhineura floridana. Lineage (NCBI taxonomy): Eukaryota > Metazoa > Chordata > Lepidosauria > Squamata > Rhineuridae > Rhineura > Rhineura floridana. Next base: position 77,085,927 of record NC_084482.1, read on the forward strand.
ATGGCAATCAAGAAAGTGGCTGAGAATCTGGAAGTAATTATGTTTCAGAAAATAATGGATGAGATTGAGATAACGAAACAAACCCTGCGACAGGGTAGTAAGGAGCTGAAAATTGAACTGAGCAAAATGACGCAGGAGCTTAAAGAATTAGGGGATCCTGTGAGAGAGGAGAATGAGATCAGAGATGAGAAAAGAAAAAATAAAGGGAAGATACAAGTCCTGGAGATTGGAACAAATGTGGAATTGGAAAAAGATCTGGAGTTTATGGATTTTAGAAATAAAATCTACTGTTTGGAATTTAACGTTATCTCTGAAGAAATTAATGAAGATATTAGAGATAAAGTTATCAATGGCTTGGATAATCTTCTGGACTGGAATGATGTGATGGAGCTTGATATAGAGAAAATCTATGGAATTAACTGCAGCCATGTGACAATGGAAAAACTCTTAAGAGATGAGCCAGTGCATTTTGTAAAAAAGAAGAACACAGATATGACTTTACAACAGTATTTCAGCAACTTATTCAGAATGGATGGCAAGAAAATATTTGGGATAGAGGAAATTCCCATCAGACTCTTATTATATGACTATGGCTACAACAGCAAGATTATTATGGAATACTGATAATGGAAGATTGGACACTGAAATTACTGGACTTAACAGGACTATTGAAGATGGAAGATGGAACTAATAGGGATAATGGAATAATGGCTATTGAAATTATTGGACCTAACAGATTCTGATGAGATGGATTAATCGAAATGTTTATTTGGACTATGGTTATGACAATAAGATTATTATAATTATTAACGAGATGGATTAATTGACATGTTTATTTGGAGAAAAATTGATAGATATATTTCTTAAAGAATTGAAACCTCTCTTTGACTTTTTGTGGAAAGAATAAAGTAATGTTTATGAGATTTGATGATTAATTAAGATAACTACTGGAGGAAAGTGATTTTATAATATGATTTAAGAGACAGGATTGTTATATATTGTAGACCTATAACTGATTTGATATGTGACAAATGGGAAGTCAACATTTTATTTTTATTTTTTGTTTAATCATTTTTGTTTTGTTTTGTTTTTTGTCTTTGAATGTTTTATGATTTTGTTTTCTATGTTTTATGAAAATTTGAATAAAAATTATTGTAAAAAAAAAAAAACAAACCTGGTGAAAATCTCCAATGGGAGCTGTTTTCTCTAATTGCCCCTGGAGGGTAGGTGGGAGGGAATTTTAATCACAGCTGGGGAAAGGATGGTTAAACTCCCACTCCCTGTAATCTGTGACTTGATGAAAATTGCACACACTTCCACTGAGTATTAAAGAATAGAACCCACATATGAAGTTAAACACTATGTATTTAACATGATGTGTAGTTAGTTCCTCAGAGTCTGCAACTGGGGCCACATTGCACATTACATCACCCTCCCCACAGATACTTCTAAATGCTATTTATAAATAGTGGCCCTCCAACTAATAAATGACATTTATCAAAATATCAGTCATACTTAAAAATACTTAGGGCAGTGGGCATCGGATATTTTTCATTTTAACACCACCACAACCTTGTGAGGTAAGTTAGGTAAACAGTGACTGGTCCAAGGCCACCCTGTCAGCCTTAGCGTTGAATAGGAATTTGAACTCAGGTCTCTCTGGCCCAAGCCCAACATTTTTATCTATTATACTACATTGGATTTATCTTTTGTGCATCTCTTTTGTGCTAGTCAGATCATATGAAAGCATTCACACTAGCACCAGCAGCCCTGAGGAATGTTGGGGTTTTTTGGGGGGGGGAGGGGGATAGTTGTGCTTTCTTTGATTGGGTTGATACATGTGGTAGAAGCCATATGAACATGACAGTGCTCACCTAGAGTGCCACCAAGCTGAAATGGTCACAGATATTAAATATATCTTCTTCACTCAGAAGTAGGGATGTTGAGAATTCTAATGGAAACAGAAACGGATGTGGAAGCTGCAACAGTTTGCATGTTCGTTCGTTGTCAGAACCAGATTTACTTCATGTGAATATAACTGCCATTTGTTGATGCCGGATTCCAGAACTGTGAATATTACATAATTAATACCATTACTGATCATGTTTGCATTGCATTTGCATTCTGTGGACTATAATGACAGAGATAAGATAAATACAATTTCATGTTGCCCACATACTATGATGAGGTGATGATGGTTGGGAATAATTGTGCCCTTTTGTTATCTTCTGACTCTCTGTCATCTTGCTAGGATGCTCTGTACATAGGATGCAAGCTCCACTGAACCCAATGAAACCTACTTCTGAGTAAACATGCATATGATTACCCTATAAATCTCATACATAAGACTGATTTTCAACTCTGTTTGGCCACAGGACTGGTGAAGCAGTTCCTGTTTTGCTTTCTTCCAAATTTCCCATCTTTTCTTAAAGAAATGACTCTTATAATCTGAAGTTTCTCCAAGCTTTTGAACCTCACTTTCAAAATTTATGTTTTCTAAGTCTCCTCTGCTCAACGCCAGCCACATCTTCTACAGCGTGAACATAAGAAGAGCCTGCTGGATCGGGGCAGTGGCCCAGCTAGTCCTGCATCCTGTTCTCACCGTGGCCAACCAGTTGCCTATGGAAGGCCACAAACAGGGCCCGAGCGAAACAGCACTCTCCCCTGCTGCAGTTTCCAGAAACTGGCATGTGCAAAGATTTTTGCACACAGTTGTGTGTTCATACAGTCTGTTGAATGTTACGATATGTGGGGTGACATATTGTATTCCACATTGGCATTCAAAGTTTAGCAGAGCAGTCATAACCATGTTTACTCAGAAGTAAGCCCTACTGAATTCAATGGAGTTTACTCCCAGGTAAAAAGGGTTTGGATTGCACCCTAGTGTAGCATATATGGCTCATCCTAAAGCCACATTAAACACAGTGGGGCTTACTTCTGAATAAATGTGGAAAGGTTTGAGGCTGCAATCCATAACCCCTTACCTGGAAGTAAGTCCCATTGAAACTTCAAAGTTGCCTGTATGTGATATCTGGCTGAGACAAACTTCCTCAGTAAATAATGTAGAATATGCATCTCAAATTCAAAGTCCAAAAATGTCCCAACTTCTCCAGTAGAGCCAAAGTTGTGTTTCACAATAATGATTCATTTATGACCTTTGCTGCATCTGTAGTCACATGACTGAAACCCATATGTCTATAGAGCTATTTATTATAGCCAACACGTACACCACTTAATTTGGGTTTATTGTAGCCACCTATTCAATGGGCCAATTTTAGGAACAAGGATTCCATTTATTCTCAACGGGGTATATTGTTTGCAAACACTTGCACAGGGCTGTAGTTTGTCTATATTCAGCTTGCTGTTCTAAAGACAATTCAAATATTTTATTGCTCTGTATAGCTCCTTTCTCTTTTCCAATAGAAGCAAAATAAAATAAAAAGTGCATGTTAAGCTCAATTTGCATAATATATACGTTCCATGGAATGTCCATGAGTTTCAGTCCATGCTTTGAGTATGACTAACATTTGGTATCACCCCTAATATGGAATGGTTGTTGGCAGTCCTGACTATCAGGATTACCAAATAAGTAACAAAAATATATCTGGCAGTGAAGAGAGAGATGGTACACACACTACCAATGTACCAAGGCAGATGCTCATCACCAACAAACCAAGCCAAACTAACACATATAGTTTCTGCTTCTAAAAAGAGAATACGCCGTTCTAAGCTACAGCCAAGCTCTAAACAGCTATGAATTTATTTTACAATCTAAATACCCTGCCTACTAGTTTCCTCTATTAGACACTGAGCTTTCCTGCCTGTACAAATAGCTCTCTTGAAAGCAGTTACTTTTATGAACAGTTTGTGTGCTGATCACACTGCCAGCTGTCAGCAGACAAAACAATCATTCACACCAAGGGAAGGAAATTGATGCGGAAGAAAAATGGCTGTTAAGCAATGTCCTCATAAATCCAAATTCAGAAATAATCATAGCGTTCCTTACAACCTAGAGCCTTATTAATGACTTGCCAGCTTTGTTTCTAAATACATACCTTCTCTGGTTTTATTTTGTGACAATGAAATCAATATGTGCAAAATGAAATGAAATCAATATGTGCAAAATGAATCATATGCTTAATGAGTACAAAAGTCAAAAATGCTTCTATGCTTTCTCAGCACTCTGAGATGTTCTCCCACATGGCTAATCAGGGAACAGGCTTGGATGATTACTGGCAGTGGTACGGCCTAGTTTTATGTCGTGCAAACAACTGGACTGCCAATGTCCCTGACCAAACCACTATGCTCAGGTGGTACAGGGGAGAGCAACCACAAGCATGGTCTGAAATTTTTATAGCCTCTGATTCATGGTATGCTAGTGTTCCAAAACGTTGATCAGTGGATTCCTGTGCATTGGTAGCTCCAGGGGTAACTCGATGTAATGCCAGTGGCCCCATTTATACTGAGCCACTGTTTATGAGCTGGTATTACGCCCCCCAGCATGGGTTCCGTTCCCACTTAAGTGGAACCATGCAGGCCTATCAATCGCAGATATGGCCCTGGGGCAAATGTGCACTTAAACATCACTGGTTTGTTTGTGGAACCACTGCATACACTTGTTTGCCCCCTGGTTGGAGAGGAAGTTCCTATGCTGCCTATCTCATACCCAATGTCAACATAAGGCCTAAGGAGCAACACATCTTTAGGCCCTTATATACCAACACCAGGTATAAGAGGGGTACATTGCATGCTGGAAGCCATGATTGGGCGAGCAGAATTTGGACTCCCCAAGATTTGGTCGATTATTATGAGCCCCTCACATGGAGTGGCATTGGAGTCAGAGGACTTCGTTCCCTTACGAACGGATTGATTAGATTGCAGGCTGTGGTCGAGATAGTCACCAATGCCACAGGAGATGCAATACGCACACTGGCACAAGAAACAGAGCAAATACGTAAAAGGTTGGTCGTGCATCAACAAGGTCTTGATCTATTGTTGGCCAACTCGGGCGGATTGTGCGCTGCCCTGAACACCAGCACTGATTGCTGTGTGGAAATTGGGGACCAGTCACAGGTAATCAACCAGTTAGTTGACCATGCAGAAATGACAGCGTATGTGGGTGACTGTCGGGAGGATGAGCTGAGCTCCTGGGGGGTTGTCAGAAGAGGATTCAAATGGCTGGCAGAGGGAGGAGGGAGGAACTTACCCTCTGTGGAGCGAAGCCGAAACAGAGGACATGCCAGAGATAGGGTCGCCTAGCAACGGGGAGCCTGAGAGCCTTGAAGTTTTAGAATCCCCCCCAGACATTCCCAGGCCCTCCCTTCTCCGCAGCTCAGAACAAGAGGGAGGGCTGATCACAGCAGAAAGGCGGAGAGATGGTTTACCCTCAGCTCCTCCTTTATCACCCATAGGGGAATTGGACACTTCAGAAGAGGAGGAGGTGATGCCTCCCCCCTCACCACGCACACGCAGACGGTTGAAAAGACAGGAGAGAAGGGGGGGAAGGCGGGCAGTACCTGAGGGGGAGTTAAGGAGGAGCGAAAGGTTGCGCGCCCGTTTAGCCCCTTCTTAAAGAACAGGCGGGAAGCAGCCCCTTGCTCTGTCAACTTTCTCCCAATGTCGCAGGACCTGTATCCCTGTATTGCTTCATGAGAAAGCGCAGTCTTTGTTGGACATTACTCTAATAAAACACGAATTAACTACAACCTCTGGTCTGGTTCCTGAGTTGCATCCTGGGCCTGACAGCTTGACAGAGCCACCTAAATCACTCTCAACGCTCTCTTCACTTGACTGGGACAAGATGTCAAAGGGAGCAGCGGGGGGGACGAACCCCACTTCTGAGATGGAAGAAGTGAAACTCTTGAGGACTAAGGTAGCTGAATTGCAGACGGATGTCCAAGCCCTGCTAGCAGCAGTCAAGGCGCTGAAGACGGATAATCAAACCTTGAAGGCCACGATAGACCAGATGCAAACAGCCCCTCCAGCTGCCGCAGTAAAGGTTCCCATTGGATTGCCCCCAAAATACGCGGGACAAAGTGATCAGTTGGCAACTTTCGTGGCTCAATGTGATTTATATCTGGATGTCAGGCACATGGAGTTTCCAGACGATGGGGCTAAAGTGGCCTTCGTGATTAGCCTCCTGGAGGGAGAAGCTGCAAAATGGGTGACTTCGTATCTCGTGAGAAAAGATACTGTCTTAAGAAGGTACAGAGGATTTATACAGGAGATGACCGAGATGTTCCAAGACCTGCAAAGAGCTGAAACAGTAGCACGGCAACTAGGCGCTCTGAAGCAAGCTAAAGGGACTGTTTCCGAGTACACTAACGCTTTTAAAATTCTGTCCCAGGAAACTGGTTACAATGACGCCGCCCTGATGTTTATGTACCGGAGTGGATTAAATGCTGAAATCCTGGATGAGTTGGCCAGGACCTCCCCCCCCGCTGACCTACCAGGGCTCATCCGGCTATGCCTACAGATACATCACCGGATGGAAGGAAGGCGCCTGGAAAGGAAGCAGGAGGTCCCGAGATACTCAGCCTCGGCATCTCGCAGCAAGACCCTTCCCTCTGCAGGAATGGCAGGTAATGCAGCTGAGGGACAGGGAGGGGCTAGGCCAAGACTGTCAGAAGAAGAAAAGGAAAGACGCCGCCGAGAACGTTTATGCTTTTATTGTTCAAAGCCGGGCCACGTGGCCAGGGACTGTGGACTAAAAGGGGGGAAAGCTGAGCCGTCGGGAAACTAGAACACCCAGTCCACGTGCAGGCCGGTGGACTGGGGGCAGCGTTGTATAAAGGCCCCCCAACGATCCAACCTCCCTCAAAGGGGGTGTTGGTCTTGCCTATTCGGATTACAACTTCCAGAGGAGTGGTGTTTAATTCCACTGCCTTAATTGACAGTGGAGCCTCCACAAATTTTATTGATGTATAGTTAGTCAAGCGTCATGGAATTTCCCGGTGGAAACTGAACGCTCCCCTAGCTGTGGAGACTATCGATGGGAGACCCCTGAAGTCAGGAGGGGTGACACAAGCCACGGAGGAAGTGAAACTTCAAATCCCCGGGCACGAAGAGTTCATTTCGCTATACGTGTCAGATCTCTCGAACTTTGAGGTGATTCTGGGAATGCCCTGGCTAGCAAAGCATGAACCCAAAATAAGTTGGAAGGAGGCGGTGGTGTGGTTCACCTCACAGTATTGCCAGGAGAACTGTCAACCTGAAGGAATCATGAACACCTTAGCGGGGGCAGTGCAAGAGATTGAGCAAGTGACCCTGCCGCCAAAGTATGAAGAATTCAAAGATGTGTTTGATGAAAAGGAGGCAGAGACTTTACCCCCCCACCGCCCTTACGACTGTGCGATTGATCTAGTGCCAGGAGCCAGCATTCCATCAGGGAGAATCTACTCTCTCACAGAGATTGAGAGGGAGGCCCTGAAGGAATTCCTGGATAAAAACCTGAGACGAGGATTCATACGCCCCTCACAATCCCCTGCTGGAGCGCCGCTATTGTTTGTGAAAAAGAAGGGGGGGGAAACTCAGACCCTGTAATGACTATCGCGCATTGAACCAGATCACCATCCCCAACAGCTACCCGCTGCCCCTGATCTCAGAGTTGTTGGACCGACTGCGCTCTGCAAAAATCTTCACGAAGTTGGATTTGAGAGGAGCATACAATCTGATCAGGATGAAGCAGGGAGATGAATGGAAAACAGGGTTCTTGACCGCTTACGGACAGTATGAATACCTGGTCATGCCGTTCGGACTTTGTGGAAGTCCAGGAATTTTTCAAAAATTCATGAACGACGTGTTTAGAGACTTGTTGGACACATATGTAATCTGTTACTTAGATGATATCCTGGTGTTCTCAAAGAACCAGGAAGACCACGAACAGCATGTGAAGACGGTGTTGCAGAGACTGAGAGAAAATCACCTGTATGCTAAATTAGAGAAATGTGGATTTGACCTCAAGTCTCTAGACTTCCTTGGATATCGAATCTCAGCGGAAGGCGTGGAGATGGACCCAGGGAAAGTAAGCTGTATATTGGACTGGGGCCAACCTGTCACCAAAAAGGATGTACAACGGTTTTTGGGGTTTGCCAATTATTACAGAAAGTTCATTCCAGGGTTTTCCAAATTGACAGCTCCTCTGACTGACTGTTTAAGGGGAAAGAAGAAGTTTCAATGGACAGAGAATGCCACCCAGGCCTTTGAGGAGCTGAAGAGAAGGTTCGCTTCCGAGCCCATTCTGCACTTTGCTGACCCGACCCGCCCTTTCATCGTGGAAGCAGATGCTTCAGATTTTGCTATTGGGGGGGTCCTTCTGCAATTAGACCAAGAAGGAAAGGAGCTGCACCCCTGTGCGTACTTCTCTCGGAAGTTAAAGCCTGCAGAGAAGAATTACACAGTTTGGGAGAAGGAGCTGCTGGCCATCAAGGACTCTTTTGAAAACTGGAGACAATACCTAGAGGGGGCCCCTCATCAGATCGAAGTGCGCTCCGACCACAAGAACCTGGAAAGCCTCCAAACTGCCAGAAAGCTGAACCAGAGACAAATAAGATGGTCCCAGTTCTTCACCAGGTTTAACTTCAAGATCACTTACCAAGCCCAAGCCAAAAACCAGAGAGCTGATGCCTTATCCAGACAGCCACAGTACAAAGAAAGTGAATCCGAGGACCAGCCTCAGTACGTGATCCAGCCAGAGAAATTAATGTTGGGATCATGCCAGTCTTCGTGGGAAGAGGAACTCAAAAAGGCACAACAAGAAGATGCAGACGTACTAAAATATGGGCAGGAGACGGGACAAAGTCAAGACTCAGAAGTAACCTTTCACTGGAGGAATGGACTATTATGGTTCAAAACAGCCAGATATGTGCCAGAAGGAGAATTAAGGCTCAGAATCCTACGCCAGTGCCATGATTCCATCACAGCGGGACACTTTGGGATTTACAAGACCATTCAGAACGTGGCCAAGGACTTCTGGTGGCCTAAAATGCGTAGGGATATTGAAAGCTATGTAAAGTCCTGTTCTGTCTGTCTGCGGACAAAAACACAAACAGGAAAACCAGCAGGACTGTTACAACCGCTACCTGTCCCACATGAACCCTGGAAGGATCTCTCCATGGATTTTATAACTGATCTACCCAAATCCCAAGGAATGACAGCCGTTTTAGTCGTGGTAGATCTACTCACCAGAATGGCGCATTTCCTCCCTTGTGCAGGGGCCTTAGAGGCTAAGGAAACGGCCAAGTTATTCATCAAAGAAGTCTACTGACTGCATGGGTTGCCAAACACTGTAGTCTCAGACCGAGGAACTCAGTTCACAGCCAAATTTTGGAGAGCAATGTGGAAACAGTTGCAGACGGAATTAAAACTCTCCTCCGCCCATCACCCCCAGACAGATGGGCAAACGGAACGCTTGAACGCCGTTTTGGAAAGATATTTAAGAAGTTATGTGTCCTATCAACAGACTGACTGGGTATCATATTTGCATTTTGCAGAGTTCGCCTACAACAATTCTCTACACTCCAGCACTCAACAAATCCCATTCTTCACGAATTATGGATTCCATCCTAAAGTCTTTCCAAGCAGCTCAGAAGGAATGCTGGTACCGGCAGCTGAGGACTTCCTAAAAGAATTGCAAGCGGCGCAACAAACACTGAAACAGCAGTTAAACGAAGCCAAAACAGAGAACAAGCGAGTTGCTGACCTGCACAGGAAGGAGGCCCCCCCCCCTTCAACCAGGAGACCAGGTATGGCTGTCCACCCGTTTCCTCCAGATGCCGGGCAAATGTAGAAAATTACAAGACAAAAGGGTGGGTCCTTTTGAAATAGAAACTCAAATTAATCCCGTGGCGTACCGGCTGAAGCTACCTGACACGTTTAAAATACATCCTGTGTTTCATCGATCCCTCTTGACAAAAGCTGCCCCTCCCAGTGAGCTGCGGCTGGAGGAGCCTCCTGGGTCCCCACTCCTGATAAATGAGCAGCTTGAGTTTGAAGTTGAGGAAATCTTGGATTCCAGGATCAGACGCCACAAGCTGCAGTATTTGATTCACTGGAAGGGCTATGGAGTGGCTGACAGATCATGGGAAAATGCAGATGATGTGCATGCTCCAGAGTTAGTAAAACTTTTCCATCAACGTTTTCCTCACCGCCCCAAGCCAGACAGGGGGAGGGGGGCACAGCTTGAGAAGGGGGATGGTGTCGGGAGGATGAGCTGGGCTCCTGGGGGGTTGTCAGAAGAGGATTCAAATGGCTGGCAGAGGGAGGAGGGAGGAACTTACCCTCTGTGGAGCGAAGCCGAAACAGAGGACATGCCAGAGATAGGGTCGCCTAGCAACGGGGAGCCTGAGAGCCTTGAAGTTTTAGAATCCCCCCCAGACATTCCCAGGCCCTCCCTTCTCCGCAGCTCAGAGCAAGAGGGAGGGCTGATCACAGCAGAAAGGCGGAGAGATGGTTTACCCTCAGCTCCTCCTTTATCACCCATAGGGGAATCGGACACTTCAGAAGAGGAGGAGGGGATGCCTCCCCCCTCACCACGCACACGCAGACGGTTGAAAAGACAGGAGAGAAGGGGGGGAAGGCGGGCAGTACCTGAGGGGGAGTTAAGGAGGAGCGAAAGGTTGCGCGCCCGTTTAGCCCCTTCTTAAAGAACAGGCAGGAAGCAGCCCCTTGCTCTGTCAACTTTCTCCCAATGTCGCAGGACCTGTATCCCTGTATTGCTTCATGAGAAAGCGCAGTCTTTGTTGGACATTACTCTAATAAAACACGAATTAACTACAACCTCTGGTCTGGTTCCTGAGTCGCATCCTGGGCCTGACAGTGACCAACACTGGGAGGGCTTGAACTGGGATTGGCTTACCAGTTGGCTCCCCAATTGGGCATGGTTGAAACATTTGTTTGTTATTGGTTGTATTATATTGCTTGTCTTAATGTGCCTGCCATGTATTATCTCCTGCGTGTCTGGCATGCTTGTGAGCTCTCATGAAAAGAAGAGGTAAGCTGATAATGTACCAGCAACTAGCCCTACAAGAGATGCGGGGAGAGTATGCTGAAATGGCACCGGTCCAGGGGGAAGACCAGACCATCTATGCCACTATTGAGGATTAAAAATATACTTTCTTGAATTAAGAAAGTATCTAAGGGGGAATTGTGACAATGAAATCAATATGTGCAAAATGAAATGAAATCAATATGTGCAAAATGAATCATATGCTTAATGAGTACTAAAGTCAAAAATGCTTCTATGCTTTCTCAGCACTCTGAGATGTTCTCCCACATGGCTAATCAGGGAACGAGGTCAAGGATAGAGGAACCTGATATAAAGAATAGGGAAGTAAGCCATGGGAAGCAGATGTATAGGGAACTGGGTAAAGATAGGAAAGTTCTGGATGATTTATTCTGATTAGCAATGCACTTTGATACTATGATGCTTTGGTGATTATGTATGTGACGCATAACTGCCTATAAATGTAATAATTGTCTGTTTTTAGGGCAGAGCCCACTTTATGGTGATCTCTCCCTTTGCAAGGGAATAAAGCCAAACGCTCGTTACTGAATAGGTCTCGTCTCTAATTCCTAATCGGCAAGACAGGGAATTGGGGGCCATAACAGGCAGACCAGCATTCAAAGTCTAGCCCTTTTGTAACAATTTGATGACAGAAATACAGCAAATGTACCTTCCTGGGTAGCTTTAGGACTGGGATAATGAGGCTGTGGTATAAGCAGATCCTGATCTAGGAGAGATTTTATTTATTCAAAACATCCATAAACAGCTTCCCCAAGGCTTGAAATTCAGCAAAGTCTTGGTTTCAGGTCAGACATGGGATGCACTCCTCTCCTCATTTCTCACAGTACCTCACTGTACACCAACCCTGCATTTTTTCTCTACCCTTGAACTCAAGGTACTGTTGGGGTGTGTGCAAGTTAAAGTTTGACATGTAGTACACTGCTTTAGGCACAATATTGTGGGGAAGTGGCATATGAATAAATGGATGATGAGGATGATCAAAAGGAAAAGCGATGTCATTTTCACAATTACCACTGCAGTAATTACAACAGAGCAAACTGTCAGCATGACTAGGACGGGCCAGTTGGGCCCACTGGCAAAATGAGCCTCCAAGGTTATGCCACGCATTTATAGTTATTACAGTAATGTTATCTTATGTGATGTTTTCTTCTCTGTCTGGATTTATTAGGTACAGGGAGTCGATGAAAAAGCCAGATACCAGCTTGGTGAGATGCTTATGACAGCCACATGTCAGGCAGAGCAGTATCTTTTACTGTCTCTGTGACTGCATCCTAACACAGTAAAGCACATTTAGCAACTCAGTCTTGCTGACTGTGAAAGAGAGGATGAAAAGATGTGCAATCCTGGCAGCTATTGACAATTTGGGACCAGCTAGCCAGCAAAATTGTGCTGAGCTTTGTTTGTGTGCATGTTCTCCATTCAAAATTTTTGAAATGACATCCCAAAAAGCAGCAAATACTTCAGAAGCATGACCCTTAAAGGTGCACCAAATCTTTATCCACTTCCAGAATCAGTCCCAGCAGTGACAGGAAGTCAAGGTGATTCTAATTTGATACTATTAATTCCTTTACCTGTTATACAGTTTCCAAGAAAGTAGGATAGTTTTTTTTGAATGTGCGTGGTGCTGACTAGAGCCTGGGGTGCATAGATGAAGAGCATGGAGTTTGATCCATCATTAAAAGGACTTTAAGGGACCTGACACTGTTCCTCAAAAGCTCCCTCGCCAACGTCTACCTCTTTTGTGTCAGTTTGGAGCATTTTTGATATTCCCAAATGCCATTGTTTTAAAAACTCAACATCTTTTCCCCAGGAAAGCAGAGCTTGGAAAAGTTACTTTTTTGAACTACAACTCCCATCAGCCCAATTCAGTGGCCATACTGGCTGGGGCTGATGGGAGTTGTAGTTCAAAAAAGTAACTTTTCCAAGCTCTGCAGGAAAGTGAGGATCACTAAAGGGAAAAGAAGCTAATACAGAGTGAAGGCAATGCTTCCTGGATAGGCACTACCCACGTTTTGAATTAGCTTCATTTGCCTTCTGTAACATGGGGTGGGGGAGCTGAAGGCTGATGTCTCCAGTGCGGCACCCATGGGCACAACAACACCTGTGAAAGCCTCCCCCAGTGCCTGTGAAGCCTTTGTATTTCTCTTATGCCTATCACTCTCTTTGCCAGGAGTTAACAGGTCCCTCCCCCCTTTTGGAACTGAGACCCCATTGGCACTTTACCTTTAAACCAGTACCATATCACTTTAAAAAGTCTTAGCTTCCTTCAAAGAATGCTAATAGTTTGTGGAGAGTGCTGAGAATTGTTAGGAGACCCCTATTCCTCTCATGGAGCTACAGTTCTCAGAGTGGTTTCAGTCAATCCCTCTTCCCAGAGAACTCTGAGAATTGTATGTCTGTGAGGGGAAAAGGTTTCTCCTAAAACCTCTCAGTGCCCTTGACAAACTACAGTTCCTAGGATTCTTTAAGGGAAGCCTTGATTGTTTCAAGTGGTATGATACTACTTTAAATGTATAGTGCAGCAGATAGGGTCTGAGGGCTCATCCAAACGGAGCGGGATAATCCACATTTTCCATATCCGCTTCGTCATCTGACAGTCCTCACTTTGCCTGTTTGTTTGCTCTTTCCCAATAAAATAAACCACTTTTCTTGCGCCCACACACGCAGCGAGAGGACCCGTACATCTTCTCGCTTTTTCCCAGCTCTGCCCATAACACTCCCCCCTATCAGCCAATTGGTCCGCAAAAATATGACATATGCTCCTCTCCCTATTTGCAACAAAGCACGACAAGGCGCATGCGCTTGAATGTACAAGCGTGAAAGTTTGAATTTCCTGATGGTAATGGAGTTCCTTGTCGCTCACCACTCTGGAGCAGCGCCAGCCGGGGTGTGTGTCTCCAGGTGCCCCTGGCCATCCAGGGGGATTGTGGGCAGTGCAAGGGATCAGCGCTTGTAATCGCTGGGCGAATCCTCCCCGTAACCCTTGGGCTCATTCACTGCAGGGTTCAGCCCCGGACCGTTATGCGGCTCGGCGGCAGGAATGCTGCCCCTGAGGGAAGTAAAGAGCTCCCCCCATGGGTGGCCACTCTTGGCTTGGGCAGGGAATGCGGGCAAACAGCCCCACGTGCTGCTGTGTCAATCTGCGCTGAAGCGACCAGAACAGGCTTTGCGGCGTTCCCTCTGATAAAAGAAACATACAAACCACTTATATGCCTATAATTCCTGTATTTTTGTTTGTTTGTATTTGCGATATTTCGCAAAACCGACTATGCTTTTCTACCTTTAACGTTTCTGGAGATACACATGATTGCAATTCCATTTATTTCTCCAGAACAGCAAGTAACCATGTGTCATGTCTAGGAAGGTAGACCACCAGTCTCTATGGTTGCGGGTGGCTGAGATGCTCAAGCAAACCACTTATATGCCAATAATTCCTGTGGGTTTTTTGCTTGTATTTGCGATATTTCGCAAAAGCGAGTGCATGCTTTTCAGCTCAGCTGGGCTGCGAGAACCTGCAGGCTGTGGTTGAAATTGACAAGACTCAAAGAGAGTAGCCTTGCAGGCAGGAAAGTGAAATTGACTAAGGGTGCATGAGTGTCTGTAATCCAAGAGGAAAGCCTCTATTTCTCTTCTCTCCCCCCTCCCTCAACTCTGGATGCCTGGAAGCAAAGACCGATATGTTCAAGAAGGGCATTTGATGTGGGGGGTGAGGGGTGGGAGGTGGAGGTTAGGCAAAGATAAATATTTTCTCCCTTGAAAAAGTTTACAAACAACCACAATTGCAGATCTTACCCTGAGCGGCTGCCCAGTTTGCAGGCTGGCTAAAAATTAACCGCTGTTGCTGCTTCTGCGCAAATGTGCTTTTTTGCATCTACGCAGTAGACGTTGCAGGGGGCCCCCCCAACACCACACCATTGCTTTGATAGGTTCCTTTTCCCCAGGCTTTCCCCGGACATTCACGCACATGCGCAACAGTGGAAATACGTGATTGGCTGAGAATGAGGGAAGGGATATGGGGAACCGCCCAAGAACCGCCCATCAAACGCCCACAGCTGTAAAGTCCGCGGTATTGCATCCAAGCACCTGAAGGTACAGCGGACGATTTCCGGTTTAAAAAAGCAAATCGCATGATTTGCAGTATTGCAGGAGTAGATTTAACCATGTGAAAATGCGCAAAAGCGTGCAGCGTCATATGGATGACCGAAAAATAATGAAAACACAAAGTGATCATGTCACACATTTTACAGTTGTCTGGATGAGCTCGGAGAAGGAAGTGCTTTTTGCCAGGAAAACTACAGAGGTTTGAGAGAGAGGAAGTGGAAGGAATGTCATTCGTTTCCACTAACTCTTGCAGCTCTATAGTTTTCCAGGTACTGGAAATTGGTATCTGAGAAAAAAGCTAAGTAACTGAAAAGTTAGGAGGGAAAGCCTCTTAAAAGAAAGAGAGGGGTAGGGTATGAGGGACCTGACTAGGGCAGAATGGAGTGAGTTTGCTTGCTTTTATTCCATCAGAGACAGTGTTTGTTTTGTCTCCCCCCCAAGGGTATCTGTATATGGTGTTTTTTTTGTTTTCACCTGCTCTTGAGGGAGGGAGGGAGGGTGTTTCATTCCCCACCCCCTCTCCTTTTGGAGTATGTGTGTTTTTGTTCCACATTCTCTTCTGAGGGATCTTTTTTCCCCATGGTGATGGTGGTGGCTTTACCCCCTCTCCTCTCTGGGGAGTCTGTGTCATTTTGGGGGCCTGGGGAATCTGTGTTTGTGTTTCTTTCTCTTGGGTTACCTGCCTCCATTCCAGTGCTCAAAAAACACATACACACACTGCAAGTACGCAGGGGACACTCCCAACAAATTGTGACTGGGCATGTCTCCCATGGCAGCCGTTCTGTGACTGCGAAGTCGTCCCCTGCATAGCAGCAATTTTGTGGTAGTGCCTACTGTTTGAATAAGCAAACTTACATGTTCCCTTTAAGGGATATTTGGGAAATATCCCATGTACCTGTTTACCAGTGATGTAACTTCCTAAAGGGCGGGGTTACCTGGCTTCTCTTCTTCCTCTTCTTTTGTCTGGTAGTTTTTGCATATTCTCCATTAAGCCTGAGGAGAGTGAAGTATGCACATGCTCCTCTCCAAGATGACCATTATAATGGACGGAGACTTTTACTTTTCTACCTACGCTAGAGCCTGTTTCCTGAACATATGAAAGGTCGTGAGCAAACATTCTTTATCTTTTACTTAAGAAGATTGTGTCTGTAATTATTTATGTCTGAGGGAAAGGGTGGACTGGTTGGTTCTCATCCCGCTGCTTGCATTTATATCTCTGCTAAGAAATAGGACCACGAAACTATTCCTATTTCACATATATTTTTAAAATACCAAACACCTACAACCCTTTTTGAAAAGTCCAAATGAAACCATGGCTCAGAACTGTTGGGGATACCTGGCCTAGGGTATTTTTTAAAGCACCACAACTGGTGGTATAAAGACACTTTCTCTAGAGTACTGCTACTGCTACTGCCCCATCACCTGAATGCCAAAAAGAATCACCAAAAGTGGCAGAAGTCAGTGGGTTGCTGCCCCAAAATAGCAGCGTGGAGTTTGGGGCCATTTTGGTTCAGCTGAAATAACTAGTTATGATATTGCAAGGAGCTATAGCAGGCCTAAAGACACTGTAGCTGTAAGGTTAGGAGGAAAATTTGTACCAATCCAAAAACACTGCTGTGTATTTCTGCTTTTGCTATTGTGAGCATTTCCATGTTGCTAAGCCATTGAACTTTAAAGTTTGCTGCAGGGGATGCTACAGGGTGTTCCTTATTTCCGTGCTTAAAATAATTAACACAATGGAAGATGCTGATTTTGGCCCCAATAAAAACAGCAAACCATACTAAAAGGGCATCTTAAACAACAGGGAACCTTTCATACACACAAATTCAGCCACTTTTTATCCATGCCTATAAAATTTTAAATGTATCTGCAATAAAAAATATGGTTGCTGGGTCACAGATGTTTGGATTAAAATATATTGTGTAATTGTCATTCATCTAATCTAGTGTGATCATATGCACTACTCATTCCACTAACTTCCATTCTATTTTTACATACTTCAAGAATCATGGTTATTTCTGTCTATGTTACTTTGTTGCAGTGCAGTAAGGTGACGTGGATGGATGCTTGTACATTAACCCAGTTTGATGAGTAGATTAATTTCCTAATTTTAACTCACCGTGTTTCCATAACATGCACAGCAATCTTGTGCATGTTTATTCAGAAGTGTATCCCACAGTTTTCAGTGCTGCTTACTCCCAGGAAAATGTGAAATAATGGATTTTACATAGGATTGCAAAAATCCCTCATGTGGGACATCAGGACTGTTATCTATAGATGGGGTCTGATACGCTCCTTGCTATGTCAGTCTTCTTCAAAAAGTAGTGGATGTTAGCAGAGTGATTTGCATAAAGCAGACAGAGTCTCTAGAGAGAAAAGAAAATAATACTTTAGAATAAATGGAAGAAGAACAGAATACAGCTTGAAGAGAAATAAACAGAGGTTTTGTCTTTCTTACAGGGTTTAGGCATGTTTCATAGCAGGAAGATGTTCAACAACTAAACATACAAGGAAAAACTCCCTCAGAACTACCCAGCCAATCAGAGCATGAGTTACCTCACCAAGGACAACACTATTCTGATTGGTTATTTATTTATTTATTTTATTAGATTTATATACCGCCCGACTAGCATTACTAAGCAACACCTCCACTCCCCCCTTGTTAAACTGGCTAACTGTAAACAGAATTAACATTTAGATTACTAACTTTCTGCAGTAAGGAAAGTGATGGGAAAATGCAATGGAAAATGTGGGGTAACATTTGCTTGATGCAACATAGTATAATCTCCCTGCAAACAAATCAGAATGAATGGTCAATATACAGCCAAAGTTTGCAAACTTTGTGCAACCCTGCCCCCCCCCGGATGAATGCTCAATAAACAGGTTGTCTGGAATCATCCTTTGATTCCCTGTTTTATCAATGAGACCAGGGAGCTGTCTAGCATGTAAAGTTCCATGGCAAGGTTGCTGAAAGTAGGAGGGGAACCAGCAAAGGACTTAGAACCAAAGCACAAGACGAGGGGCTGGACAGAAAGCAGGTGTTGCACTAATAACATCCATGCACCAAAGTTTTGTATCAGCCCTGCCTCATCCCTTTCTAGACCATCAGTCTAGATCCTGATTTTGAATATACTTAGGGTCATGATTTATTCCACAGCCCAACAAAAAAATTTTTTTTTTCAGTTGCCAAGGATGCTTGAATGACTTTAGGGTATTTTGGGGGTGCTAAATCCAAAAATGACATTAGTTTTGCCGAATTGGCTCTAGTTTTTGAGATAATGGATACCCCTCAAATGACGATTGTACCCCAATATGACCTGTAGCTGCTGACATATGCAGCAGGGTTTGGTCTGTCTTTTTACTCTTGAAAATTGTTTTGCAAGTTTATCCATTGCATATAATATATTGATACTTTTTTTTTGAAGAGGAATATGAGTTCGTCACGAAGAGGCTGCTTAAACAATCCTAATGCATTCTGCTACATTTGTGGCGAACAGGGCCGGTTCCAAAGGGCTGCCAGGTTGGGCACTGGCCCGAGGGCCCCACAGCTCTAGGAGCCCCTGGGGGCCCCTCCGCTCCCCTTCCGCGATCCCACGGATCGCAAGACGAGCTTCCGAAGTGCCCGCCATCCCCAGCACTTCACCTACCTTTCTCTGCTGTTCGCGCAGGGTTGCCATCAATAAAGATGGTGGCTGAGGTTTCCGTAAGGGACTGAAGCCTCTGCCGCCATCTTGGTTGATAGCAGCAATGTGTGCGCTGCATGCCATCAACCAAGATGGCAGCAAAGCTTCAGTCCCTTACGGAAACCTCTGCCGCCATCTTTATTGATGGCAACCCTGCGCGAACAGCAGAGAAAGGTAGGTGAAGCGCTGGGGATGGCGAGGGATGGCGGGGGATGGCGGGTGGTTCGGAAGCTCATCTTGCGATCCACGGGATTGCAGAAGGGAAGCAGAGGGGCCCGGGACAGGCTAATGCCCAAGGGCCCCCGCATTCCTGGAGCCGGCCCTGGTGGCAAATACACTCTGCAAAAACAAAGGAAAAACATCACTGACTTTGTAAAACAAGCATAGCTTGCTTATTTTGGAGTGAAGCTTGGAGATCAAGATAAGTCTTGGGCTCCCCATAAGGTTTGCAAAACCTGTGTAGAGTGCCTACGACAGTGGAAAAATGGAGAAAGGAAACATTTAAACTTTGGTGTGCCTATGGTGTGGAGAGAGCCGCTAAACCATCACGATGATTGTTATTTTTGTGTTGTGAATGTGAAAGGCTTCAATCGCTACAAGAAACATAAGTGGGAGTATCCTGATTTGGACTCAGCAAGGCGACCTGTGCCACACAGCGAAGACATTCCCATACTAGTGTTTACCTCACTGCCTGACCTTCCATTGTTAGATGTTGAAGAAATGCTGGACGTGGAGTGTAGCACAGGTGGTAGCCCTGGAAGTGGATATGAAGAAAGCTTTTCAACACCTGAGCAGTTCTCCCAAAAAGAACTCAATGATCTGATACGAGACCTCAGTCTGTCAAAGCAAGCATCTGAACTTTTAGCATCCAGGCTAATGGAAAAGAACTGTCTACAGCCGGAAGCTAACATAACAGCTTATCGGACAAGAGAGGAGAGACTTCTTCCATACTTCAGCCAAGATGAAGAACTTGTATACTGCAATAACATTCTTGGACTTCTTCTCCAAATGGGACTACCGGAATATCAACCAGAAGATTGGCGGCTTTTTATAGACAGCTCCACCAGAAGCTTGACGTGTTTTATTGCACAATGGTAACCGCTATGCATCTCTTCCAATTGCTCACTCAACAAAACTTAAAGAAGAATATGAAAATATCAGAATGGTCTTGCAGAAACTCTGCTATCATGAGCACCAGTGGTCTATTTGTGTTGATCTAAAGATGGTGAACTTCTTGCTTTGGCAGCAAAGTGGATACACGAAGTACCCTTGTTTCATCTGCTTGTGGGATAGTAGCGCAAAGCGAGATCATTGGAAAAAAGTGACATGGCCTTCAAGGGAACATATGACTGTAGGTGCAGCGAACATCATTAAGAAGCCATTGGTTGTCAGAGAAAAAATCATTCTCCCACCACTCCATATCAAGCTTGGACTGATGAAGCAATTTGTTAAAGTCTTGGACAAAGATGGCGATTGCTTCAAATACATTTGTAGATCGTTCCTTGGACTGACTATGGAAAAACTAAAAGCAGGAATCTTTGATGGTCCTAAAATTTGTAAACTCATCAATGATTTGAATTTCACTAAATTTATGAATGATGTTGAAGCTTCTACCTTGTGCAGTTATGTCTCAGTTGTCAAGAACTTCTTGGGTAACCACAAAGCAGACAATTATGAAGAATTGGTGCAAAACATGCTCGCTAACTTTAAACATTTGGGTACTAATATGAGCATAAAGGTACACTATCTCCATAGCCACTTAGACAGGTTTCCGGATAATCTTGGTGATTTTAGTGAGAAACAAACGGAGAGGTTCCATCAGGATATAAAGGTGATGGAGGAAAGGTATCAAGGCAGATGGGACAGACACATGATGGCAGACTACTGTTGGATCCTCCAACGTGATTGTCCTGATGCCCCACATAAAATAAAATCATATACACAGCGTTTTTCTATGCATTAATTGTGATTATCTGAATCAGCTTACTTTGTTTTAATGTTATTATACTGAATACAACGCCATTAGGTATTTCATGTGTTTACTTTTGTATGATTTGAGACAGTTTCCATGTTGTTTGTGGGTTGGCTATGCCTGACCATTAAATTTTTTGAATTTGTTATGTTTTTCAATGGGGGCATCCATTATCTCAAAAATTAGAGCCAATCTAGCGAAACCGATGCCATATTCGGAATCAGCGACACAAAGTTACCCTAAAATCGATCAAACATCATTGGCAATAAAATTAGTGTTGACCAGTGAGTTTGAACGTGTAATCTCTGATTGTGGAGTCCTGGGGTGATTGTAGAGGACTGGAGCTGGGGCATACAGCTACTCATGGGTGTATCCAATTCCCTGACTTTGCAGATTCCCCAGGTGCAGGGTCTTCCAGTGTGGTAGTGTCAGATTGCTCTTAGGTCCAGTATGTGCCTGGGTTGGTAGACCCATCATCCTATGAGGTTGTGGTTGTGAGTAGTCTTAACTACAGTAGACAAATTTAAGAAATATAGGTCCTCAGTCTGAAGCAGACTCTGATTTCCACCCCAATACATATGGGCTATACCCCAGAGATAATGGGGACTAAGCAAGAACCAAGCAGCCTGGCTTCAAAATGCAGTCCTGGTTGCCAAGAGGCTGATCTTGCAAAAATGGAAGGCCCAGAAGTGACCCAATAGATATCACTGATCTCATGACCTCTTGACCCTTGCAGCCAATAAGAAAGTGATTTAAAAGAGAAAATCTGGGTAACTTTGAATATCTCTGCTTTCTTGACCTGCTTGGGGATTGAAAAGGTATGTGGGATCTCTGATTAGCTGGGAAAGCTGTCAGAGGCTCTAAGAAAATAGCCCCTTTCCCCTCCTCCTTTTTTTCTTTCTCTGTGCTCTGTTAATCTATTTGTTAATAATTATGTCATATCATTTGGGCATCTAGAGGTCGGAGCTCTTGGGATGATGGAAAGATATTGGGGGAGCTACAGTTTTGTGGGAAAGGGATGGATGAGGACAAGAAGGGAGAAATTGCATTTAGTTTGGACAAAATGTTTTGGAGTACAAGTCTTTTTACTGTATTATTATATTTTAAATAAAATAGGAATAAAATGAATGGGTCTGCCAGTGACTACCAGCTATGATAGTGAGATAGAGACTCCATGGTCAGAGTCAGTATACCTTTGAGTAACAGATGGTGGGGACTTCCGGGAAGGGTGACTTAGCCTGTGCCTGCTTTTGAGACGGGCTCCTGCCTCAAAAGAAGCTTATTCAGATATATCAGTCAGTTTTTTCTTTTTTTTTTGACTGATTAAACTTCTCCCGGGTAGGGAGAAACGAAGAGATTAACCTCAAAGCCTATTTTTGTTGGGACGACCAGATCTCATTAATTTATGGGACGAGGTCCAGCCGACGAAGGTGGGACGGATTTTCAACAGCAAGCTCTATCTGTTAAAGCGAACGTTCATCTTATCTTCTAAGAGAGAACGCACTAACAGGCAAGCACCCTTCTTTCTATATTTTTCTTTTACTTGACTTAAATTGTTGCTGTTTAAAAGAGATTTGCCAGATTGATCGGTTTTTGACATCTCACTGGGGAGCCGTAACTTCTCTCTGCTACGCACTAATTAATAGCTTATCTCTGTTTTTGTTGCAAAAAGCTGTCCTGGATTTGCATTCTAAAGATACACACAGAAGAGGGATTTCTATTCCAGATTTTTATTTTGAAAAATATTATACTGTTTTGAGACTACTCTCTTTTTGGTCTATTTTATTTTGACGAATCTGTTTCTTGACGATTGCCATTAATTGTTTCGATCCTGGGAACTGCATTTTGTTTACTTAACTATTGGAGAGATAAGGCTGTCTGCTCTGTTTATACTGTGATGTCACCAAGTTTGGAGTATTAACCCAATTGTTGCTGAAATAAGAAGTGGTTTTCCTATATTTTTCTTTTAAAATGGCAATTAAGAAAGTGGCTGAGAATCTGGAAATAACTATGTTTCAGAAAATAATGGATGAGATTGAGATAACGAAAATTGAATTGAGTAAAATGAAGCAGGAGATTAAAGATATAAGGGTCCCTGTGAGAGAGGTGACCCTGGAAGGGGTCCCTGTGAGAGAGGAGACCCCGGAGATTGGAACAGGGGTCCCTGTGAGAGAGGAGACCCTGGAGACTGGAATAGGGGTCCCTGTGAGAGAGGAGATCCCGGAGATTGGAACAAACGTGGAACAGGAACAAGATTTGGAGTCTATGGACTTTAGAAATAAAATCTATTGTTTGGAACTCAATGTTATCTCTGAAGAAATTAATGAAGATTCTAGAGATAAAGTTATCAATGGCATGGATTATCTTCTGGACTGGAATGATGTGATGGAGCCCAATATAGAGAAAATCTATGGAATTATCTGCAGCCATGTGACAATGGAAAAACTTTTAAGAGATGACCCAGTGTATTTTGAAAAAAAGAACAGAGATATGATTTTACAGCAGTATTTCAGCAACCTATTCAGAATGGATGGCAAGAAAATATTTGGGATAGAGGTAATTCCCATCAGACTCTTACTATATGACTATGGCTTTGACAGCAAGATTATTATGGAATACTGATAATGGAAGATTGGATATTGAAATTACTGGACTTAACAAGACTACTGAAGATGGAAGATGGAAAATGGAACTAATAGAGATAATAGAACAATGGCTACTGAAATTACTGAACCTAACAGATTCTGATGTGATGGATTAATTGAAATGTTTATTTTGACTATGGTTATGACAATAAGATTATCATAATTAGTAATGAGATGGATTAATCGATATGCTTATCTGGAAAAAAAAAATTGATAGATATATTTCTTAAAGAATTGAAACCTCTCTTTGACTTTTTGTGGAAAGAATAAAGTAATGTTTATGAGATTTGATGATTAAGTAAGATAACTACTGGAGGAAAGTGATTTTATAATATGACTTAAGAGACAGGATTGCTATATATTATAGACTTATAACTGATTTGATCTTTGACAAATGGGAAGTCAATATTTTACTCTTTATTTTTTATTTTTGTTTATTTTTTCTTTTTTTCTTTTTGTTTAACTATTTTTGATTTTGTTTTTTGTCTTTGAATGTTTTATGATTTTGTCTTGTATGTTTTATGAAAATCTGAATAAAAATTATTGAAAAAAAAAGAGTAACAGATGGTGGGAACACACCACAAAAAATGGCTATAACCATTTCTGCTTATACCCTGACTGGCTACTGTTGGGGGAAAAAACTGGACCCTGGCCTAATTTGATGGCTCTTCTTATATATTTAATCCTGGATTTGATAAATATACATGTCTAAAACTTACTCCTACTTAAGTTTATTTATTAAGAGTGTAATCTTTCCTACCACTAAATTTAAGAAATCCCTTAACATTTACCAATTTCCACTCAATGATGCCAGTAGGTTGAACTTCAGTGCTTCCCCCTGTGCATACCATTTTCAGTAAGATGACTCTGAGGGACATTTATGCAGCTGTAAGGGCTCCAGAAGTCTGAAAGAGTGTTTCCCCCTCTAATTTCTCATCAGTATTCATGTCAGTGTTTTTGGCTAATGGACAGTCTTGTGCTTCCAGATACACAGCTAAAAATGGACATTGGTGCCAGCTGAATTAGACCTTTCAAGTAGAGATGCTTGGAATCGGTACTCTTCACACATCACAGGCCATACGAAACCTTCTGCTCCTGCTGTTTTGCTGCAGCTACCACATCCCATGCTCATGAAGAACAAGAACAGGGGTATTAACATAGGCTGAGAAATAGCCACGGTTTTGCTTATCCTTGCCAAGCTTATACTTTATAATGTATTGTTGCGCACCTCCCCCAATCTCCGAGTGGTGAGATTTCAGGGGGTCCCTGCGCCCATCCAGGGTTTGGTTTCCTTTGGGAAGAAGGCCAGCGGAGACTGCGGTGTCTTTATGAAATATGGTTTATTTATGTACACACATTCCAACCTGA
The DNA here is from genome assembly GCF_030035675.1 of Rhineura floridana. Classification (NCBI taxonomy): domain Eukaryota; kingdom Metazoa; phylum Chordata; class Lepidosauria; order Squamata; family Rhineuridae; genus Rhineura; species Rhineura floridana. The sequence goes on from NC_084482.1 coordinate 77,110,719, forward strand.
GCTTAGGATGGAGGGGTTCAAGGCATCAGCAGTCTAATATCCAGCTTTTCCATCTAGGTGCAGGGGCATCCTATCACCACGATGCAGGGAGCCAGCCTCTGCGCATGCCTGCCACCCTAGTTCTCCTAGAACACACACTGCCAACTCCAAAACACACTTCTCCCCGCCCAGGAGTGGGGGGGAGACTCTCCTCCAGTAGAGTTTAAAATGACAAAAGGATCTTCCCAGCCCCTTTCACCAGTTGCCGGGGCAATTAACAGGCCCCTTAACTACCTGACCACTCTATTTGATTAACAAAGGAGATTCATCTGGCTAGCAGAGCCAGCCTCCCAGGCATAGGATTCCAAATCAGAGGCTGGAAAGGTGACCCACAGAAATCATCCATTCCAGCCCCCCCCCCCATGCTCATAACAGTATATTCATCCAAGAAGCATATTTTGGCATATACAGAGAGACTTCTTCTAAGAATATGTTACAGAATTTGATAAAAAATTCTTGTTGCCTGCTTTAGTTTTTTTTTTTTTGGCACTGTGGCCACATTCAGTAGCAATACAGTACTGACATTTGAGAGTGGAAGGTGCAGGGCGTCTGTCAGCTAGCTACCTGGCCTGGAATCGGCATCCTGCTTACTTAAGCTGGCAGGAGGAAGGTAGGATGCAAGGGAGCTTGAGCTTTCTCCTGATTTCTTGGTGGGTGTGGATTGGCACTGGATCAAAAGACTGCCTGTGGAAGTAGCTGAGGTGGAAGAGTTCTGGCTAAAGGCTTTGCAGGCTGTGGCTACAAGCTGGGACAGGAAAGGATGAGATAAGGCCCAAGCCAAGCCAAGCCTCTGCTACTTCCCATTTAAGGTAATTTTTCTTGGTTGCCTTTAGGGGGACACAAGGAGGCATGATATCCTCAGGAAATGTAACTCAAATGATTACTTTTACTAATCAACACTGGGGACAATTATTTACACAGTAAAATGTCTTTCTTTACTTAACCTCATTATATTGAGCTGATATCACACACAGTTCTAATTCCTGTAGAAGTGAAAGGCAGCTTCCATTTTGAATGAAAAGTTAGTTTCCGTTAGAGCTGAGCGCTATGTTTCAAAGTATTCCCAATGCATAAAACTTTTAATGCCCCATTGGAAAAGGGAGTGCAAGTGGGCAGCTCCAAGGCTAATAGGCAGGAAGCATTAGCCCAGCTGTTCCAAAATGGGGAGTGCTGACCCGTTTGCTTTGGGAACAGGGACAGGACCATGTTCCTCTCTCACATCAGTTCAGAGTGAGAACACTATGGCTATGGTTTTCTTCAGTAACATTACTCTGCAGCCAAATCTGATTGTCTATGATGTCATCACATCTACTATGTGGTCCTTGATTGGCTGGGATCACTTGTTAAGAAATGAAATAAGGTGGGAAAATAGCACCAAAGCAGGAAATTCAGTGGTTTACGAACAGAAATGAGGTAGGACTAAGGGTTGGGGATAGGTTCAATACCTGCTGCAGATTATTACCATTCAGTTGTTGCAGGCAGGATTCAAAAAGAAGCACTTACACCTGGCTGCTTCTAGAAGAAAATTTAAATGTAGTCAGTTGTATGCACTCTGTCCTACTCTGTACAATTTTGTTGTTCTTTGAAAATAACATATTCAAAAAGCTTCACAGTAATGCTGATGCTTGCACTGTATGTTTGCTTGATTTGTGATTATACTTCTGGCAGACTATCTCTTCTGTTCGGATAGCCCCATAGCCTGTGTGCCAGCCAGACCTCAGAATTCTGCATAATAACAAAGTATTATTATACTGTTATAACAAAATATTACACTTTCAATCTAACCCATAGATTCACATATGCTCTGATGTACATGTGGAGCTGTTGCATGTGCAGGCCATCTCATTATTTTAGTAGAGGCAGTAAATCCATCCATGCGTGCAAAGGAACGTACTTGTGAATCTTCTATCTCCACTGAAATGAATGAGAAAGCCATTGCAGGGAGAGGTACTTTTGTGCCTGTTTGAATTAGAATGTGTATCTCTATTACAAGGATATTGTTCAAATACTGTCCATCAATGAATTGCAAAAGCTCTCCTTGGACATTCAATTTCCCCATGCAATTAGAATAGTATGAGTGAGAGTGTGGATGTGCTGGCTAGTCCTGCCTCTTCCATCATGTCCCTGTGCCCAGCTCCACTGTCCTCCCTATGTTGAAGGGCAAATGTCTGCAGTGGCCAGCCTGATGTACTCATGGAGGCTTTACACAATTTAGAATCCTGATGATGCAGGATTCTGTTCCTTTTGCTACTACACTACAGGGAACAATGATCACTCAAGATCTTGTCATTTATCTTCCATTTTCAAGTTTTGTGGTTGCATTTGATACAGCAACTGTAACTATATGCATAAGATAAAAAGTTATTTTTATCAAATGACTAAAAAGATTGATGAGTGTAGCATTGTGGTTAATGACTGGGACCCTGCTGTTAGGACAAATTCAGTCAAGAGAATACTGGTTAACAAGAATGTAAAAAAAAAAAAAAAAGACCAAAAGAGGTCAGAGGTGTGCTGTACAGAGTGAGGAAATGCAGACACCTAATCAGCTGAGTTACTCGAGTTTTTATTGCAGCACCTGGAGCAGATTCTTATTTTTTTATTTTTGCACCAGCGAATGTGACACATATAGTTGGTTCATTGGGTTTCCTCTGTTATCGTAGTTTGTAATGAATTACTGCTGGCACCACAGTTTGGGGAAAAAACACCAATTTCTTTTAGTACTTGCATAAAGAAAGCATTATAAAATATAGTATGGGGGGGGAAAGTCTGTTCTTTGAGGTAACTGAATCCTTTCATCTTATATGTGCATAATCATAGTCTATGTACATGATTTTACCCTAAAATACCACTACTGTTAGCTTGGAAAAAGAGAGGCCGTATTAACATGGCTGTATCTTTCATCCCAGAAAAAGCTATTTTCTTTAATCAAGGGCATACACATTTTGTACTTCTCAGCCTTGACAACATTATTTTAATTATCTGTTTGTGTAGGAACAGGGACTCAATTTTTATTAATGGGACAATTTAGATGATAATGTGGAAAAAAACTATTCTGTGTATTTTGTTAGAACACATTTGCATTAGTCCAGCAATGGTGAACTATATATAAAAATAAGTTCCCAAGTGGATCATTGGTTTGGATCTGTATGATTAGACGTTTAAGTGCTTCTGTTGCATTCTGTGCACACTGAATGAACAAGTTGCAAAAGGTGGAGAAACCTATCTGGATAACCATATAAGAGGGAATAATATGAATCAAGCCTCATGTATAATGAAGACATGAATCACAGGACCAAATTTGGCAGCTGTGCAGCTGAAGAAAGCATCCTGAAACCATGCCTGATACCTAGATTGTTATAGAAAGCACATGGCTGTAGACTACACCCATGTTCTTTCCTTAGCTTCTACCTGCACCTGTTCCTCCACCATCCCATCCAGAGAGACGAGAATAAAGAGGATCTCTCTTGCCAGCTTTTTACCCTCAACTAGCCATCCTTTAATGGACTGTTGGATAGCACTGATGCATTTTCTAGCCATTCCTGCAGGGCAACTGCACGGAACGCTTTCTACCAACTTCGGTTGGTGGCCCAGCTACGTCCCTATCTCAACAGAGACAATCTCGCTTCAGTTGTTCATGCTCTGGTAACCTCTAAATTAGATTACTGTAATGCGCTCTACGTGGGGCTGCCTTTGAAGACGGTTCGGAAACTGCAGCTCATGCAAAATGCAGCGGCCAGATTGTTAACAAGGGCCAGGCGGTCCGAACATATAACACCGATTCTGGCCCGCTTGCACTGGCTGCCTATATGTTTCCGGGCCCAATTCAAGGTGCTGGTTTTAACCTATAAAGCCTTACACGGCCTGGGACCACAATACCTGATGGAACGTCTCTCCCGATACGAACCTACCCGTACACTTCGTTCAACATCGAAGGCCCTCCTCCGGGTGCCTACTCAGAGGGAAGCCCGGAGGATGTTAACCAGAAAAAGGGCTTTCTCAGTGGTGGCCCCCGAATTATGGAACAATCTCCCTGTGGAGGTACGCCTGGCGCCAACATTATTATCCTTTTGACGCCAGGTTAAAACATTCCTTTTCTCCCAGGCATTTTAATAAATTTAATAATTTAATAATTTTAATTTTAACATTTTAACATCTCAACTTATTTTTAGCATCTTAGTATGCTAGTATATTTGTATTTTAGTATGTTTAAATTGTTCTATAAATGGTTTTAATTGTATTTTGCTGTCTTGTTGTGAACCGCCCAGAGAGCTTCGGCTATGGGGCGGTATAGAAATTTAATAAATAAATAAATAAATAAATAAATAAATAAATAAATAAAAGACAGAGACTGCTAAGCATAGTTAGTATACTGGTGATATTTTGTATTTGCTTAATTATTTAGGGAATTTATATACCAAATTCTATGTTCACTTATGACTTCCCTGAGTGTCATCTGCCTGCCTGAGTAAAACCCAGAGAGGCTGAAAAGCACAAAGAGCCCTACGGCTCCTTCTAGAACATCAAATTTATTATGGCATAAGCATGGTGTAGCCAATCTGGTGCCCTCCAGACGTTGTTGCATCTTAACTCCCACCAGCCCCAGCCAGCATGGCCAATGGCTGTTGATTATGGAGTTCAACAATATCTGGAGCGCATTGCGTTGGCTATGGCAGCATACACTTTCATGGACTCATCCACAAAACATGTATGGAATAATAAATTTGTTAGTCTTTAAGGTGCCACAAGACCCTTGCTGTTTTTGCCGAAACAGATGGACACAGTTGTTCCAGGGAGGCCAGGAATTCATGGGCATGGAAGTACCCAGGACAAGCACTTTGCAACAGCAATGCTACTGGAATGTCACCTAGGGTCTATCAAAATTTTGGCTTCTGCCTCAATAGCACAGGTGTGGCAAGTGTTTGAATGAGTTCCCATGCCACAGCAGGCAGAATGAAAAAAGCAATCATAAAGCCACTCCTGTCACTTACATCTTAATTCTGTATGGGTCTGGTGGATTATAGAGAATTTTGATGGGATCAGCTATGTCAAAACAGGTGATATTCCATGATAGGAGCCACATAGAGTGTTTGCTCATTTAATGTGGAATTTGCATCGGCTACCCAGACTCTCATGGAGGAAGATACCTATTTCCTGTTGGTTATCTGAAATGTTCCCAGTGAGCTTCACAGCCATGTGCCAGATACATCTAAACTAAAGTGCCCTCCTCCATCATGGATGCTCTTCCCTCTGTGGGTTGTATTCAGAGGACAAGCATCCATGACATTTCAGTGTTCACAGCTTGTTTGCAGACATACATCTCCTTTGCAAATGTGAAAGTATTAATCACATTTATGTTAATATATAGTAGAACTGAATGAAAATATTGGACTCAAAACTATGGTGTTCAGATGCAAACAAGGACAAAGTTTCTGCACCTTCCTTTCAATATCGTGTCTTATACTATGCTATTAGAGGCACAGGAGTCCTATCCCTTTTTGCACCTGGCCACCCTAGCTCTGAAGTATTAACTCATATTTTACTTCATTGACTTGCCACTTGATATCCTTGATCTTTCCATCACTTCCAGACTTTATAACCGAGTTTGTAAGAAGCACAAGGCCAAACAGGTGAGCTTGTTTCCTCAGTGAGAGAATGGAACAAGGAGACTTTTTAACAATGGGCTTGTTGAGAATGTGTTAAGAGCAAACGTTGGTTGAGGCCCAACCAGGTTTTCATATAAGGCTTCTGTTTCAGCTAAGTGGCCCATTTCTGCTTGGCTGATGTGAAACTCCACTATCCTGTCATAGTTTTCCTCTGAAGATGATGAGATTCCCAGAGCTTGTTGCTGCCGTCACAGAATCCTGTAAACTGACACTCATCTCTAACATCAGAGCCCTGTCAGTGCTATCTTGCTGCTGGCTATAATTTGACTGCTTCAATTGCCTGTTGCTACTAGAACACCACAAGAAACAGGGCAAATAAGGAAGTAGGGTCAAGAGTTGCTAGTGGACCTGCAATTGAGAAAAAAAAGAGCACAACCACTGGTCAGGTGTTTTTGAAGACAGGTGCCTGCTGATTGAACTGACCCTGATTGTCAACAAAAGAGTCTTAGTAACAACAGATGTCAGTGACTTAGACCATATGTTGTTACACAATTGCTTTGGAAGCTGACACAGTTCCAATTACAATACATCCCCATGGAGATGAGTTATTCTAATGATTAATGACTCTTGATCTCTCAAGCTGTTTCTACAAGAGCACTAATATTTGATAAAAAAAAGCACAGAACTTTGCTTTTCAGAGTTGCCGCATGTGTGTGCTGACTTCCATGGTTGTGCAGGGACCTATCCATCTGTAAAAACAAGGAAGGGTGAAGGAAATGGGGAGAAAATGTGTGTGTGTGAAAACAGAAATCCAGTGTAAGTATAGCAACGGTATGAACAGATAGCTACTGCTTGACTGGCAATGAGCAAGGGACAAGCACTGTTTTGCAAGACTGTCGGCATGAATTATTCAAATCACACTGTTTGTCATTTTCCTGGCTGAACCCTTTTCCCTCTGGTCCTTGGTAAATCCCGTCTAGCAGTTTACCTGCCAGAGAACACTATTTCCAAATCTTCAACGCTCCACTTGGTAATTTCCAGGGCATCTCTGCTGGAAATGCATTATTTACAAGAGAGTTTTGTGTGGAAAGGTATTAAGGAAAATTGTATAAACCTTGCAAACCTGGCTTGAATTAGGAGCAGAGAGCAAGAAGCTGTAACATAATTTTTGCAGCTTGGCTACAAAAGAAGCCTTGCTACTGTGGACAAGCTTGTAAGCATCAACCTGGTGTTTTTGATTCTCCATGCTCCTGTTTTATGGCTATGTCTCAGCATGGAAATAGAATAACAGCTCATTTTCATTCGTAGGAATATGTCACAGATAGCACTCCCTGGGCTGCCAAGGATGTCAGGCAAATAAGATGTGATGGTTTTTCTCAATGTCCTGTGGACTCTCAAAGTTAAGGGAACACCTGCTAGTAAGCAATAAATTTCATAGCGAATGGAAGCTAATTGAAAAACCAAGGACTGTGAGTTTGGGACAGAGACCAAACTTTTGAAAGAATTTGGGGGGCAGGGGCAGAGGCAGGGAAGGATTGAGCATATTTTTTAAAGGAAGAAAATACCTCCGGCAGTTTTAAATATGTGATATCAACAGTGGCTAATAAGACAATGTGGCTGCAGTAAATGACTTTTGTTGCTTAACAGCTACTAAGGGTGAGGGTGTGCACTTGCATGGTGTTGACTTCACCAGGGCCAGCCTCCATTGTGTGACATAGAAGCAGCAGAGGACTACTTCCCTTCAGTCACTGTTCACCAGCAACTGATTATACTACTATTGCACCACCTGCTGCTATCTGGTAGCCTAGGGCAGAGATCCTGGATCTCCAGATGTTGCTGGACTACAACTCCCATCATCCCCAACCAGTTTACCAATGGCCAGGGATAATGGGAGTTGTAGTCCGACAGCATCTGGGGATCCAAGGTTGAAGAAGGCTGGTTCATGGGACAATAACTGCTTAGGTCTGGTCATTAATTCATATGCAAAGAGAGGTTGTTGTTATGTGCCTTCAAGTTGGTTATGACTTATGGCGACCCTGTGAATCAGCGACCTCCAATAACATCTGTTATAAACTACCCTGTTCGGATCTTGTAAGTTCAGGTCTGTGGCTTCCTTTATGGAATCAATCCATCTCTTGTTTGTTCTGTCTCTTTTCCTACTCCCTTCTGTTTTTCCCAGCATTATTGTCTTTTCTAGTGAATCATGTCTTCTCATTATGTGTCCAAAGTAGGATAACCTGTTTCATAATTTTAGGTTCTAGTGATAGTTCTGGTTTATTTCGTTCTAACACCCAATTATTTGCCTTTTTTGTGGTCTTTTTGAACAGAGTATTCAAAATGCAAAGAGAGGGACCACAGCTTAAACATGGTATAAATCCATGCCTTTTGATCCTGATGCATCACCATGTAATCTCAGATGCTGGAATGAAGAGTAGGGCTGTTCAGCAGTGAAACAGAGGTATTTTACAAATGCTTATTACCTCTTTACATATTTCAGGCTGACCCTGGCACTAAAAACAGAGTTAAAGAATTGGGCTGCGATGACTATTGGCTGAAATAAAGCCCTGCTTAGATCTATAGAGAAAAAACAGACAGTGAGAAACAGCTGAAAGGAGAAAAGGAGCCTTAGAAAATAACTTTTGTTATTTTAAAGGCTTACACTTTCAGAGGCTTCAGACTAATGATGTATGAAATGGAACTATTAATAGGGAAGCATGGAAGGTAGTTATGAAAATGGCAGAATCATGGTGGCTTCCGATATCTACCACTGAGAAAGAAGAAAGCACAAGCAACTTTTTGTTGTTTCTTTTCTAGATCTCTTCTGAAGGATGTTAGGTATATGGTCTACAGTGAGATGCATTCTCTTACCATGCAACATAGGACAGCACATCTTACTATGAGGGGGTTATGGGGCTTCTCCTTCATAGGAGATACCTATTCAAAATAACTAACAGAGTTCTTCTCTTCACTCCCTAGTACTTCATATGGAATTCTTAAACGGGAAGCATTTACAGTATGTTCTCCAATCCAGACATCAAAATTTGGTACACTTGAGAACTCCAGGTGAGTAATAAGCCAACCTCTGTAATGAACTAGAGGCACTCTGCTCTTTTAGTCCTGGTAACTAAAAAGGAGACTTGTAAGTGGCATCTTTGATTAGACTCTGAAAGCAGTGGTTGTATTTGACACTGGGTTTGTCTGGAACTAGGAGAAAACTTGATATTAGAGGCCAGTATTGCAAATCCATACGATTTGTTGAACCTTGCTATACCTAGTTGTTCAAGTGGTATAGAATCAAAAGAGCTACAGGGCAGATTTCCTGCAACCCCAAATCCACAGTCCTAAAATGGAAGCAGAAGTTAAGAGTCGATCCTTCTGAATATTCCTTGAATGGAGTTAGCATATAAGCTGGGGTATGAATATTATAAAATAAATTTTCAAAAATTAATCAGCTTCAGAGCCACATCAGATATTATCCTTCTCTAAATACATGAGTGTTGAATAAGTATAATGTTGACATTGGCACAGGAGATGCCAGGCAATTTGGACATTATACAAAAGTGGTGATAGAGGAAACAAGAATTTAATGCTTCCTATGCATGCAGTGATGGAGGGAGATGGGTGTGCGCCTGTTCTGCATCTTATACAGAAAGCACAAAACAAAGTATAAGAGTCACTGTCCTGTCCTGTCCAAAGCCACCCTGACTTAGGGGTAGGTATGGGCAAATATGTCAATTATGGTGTATTTCAGTTTCTCATTTTTCCAATCTTAAGTTCAGCTCTTTACATTTCCACAGAATGTGCAAAAACTCTCCGGGAGACATTTATTTTGGATGTATTTTTGCAAGCCTGAAAAAAAGTTTTCTAGTTGCCCTCTTATCCTTTTGGAAAAAGGAGTGGCAAGTGTGATCAATTCCACATGCCCAAGCCTGGAGAGATAACAGTGACAAGAAGAGGAGGAGGAATGGTATGAGAAGAAAAGTTTAAGAATGCTGTCTCTGCTATGCTCAACTTGACATATCAGTTGGGATATCATCCAGCAGGATTTCTCAGAAAATGTGTCCAGGAGCTTATGCTTTGTTTAATCTTATAGTCAGAATTGTAGACAGAACACTGCTGTATAGACTAGTCTCTAGAAATTTTATCTCCAAATTATGCCTTGAAGTAATATTTCAGTCTTCAACATAAGAATAACAGAAATTGTCCATTCTTCTCATTACTCTGCTTTTGTAGACCTCTATAGTTTTCTTAGAACTGACTGCTCTGCCAAAAAACAAAAGAAAAAGTATATTTATGAACTTCTGTTCATAGTGATTCTATGGTACTGTAAGTTTTTATTTAAAAGGCTTTGTCTTGATAGAGTCTTTGATTTTAACAGACATTTCATCACCTCCAGTCTGCCATGACAACTCCTGTCAGTTTGATACAGCTTGAAAACTGAAATTCCGGTGTCCCATTGACTATCTAATTCCACCACATTTTCCTAGATGATTATATATACATTTTCATTTAATAGGAGGAATACTTGTTTACTCACTTCAGGTGCAAACCGTACTTCTTTTTCTCTGAGAAGCATGTGATAGCAGCTGAAAGAAGCTAAGCTGTGAGCCCTTGGCTTGAGGCGCCAATTGTGTGCCAATTGAGTGCTCCCCCAGACAGTGACGGGAAAGGAAATCTCATTCTCCCACCAGTGCCAGCTCTCGCAGGATCACCTGCAATCCTGGGCGACCCCCCAAGAGTGTCTGAGAGGTGGAGTCAGGCCCGGGCCATTAAAAGGCCTTGGCCTGCTGAGTGCCAACCTCTTTCTTTGTGCACTGGCTTTCCCACCTAACCGTTCTTGATTATAGGGCATCACTGAGCTGTTCGTAACAGGATGGCTGGTTGACAAGGCTGGGTAGGAATTCTTCATCTCAGTGAAACTGGCCCTACTGCTGAGCAGGTTTTCTTATCTATCCCTCAGTAGTTCACTGTGCGAATGTTAGGCATCATTCACCTCTGCCATAACTTTAGGTGGAAATGGCACTGGGCAGGATCAAACATAAAGGGGACCCCCATAAGGGCTCCAGTGGGGTACACAATGGCCATGCCCCTAGCCTCATCCAGCTCATGATCTACCCCAACTGGCTGGTCAGGCAGGACCACAGGTTCCTTTGATTCCTGCCTTATTTGGGTCTAATGCTGGCCAACTCCCAAGGGTAGTTTCCAGCTGCTTGTTGGTCAGCTCACTATTCCTTCAGCAAGGGCTGCTGGAATGAAACGGATCCTTGCCCTACTGCCGTGCCAACCCCACTTTACTTGCTCTAATCAATAAAGTTGTAGCCCTACTTCACCCATAAATCCATGTTTGGTTGTGTTATCTCTGTTGCTAAAGGGGGCACGACATGCTCCTACCACACAACTGGCTTCTTATTTCCTTCTCCCTCTCCTTCCCTCTAATGCAACAAAAGGTGTGATGTGAAGTTATTCTGATCCACATTTCTCTACCCTGTCACCTCGCACACTGCTACTTGTGGGAAGGATGCACAGCATGATGATACCATGTCATGTGTTTTGTTGCATTATGTATTATTGGAGAGAAGGGGAGGAGATGTGTGGCTATTGCTATCAATGACTGCCATGAAGCTCATTGTAACATGTAGTTTAACTCATACAGCGCATTCACATTCCATGATGCTCCTCCAAGACTTGAGAACATCACATTCCTGCAATGCACACAACTAACTGTGAGACAAGAGCCATTAATGAGTCCTGTGAAGTAGAATTTGTTACTAGGGCTATTGGTATCTAGTGCACACAAGTATTCTTCTGGCTCTGTTAAATCTACTTAATTTTACTGTGGCCTGGTTCTGACATAATGAATTTGATCTAATAAACCAAGAACAAAGGTTGTGCTCCCTTTTCACTCCCTCTTTAAGACTTCCATGATTTCTTAAACCACAATTTCCCATTCCAACTGGGAAACTACACAGAGAGGAAGTAATGAGAAATTTCGCTTATACACCCCCCGCCCCGAAGTCTTGAATTCTGGTGTACGAGAGACTGGAAGAGGGACAGTGTGGATAAAACCCTTGTTCTCAGTCTAATAACTAAGGATGGGTGAGAAGTCAGGTTGAGTTCACATTTTGCACTTCCAAAAACAATATGTGAAATGCAGCAATCCTTCAGAATTCGTAATTCTCTAAATTTTGTGATGAAGTGCTCCAACAAGAAATGTTTACAAAAGGCATATATTAGGGGAAAGTGTCCATAGAAAACAGTAGAAATAACATAAAATGTGTTGTATTAGGAGAAATTGCATCAAAATGTGTATATTACAAGAAATGCACATTCAAATGCAGTCAAATTTTCATGAGGACTTTTTAAAAACAACAACTGTAAACTGATGCAGAGGTTGCAAACTGAATTTAAGATTGGAAAATTAGAAACTTAACAAACAAAAAATGATAGATTCAGCCATCCCTACTAAACACTACGGGTTGTACAGTATTCAATGCAGAGCTAAGCAGATCATTCCATCAGCGCAATGATTTCTCCTTGTGCAACTGAACTATTTCCCCCTTTCCTCCCTCCACACCTTCCCTAAATCTGTTATAGGTTTTGCCCCAACCCCCCAGAGCAGATTTGGGATGGTGCAGGGGAGTGCACTAGTGCTAACCTTTCTGCTAGCAGAACTTTTTAGCTGAACATTACCACATGGTTTGTTAGACCAAGGTTGTTACATCTGAACTGTTCCTTTATCTCTTTCATTGTTTTTCTTAAATCTGAGGATAGAAAACAGTCCATACAATTATTTTATAGTCCAAAGATACAACTTACAAAAATTGTCACAAACATTTTTTCCTGTTAGTGCAGAAAACATTATTTCTCCCTCTCCCCTGACACACGTATCAATAAATATGAGAACTGACACATGATTCAAGAATCATTACACAAAAGTCAGAAAAAAGAAATGCAATGTTATACAAATTTTGGATGTGAATTTCACAGTGTTAAGAAGAAATCTGAGTCTTGCGAGTTGGACAAATCTAAATCAGATCTCCATTTTGTCTGCTCATGATAACTCTAAAACAACAAACACTTGACACCATTTCTAATGAAGGAGCATCTGAGATACAGTGAGATCCTCATCTGAATAGTAACTAGGAGATAGCACTTTTAATTCCACGTATTTATGAAGGCTGGTAAGGTGGTGTATTTCTAGTTTAAGTCTTCAACTTGTTTTGCCCTTAATCACAGAATGTAAAGATCTCAAATGGGTTTTTGGCATGAATCAATGCATTACCATTGGATCGAAAGATAGAAATAATTTGTTATTTACTAGTGGTTATGGAATGAAATAGGTAAAGCTATTATTCCTGTTACCATGACAACAGCAAATGACACAGCTTATTCACCTAGTGAGTATATATACACAAGTAATCTTGCTTCACTAATTTGGAAAGTATATTTTTATGTTTGGATTTTTTTTAAGGAAAAGTGTTTTGAATGTTTCAAAAACAGAAAACCATTAGAACATAAACTGTTTTGATGGGTCAAATGAGAGTCCAGCATTTTGCAACCAGCAGAGGCCACCCAGAGATGACAAAAGTTGTTCAAAGAAACAAGTCTCCCCTGTCCCTCCATATCATGCACATAATTTACATGTGAACAATGATTAGATAGGCACTTATGGCCAAAATATATGTGACACTCAGGTTGTTGGGGTGTTACAAAATACAGTTGCAAGACTGTGCACTAAATCAGAAAACAAGCCAGGCCTGTACAGAAGGGATGGGCTCCAGTTGAACTAGGATGGAACCAGACTGCTGACACTTAAAATAAAAAAGTGGCAAAGCAGCTTTTACACTGACTGAGGAGGGAAAACTGACAGGAGCTGATGAGGGTCTGGTCTGGAACAAAACTCCTCCAGGGATAAAGATAAAAAATGATGAAAACTTAAATGGGGTAGGCCTAGAACTATGCAGTGTGAGTGCAGGGGCACAAGATAGCAAGCCAGAAAGGCAAAAGTACCACAGGCCAAACCAAAATTGCCAAAGACACTTGAAGAGAGACACTCTATACAAGTGCTTATATACTAATGCTAACTAACCAAGTATAGAGATGAGCGAGCCTTGCTGAAGCAGAACGAACACGACTTCTGCAAGGGTAAGTACTGTCTCACTAACATCGAGTTTTTTTGAGAGTGTCAACAAGTGGACATAGTGTGCTTGGACTTTCAAAAAGCTTTTGATAAGGTACCTCACCAAAGACTCCTGAGTAAGCTTAGCAGTCATGGAATAAGAGGAGAGGTCCTCTTGTGGATAAGGAATTGGTTAAGAAGCAGAAAGCAGAGAGTAGGAATAAATGGACAGTTCTCCCAATGGAGGGCTGTAGAAAGTGGAGTCCCTCAAGGATTGATATTGGGACCTGTACTTTTCAACTTGTTCATTAATGACCTAGAATTAGGAGTGAGCAGTGAAGTGGCCAAGTTTGCTGACGATACTAAATTGTTCAGGGTTGTTAAAACAAAAAGGGATTGCGAAGAGCTCCAAAAAGACCTCTTCAAACTGAGTGAATGGGCGGAAAAATGGCAAATGCAATTCAATATAAACAAGTGTAAAATTATGCATATTGGAGCAAAAAATCTTAATTTCGCATACTGTATATACTCAAGGGGTCTGATCTGGTAGTGACTGATCAGGGGCCGGTTCACATGGCGATTTCATGTGAGATGGGTTCTGCTTGCATGCCCGTTTAATTCACAGTGATCACATGATGTAGTAGGCAAAGGGAAGGCATCCCACTGCTTTTAGCTTTTAATCTGCAGCAAATCAATCCAATTTTAATCCGAAAAGGGAAGGAAAAACCGTCTGTACTTCATATCTCTAAGGGCTTGTAGACACTTAGCTCTGATGCTTTTGTGAGTCCACGTCCACTCCCTCCTCCCTTTGTTATGTCATTTCCTGCTGGCTCCTGTTCTGCAAGCCTGCTGCAAACGGTGCTTTTTTTTCTTACCCCCCTAACTTGTGCAAAAAAGCATAATATTGTTCAAACAAATATTTGTATTTCTGCTGGATTCTGAAAATACAAATAATCAAACTTGAGGATTTTTTTAATGAAACTTACTCTGGAACAAACTGAGCATGCTCGGTTGCTAAGGTAACCAGAGGAAGTGATAGCTTGACCTTAAGAGGGTGTGGTTATTAGGAAGCCACATGATTGACTCTTTCCCTTCAGTGTGAATGGAAAACAGTGATTGGAAGTAAGTAAGTGTGATCTTTAAACTCCTATCGTGATGGAAAAAGTGTCGTCTTTAAAACGGCTTTCAGCTCCTGTGTGAACGAGCCTCAAGAATGAAGCCTTGGGATTATAATGGATAGCTCAATGAAGATGTTGATCTGGTGTGTGACAGCTGTGAAAAAGGCAAATTCTATGCTAGGGATCATTAGGAAAGGTACTGAAAATAAAACTGCCAATATCATAAATGCCGTTGTATAAATCTATGGTGCATATGCATTTGGAATACTATGTACAGTTCTGGTTGCCTCACCTCAAAAAGGATATTGTAGAACTGGAAAAGATTCAGAAAAGGGCAACCAAAATGATCAAGGGGATGGAGCGACTCCCCTATGAGGAAAGGTTGCAACATTTGGCACTTTAAGTTTAGAGAAAGGTGAGTAAGAGGTGACCTAATAGAAATGTATAAAATTATGCGTGGCGTGGATAAAGAAACCTTTTTCTCCCTCTCGCAGAATATTGGAACTTGTGGATATCCAATGAAGCTGAATGCTGGAAGATTCAGGACAGACAAAAGAAAGTACTTCACACAGCACATAGTTAAACGATGACATTTGCTCCCACAAGAGGCACTGATGGCCACCAACTTGATGGCTTTAAAACATGATTTGACAAATTCATGGAAGAGAACGCTATCCATGGCTACTAGCCATGATAACAATGCTCTGCCTCCATAGTCAGAGGGGGTATGCTTCCAAATACCAGTTGATGGAAGCCATAGGATGGGAATTTTCTCTTGCACTCAGGTCCTGTTTGTGGGCTTCCTATAGGCAACTGGTTGGCCACTGTGAGAACAGGAAGCTGGACTAGATGGGCTATTGGTCTGATCTAGCAGGCTCTTCTTATGTTCTTAAAACCAGGATGTCAGGAAAGGGGCTTCTAACTTCTCCCCTCCATGTTATTTTTCTACTAAAAATGACATAGAGACCCTGTTGCTTTTTGTCCTTAAAGGGAAAAGGTCTAGGTATTTGAGTCTTTCTCACTGTGGGGCAGAAAGCAGTTGGCAGTGGGGCAGAATGGCATGAGGGGAAAGAGTTACAAACCTCCCCCCTCCAATGGTCTCCTGCTTCAGTTTCTCACCTCCAAAGCTGTGTTTTGTAAAACAAAAGAAGTCAGAGATAAGTTACAGTTTGGACCTGAAGCCTTTTTTCACAAAGTCCTCCAATGGAGAAACCTAAACTATGTACTTTGCTAGAACAGCATTTTCTGGGATACAACACATTGGGTGTGTGTGGATGGAGTAGGCAGCAGGCATGGCTGTGAGAAAGACAAATGTGCACACAAGCTGCTGTTGGTTCAGTTACTGCTTAGCTCATCTTTTGTAGAGATAAACCCTTTGTCTTTTTCTAGAGTTCCACCTAACAAATGGAATTAGTGCGCAATAAGGTGGGTTTTCTTTTTAAAAAATGCATAGCTGATACTGCTAGATAGTGCTGAGAATGCTGATGTGAAAGGAAAGAAACCCAGGCAAGTAATTAGTATGAATGATGTGCATCTGTTTTCATGCAGACTTACCTGGCTAATTCTAAGGAAATCATTCATCTATATTAAGCATTTACCTGAATTTGTCTCTGCTGAAGTTCTACTGCTGGAGGAATATATAGACAGTTTTGCTATGAAGTGCTAATTTCCCCTTACAACAAAATAATGCAATCCCTTTTCAGATCACAAGAAAAGGCAACAGTGCAGTATATCACGGTGTTCATATTATTACATAAACATCACACCATTTATCAACTGTTTATTTTCAGGGAAAACAACAATCAAATCTCAGATGTTAATTAACAAACTTTAACATCTTCCTTGATTTTTATTTCGTGCTGAATGAAGCTAGCAACTTTTGTGCTAACTTGAATTTAATGCAGTTTACAAGAACAAAGATAGGAAGTTTTGAAGTATGAACTATAACAACCTATGTCCATCATTTTTTCGGTTAAGCAATATCAGCCATGATGGTGGTTTCTGAATGTTTTACTATTCTGAAGGAGTGTCACAAAAAACTAATACTGAATTACAGAAGACCCACTAAAACAAATATTTTAATGAAACATCTTTAGAAATTTAGATGCAAAAGTACTATTTTTCGCAGAATTTATTATCATTTGACAAGGATTTTTGCAGGGATGCTAATAACAAACAACGTAACTTCATGGGAGTTTATACCTTTTCAAAGGTTCTGTCAAGTGTTATAATGAGCCGAAAGGGACAGAAAAGGGATGTGTGTGTGTGTGTGTGTGTGTGTACACCTACATGCGTATTAAAAACACCAACAAATAAAAATATATGGAAAAAGACATTCAATTGTACAGGGAAAAAATATCTGCCAGTTCTTACTGCACATTATCTTTCTGTAATTCAGGTTTCTTTCTTTTCCAACAAGAAGTGAAAAACTATGGCTTGGGTCTCACTAAAGCTGAAATCCTATGCATACTTACTTGGGAGCGAGCTGTATTGAACTTAGTGGGACTTGTGTCTGGGAAAACTTGCAAAGGATTGAGCTGCATACCTAGCACTCTTCAGGCGTTCCCTGTCATGCGATTACCATTGCATGAGGGGGTGGGGAGAACAGGAGACGCTGCTTTAACCCACCCCTCCCTTGCATCAGTATCCCCGTAGCACACTGCATGTTTGGGACTAGACTCCTGCCATGAGGAGCCTTTTCTACTCATCCAGGCTCCCCCATGCAATTTAGAAGCCTGATCTTCCAATTGCCCAGGGACTGGGAGCCTACACAAGCAGAAGAGGCTCCCCACTACCATACCTCAACATGAGCGCTGTTGGATTGGTACTGGTGATTTGATGGAGGGGTTGGAAGGGGCCAGAGATCACATTCCTGTGCTTGTTTTCACAGAATGGTAATTGTGTTGAGCAGAGGAACACCTGAAAAAGGACTCCTGCATCTGATCTGCACTATTTCAGATTGAAGGTGAAGCTCACTCAGACTCTCCCTCCCTGCCCAGTGGGACAGTCACATATTCCAGGACCGTATCCTGAGAGAAGCCCACCCTCCAAATATCCTGATTTGTTTAGAAATAAACTATATATCACCATCCCCTTTTACTCAATGCAGGGCCGTTTAAAAAATAAATAAATTATACCCCGCCTGTCACATGTGTCTCAAAGTGGCCTACAAAGAAAAATAAAGAAAACATGCAATGTAGAACGTGTAAAACAGTTTAAAACATCAGAAAATAAGAACATTAGAGGAGCATTCATGGTGCAAAGGCCTCCTGAAAGAGAAGTTTTAACTTGGCATCTAAAACTTAGCAGGGATGTCACCTGCTTAGTTTCTAGTGGGAGGGAATTCCATAGAGATTGGCCTGCTGCACTGAAGGCACAACTCTTCATTGACATGAGCTGTGCTTCTAGTCCATGGGGGACCACTAAAAGTGCTCCCCCAGATGATCTCAATTATTGGTTTGGTCATACGGGACAAGGTGGTCCTTAAGGTATCCTGGGCCTAAGTTGCAAGTACATGTATCTTGAACCTGGCCCTGTAGCAAATAGGAAAGACTATGGGCAACCCATCAAAAACATGCTGCGTACCAATGTTGTATCTATAGCCCTGAGCTTTTTTCACAATCTGCAGTAATGGTGACATCAGAAAGGATCATTATTGATCATAAAACTATAAATTATGTTATGCACACATAACTGTAAGACAAGAGAAGAAACTGATTAGAAAATGTTTTCTGGATTGTGCTCTTTGAACTCTGAATCCTCAGCAAATTAATAATTGCAAATTAGATGCTTTTTCCTATTGGTTAGTTGGCTCCCAGGCCTGAGACTGGAGCAAATTCAGTCAAAACCGCAGTTGAATTTTGCAGAACTGGGGAATGTAAGGCAGGGGAAGATTGCTCAAGGGAATTGCTAATTCATTCCCTCACCACTTCCCAGAATTCACTGACATGTTACAACAAAATAAACATTAAAAAATGAAGTGTTGTCTTCTAATATGCTATTTTTTTAAAACAACAACAAACACTGATGTCTTCATTTTGTTAATTGGGCTTCTAGAAAATGGGAATGGAGTGGGAGGGGGCAGGGGAATGCATGAGTGGATTCTTTTCCTGATAGAAAAGGGAGGTGGGCTCAGTCTTCATGTTGAAAAATAACAGTTCCAAAGCATGTGTTTAGAGGCCATCTATCCCTGAGGTTTACATGCATGGGGAGGCAGAAGACTGCAGTTATTCACTGGTAAGGGAAATATATTGTGCACATGCTCAGAGGTATTTTTATTCTCATGTTCTAGGATTCATCTGCAATATTGCAGACAAGACTCCCCAGCTGAGCCCTGGTGAGGTTCTTGGTACAAATTAAACCAGGGGAGGGGGAGAACAGGAAAGAAGAAGAAAGTGTCAGTATTTTCAAAGTAAGAATCTACAGATTGCTACTTTTCTAGAAAATTGGCCAGTTTGCCATCAATCACCCAGCAGAACTATTAATTCATCTAAGACGTCGACTCAGCAATTACTCCCTCCCCCCCAGCTTAAGTAAGGTTGGGCGGGTACCCTACTTGCGTGTGCTAACTGTCACTGCTGGGAGGACATGCGCAGGTGAAGGTTCCACCTCAACTGTGCCTGTTGAATATCCCACCACATTCTCCTCCTGGTGCAAGGCAAAGGCGGAGCCTCTGTCACCATCCTGTCTTCCCCCTCAGAGGGAGGAGGGCTGCCTGAGGGTGACTTGGGCAGAGGAAGAGGGGAAGTGTCAGGCTGGCAAACAACTGCTGGTCAGGTTGACTCTCCACAGGGATATCTGGAGCAGCTGTGGTTGAACTGTCAAAGTCCAGAGCTGGGGCACCTTCTGAGTCCCACTCCCCACTCTGCCCTTCACCGGCTTGACCATCTCACTCTGTCCTCCTCCTCTTCCACTTTGTTCTTGTCAGTCCACCCCCTTCCAGCAGGTCTCACAACACCCTGGGCCTGTCGTGCCATAATCCAACACCCTTCCATACAGGCAGCATGGGGCCAGTAAGCCCGCCTACGCACCCCACCTACCTCTCGTGTCGTGGAATGATGTGTGCACAGAGCACACATGCCTGCCATCAATCAAGATGGTGACAGGGGTGTCAGTCCCTTAGGGAAGGCCCCGCTGCCATCTTGGGTAATAGCAGACATGCGTGCATAGCATCCACAGTATTCACACTGACAGGATAGGTAGGGTGGGTGGGCGCACTTATTGAAGCCCGCACTGCCAGTATTGGGGTGTGTGTGCCTCGGAACTCCCTCTCTGTGATCCATGGCAGGGTTAGGTTGCAGGATCCGACACTGCAACGGATCATGGAACAGGAGCTCTACCCTCCCACCCTAAGGAGGGGCCTCGGCCAGGGCCCAACCTGGCCATCCTCTGGCGCTGGCTCTGATACATTCTGTGAGTCATTTAGGGAAGTCAAGAAGGGTCAGAAATAAAGTTGACCAATCAAAACATAAAATAAACTTGAGAAATTCCTGATGGACTTTCTCAAACTAATTAGCCATTCCCCTTTTATGTATGCCATTAGTTATCTGTGGCTCTTGAATAGACGTTTGACAAATTTTATTAAACATTCAATGAACTGACAGTCGGTATAATCAGAGACAATGATGTGCCATTCTGAAAATGGACTCTGCTAAAGCCAGGGTGCAGGGAGGATTGCATCCTGAGTAGCTGTATGTGCTGGGTACTTCCAAGAGAGATCCCATGCAATTTATCATTTATTAATGTCTGCTTGTTCCAGTGCGCTGCTAACGTGAGCTTTGACTGGCCTGAGCCAACAGAGGAACTGATTGTCCTTAGTTGCACAACATGTTTTGCCAATTGCATATTCATTTCATAATCCATGGAACTGAAGTTTTTCTTTGCATTAATTATCTCATCACTTTAACACTGTGCTATGGAACCATTCTGGGATCTGTCAGATAAGAGAGGGCAATTTGAACTAGTAGCCTCCAACATCACTTTATTTATAGGTGTTAAAGCAGGCTTCATTTCGTAACAGTTCATAACCTTCATTTCATAATAGTTACAAACGACATTCAGATTGGTGTAATATGAATTTTGGAGCACTATTTAACATCAGCAGTTTTACATATGGTCTACTTCTGCAGACAGATAGATCCAGAACAATGCAGTATCTACATAAGAGGAGCCTTCAGGATCAATGCAACAGTCATCTAGTCCAACATCCTGTTTGCCACAGCTGCCAACTAGATGCCTCTGGGAAGCCCATAAAGAGGATGTAAAGGCAGTAGGCCACTCCTGTTATTGCTCCCAGCAGCTAGTATTCCATGTCATACTGCCTCTGAACCTGGAGGCTGCATTGCCATCACATCTAGCAGCCACTGATAATGCCTAATCTTCCATGCAATTGTCTGACCCTTTTAAAAGCCATCTAACGTAACAGACCATTACCACATCTTGTGACAGCAAATTCTGTAAATTAAGTGTGCATGGCCTTCCCTCTGCCATACGTGAAGCAGCAACCATCAGCTGCTTCGGACGTCTTGTAAAGACAAACCTTTTTACCTAGGCTTTCCCTGACCCATAAGACTAGACCATGCTTTATGGGCTTGAATCCCCTGAATTGTTTTATTTGCTTTTATATGCTTTTAAAATATATATATATACTTGTTTTAGACTGTATTTTTGTTTTAATGATAGCGTCTGTTTTTTATGTTGCATACATCTCAGATATTTTAAAGATATTAAGTGGTTTATAAATGCTTTTCAATAAATAAAATGAAGAAATACTTCCATGGGTTTGTCCTGAATTTTCTGTCAATCAATTTCATTGGGTAATCCCAAGTTCTAGTATCGTGAGGGATGCTCTTTCCTTTGCTATGCTTTCAGACAGATCATAAGGAAGGATAGATATATGATCATGTATCTTCTTTGGCCTTGGTCCTCCATTCCCTGATTTCTTCTCCCTCTCTAGCTTTCCACTTTCCACCACTACTTCCCTTCTCCTGCTTCCCCATATGCTCAAGCATCACCACACGAACATGCTTGGCTAGCCACCGCCTAATCTCTCTCTCCAGGTCTTTCTTCCTCCCCCTCCCTTCTAGGAAAAGCCTTAAGTAATTTACCTTGCAATTTGCCTTCTTTAATTCTGCCAATAAAACCACCTCCTTCTGGGCCAGTTGTACTGGACCAATAGCAGCCTGGCAGTCCTCTGGCAGAATAGGAAAAGTGCTGCAGAGGAAATCTGTTCCTTTAGTACTAAAGAATTCAGCCCAAGCATTCATGTGCCAGAGCAGCTTATTCCATGAACATGGAAATGTAGATTTCAGGCACATACAGAGATGCAAGTCCCAAGCAAGTGAGGTAACAGGGAGGGCTCTTTTTTACAGTGCTAATAAGTGGCCAACCAAAAACTTTGAACTGAAGTCTCTTAAGTGAATTTTATTCTGCAAGTCTCTTCTGTAGAACATAGAATTAGGAAATTTAAACAAAGTTCAGCTCTCTTGCCAAGTGCAATTCTTATGTCACTGAAGGCAAACATTCAAAACAAGACAAGTTCTTAACACTGTGAATTGTTTGCAAGGCACTTTGAGGATAAAGTTGCTTGCCTCTGTAGCAATCTTGATGCCCCATCCACATCTACTATAATCCCCAGTGAGATGTCCAGTGCAACATATGCTGCAACTTCTTGGGAACAGTTTCAGTCGATGCGGTCTGATGATGTGGACGAGGTGCTTGTGATGATGCGGCCGGCAACGTGTCCTCTTAACCTATGCCTTTCTTAGCTTATTAAAGCTTGTTGAGGAGGGTTGACTGAGTGGATCCATGGTGTGGTCAACACATCATTGTGGGAGGGAGTGGTTTCAGCTGCCTTGAAAGAGATGGTGATCTGACCCCTCCTGAAAAAGCCCACCCTGAACCTATTGGTTTGCTACAACTACTGCCCAGTCGCAAATACCCCTTTTTTAGGGAAGGTGATTGAGAGGGTTGTGGCACAGCAATTGCATGTACTCTTGGATGAAACAGATTAACTTGACCCATTCCAGTCTTGGTTCAGGTGTGGTTATGGGACTGAATTGGCCTTGGTTGCCCTGATGGATGACCTTTATCAAGGGAAAGATAGGGGAAATGTGACCCTGTTATTCTTACTTGATCTCTCAACAGCTTTTGATACCATTGACCATGGTACCCTTCTGGGCCAACTTGGAGAGATGGATATTGGAGGCACTGTTTTAGAGTGGTTCCAATCCTATCTGCAGGGTCGTTTTCAGATAATAGCATTGGATGATTGTCTTTTGGCCCCCTCGTAGTTGTGCTGTAGGGTGCTGCTGAGTACCATCTTGTCCCCCATGCTGTTTAACATCTATATGAAGCCTTTGGGAGCTGTCATCAGGAGATTTGGGGTGAGGTGTCAGCAGTACACTGATGATACCCAGCTCTGTTTCTTTGTAACATCTGAATCGGGAGAGGCCATGTAAGCCCTGGACTGCTGCCTGGACTCAGTGGGGGGCTGGATGAGGGCCAATAAACTGAGTCTGAATCCTAGCAAGATGGAGGCACTGTGGGTTGGTGGTTTCCGATTGGGAGCAGTGACCACAGTGCTATTAAATTAAACATACATGTAACTGGCCAATTGCCAAGAAAATCCAACACGGTCACATTTGACTTCAAAAGAGGAAACTTCACAAAAATGAGGGGATTGGTAAAAAGAAAGCTGAAAAACAAAGTCCAGAGGGTCACATCACTCGAAAATGCTTGGAAGTTGTTTAAAAACACTATATTAGAAGCTCAACTGGAGTGCATACCGCAGATCAGAAAAGGTACCGCCAGGGCCAAGAAGATGCCAGCATGGTTAACGAGCAAAGTCAAGGAAGCTCTTAGAGGCAAAAAGTCTTCCTTCAAAAAATGGAAGTCTTGTCCAAATGAAGAAAATAAAAAAGAACACAAACTCTGGCAAAAGAAATGCAAGAAGACAATAAGGGATGCTAAAAAAGAATTTGAGGAGCACATTGCTAAGAACATAAAAACCAACAACAAAAAATTCTATAAATACATTCAAAGCAGGAGACCATCTAGGGAGACAATTGGACCCTTGGATGATAAGGGAGTCAAAGGTGTACTAAAGAACGATAAGGAGATTGCAGAGAAGCTAAATGAATTCTTTGCATCTGTCTTCACAGTGGAAGATATAGGGCAGATCTCTGAACCTGAACTAACATTTGCAGGAAGGGATTCTGAGGAACTGAGACAAATAGTGGTAACGAGAGAGGAAGTTCTAAGCTTAATGGACAATATAAAAACTGACAAATCACCGGGCCCGGATGGCATCCACCCAAGAGTTCTCAAAGAACTCAAAGGTGAAATTGCTGATCTGCTAACTAAAATATGTAACTTGTCCCTTGGGTCCTCCTCCGTGCCTGAGGACTGGAAAGTGGCAAATGTAATGCCAATCTTCAAAAAGGGATCCAGAGGGGATCCCGGAAATTACAGGCCAGTTAGCTTAACTTCTGTCCCTGGAAAACTGGTAGAAAGTATGATTAAAGCTAGATTAACTAAGCACATAGAAGAACAAGCCTTGCTGAAGCAGAGCCAGCATGGCTTCTGCAAGGGAAAGTCCTGTCTCAGTAACCTATTAGAATTCTTTGAGAGTGTCAGCAAGCATATAGATAGAGGTGATCCAGTGGACATAGTGTACTTAGACTTTCAAAAAGCGTTTGACAAGGTACCTCACCAAAAGCTTCTGAGGAAGCTTAGCAGTCATGGAATAAGAGGAGAGGTCCTCTTGTGGATAAGAAATTGGTTACGAAGCAGAAAGCAGAGAGTAGGAATAAACGGACAGTTCTCCCAATGGAGGGCTGTAGAAAGTGGAGTCCCTCAAGGATCGGTATTGGGACCTGTACTTTTCAACTTGTTCATTAATGACCTAGAATTAGGAGTGAGCAGTGAAGTGGCCAAGTTTGCTGATGACACTAAATTGTTCAGGGTTGTTAAAACAAAAAGGGATTGCGAAGAGCTCCAAAAAGACCTCTCCAAACTGAGTGAATGGGCAGAAAAATGGCAAATGCAATTCAATATAAACAAGTGTAAAATTATGCATATTGGAGCAAAAAATCTTAATTTCACATATACGCTCATGGGGTCTGAACTGGCGGTGACCGACCAGGAGAGAGACCTTGGGGTTGTAGTGGACAGCACGATGAAAATGTCGATCCAGTGTGCGGCAGCTGTGAAAAAGGCAAATTCCATGCTAGCGATAATTAGGAAAGGTATTGAAAATAAAACAGCCGATATCATAATGCCGTTGTATAAATCTATGGTGCGGCCGCATTTGGAATACTGTGTACAGTTCTGGTCGCCTCATCTCAAAAAGGATATTCTAGAGTTGGAAAAGGTTCAGAAGAGGGCAACCAGAATGATCAAGGGGATGGAGCGACTCCCTTACGAGGAAAGGTTGCAGCATTTGGGGCTTTTTAGTTAAGAGAAAAGGCGGGTCAGAGGAGACATGATAGAAGTGTATAAAATTATGCATGGCATTGAGAAAGTGGATAGAGAAAAGTTCTTCTCCCTCTCTCATAATACTAGAACTCGTGGACATTCAAAGAAGCTGAATGTTGGAAGATTCAGGACAGACAAAAGGAAGTACTTCTTTACTCAGCGCATAGTTAAACTATGGAATTTGCTCCCACAAGATGCAGTAATGGCCACCAGCTTGGACGGCTTTAAAAGAAGATTAGACAAATTCATGGAGGACATGGCTACTAGCCATGATGGCTGTGCTCTGCCACCCTAGTCAGAGGCAGCATGCTTCTGAAAACCAGTTGCCGGAAGCCTCAGGAGGGGAGAGTGTTCTTGCACTCGGGTCCTGCTTGCGGGCTTCCCCCACGCACCTGGTTGGCCACTGTGAGAACAGGATGCTGGACTAGATGGGCCACTGGCCTGATCCAGCAGGTTCTTCTTATGTTCTTATGAGTTGCCTGCTTTGAATGGGTACTCCCTCTGAAAGAACAGATGCATAGTCTGGGGGTGCTCCTGGATCCATCCTTGTCACTGGAGGCCCAGGTGACCTCAATGGCTAGGAGTGCCTTTTACCAGCTTTGGCTGGTAAGACAGCTGTGGCTGTTTCTGGACAGGGATAGCCTGACTACTGTTGTCCATGCACTGGTAACCTCCAGGCTGGATTACTGTAATGCACTCTATGTGGGGCTGCCCTTGAGGTTGGTCCGGAAGCTGCAGCTGGTGCGACTGCTCACTGCTGAAAGAAATGCACTGCCTACCTATTAGCTACCGGGCTAAATTCAGGATTCTAGTTATGGTGTACAAAGCCTTATACAGCTTGGGACCAGTATACCTGAAAGATTGTTTTACCCCTTATGTACCCAATCGATCACTGTGCTCTGCAGGTGAGGGCCTCCTGCAGGTACCCTCTTATCAGGAGGTCCGTTCTGCACAACATAGGAAACGGACCTTTAGTGTAGTGGCACCTACCCTTTGGAATTTCCTCCCCTTCCATATTAGACAGGCATCATCTCTGTCATATTTTCAGTGCCAACTAAAGTCCTTCCTCTTTCAACAAGCCTTTTAAGTAGAGATTTTATCCCAGTCTGTTGGAATTGCTTTTTAATATGTTTTAAACCTTTTTTTAAAAAAGATGTTTTTAAAGCTTTTTAAGAAAATGTTTTTAAAGATGTTTTGTTTTAATATATTTTAAACTGTTTTTATGATGTTTGTTTTTAGTGCTTTGTTTGCTACCCTGGGCTCCTACTGTGAGGAAGGGTGGGGTTTAAATCCAATAATAAATAAATAAATAATCTCTCCCACCTTCTACCCTTTAAACATCAGTAAGACTTACTTATAATGGTGCCGGTTCCAATGCATCTCCACCTCTCTTTTCTGAAAACAGATTCACACAATGCTAGTCAAACTCTGCCCCTTTTAACTTGGTCGGATCAGTTTGAGTGTGTGTTTTAATTCAACTTCAGAAAGATTTTGCAACTGATTGGTAGATCAGTTTGTCTTCCAGGTGTGCTAATGGAAACACTTTGCTGCAGGCTCAGGCATAGACAGTGACTGGCCCAACGCTTTGCTGTGGGTGGTCCTTAAAGGTCTGAAGTCAGCAGTGGGGAAAGGAGGTGTGGCCAGCAGAGGGCAGAGTCGCTCCAGAAGGCAGCCAGAAAAACCATTCTGGCTGCTTTTCAAGCGACGGGTGGTTCATGACAGATGCTCTTGGAGGTCACTGATTCAGTTTTGCCATAAGTTGTAATCGACTTGAAGGCACATAACAACAAAGTGTGCCCAAATCCAGAATGAGGTTTGAGAGCTGAAGGCAAATCTGATAACTATGGCCAGAATCCAACACCAAGTTAAAGAAATTTACTGATTTCATGAGACCTAAGCCTGGATTTCAATAGACCAACACACACTTGCTTAATGACACATGCCATGCAATCCTAAGCATATTTCCTCAGAAGCAAATCCTCAGAAGCAAATGTGTTCAATAGACTTTACTCTCAGATTAGAGAGTGCATAGGATTGTAGCCTAAGGGCATTTTCACATATGCCCCCAAAACACCTTTGAGTCATTTATGCTATTTGTTTGAAGTTTTGACTTTTATCAGTGTGGTTGAGAAACAAAGAGAGGCATTTCATTTACATTCCAGAATGCTGATATCATATTTCAACTAGTCACACAAACCTCATCCAATAATAGCTAGTGTAAATAGCCTAATTGTTGAAAGAACATTAGAAAAGTTCCTAATTTTAAAATTTAACCCAACACAAAGCTTCAGAATTTATGCCAGAGCTGCTTCTATTGAAAGAGAATGAATGAAAGAAATCAACTTCTAACATGATTAAAATTAAAGTGAAAAATAACAAAGTAATGACTAAGTAACTAAGGATGTTCAAATCTTGAACATCCAATTAATAGCCTCTCCTAGTCAAACTGCTAGGCAGATACATGACTCATGTTCAAATCATACTCTAGCAAACACTAGATTATCTAGAGCTATTGCTAGTCGGGTGGTTTATAAGCTTAATTAATAATAATAATAATTATGACAGGTTAATAGAACCCTTCAAAGTAATCTACAGTGCAATCCTATGCATGTCTACTGAGAAGTACGGCCCACTTACTTCAATGGGACTTACTCCCAGTTAAGTGTGCACAGGACTGCATTCCTGGATACTCCTAGTAAAAATCAATTATGCTCTTAAACTAACTTTCTCCAGCTGACTACTCAGATAATCAAATAATATTGTTATTTTGTTCTCTTCATCTTAACTGAGTTAACTGGAATCCACAAAAGGGGTGAACTGTGATTTCTAGAATGAACAGCTTGCAAGTGGCAAAAGACATGCTGTGGGGCTGATTGGGCACAAGTAAAACATCATAACCGTGCCTACTGTGTGGCGGTGAGGGCGGCGAAGAAGGCCCACTTCTCTGCCTCCATCACATCCTCAAGTAGCCGTCCAGTGGAGCTTTTCCATATTGTTAGGGGTCTGTTGACATCAGCTCCAGGAAATGGAGTTTTAGACCCTTTGGAGGCCCTCTGTGAATTGTTTGTAAGGCACTTTGAGGGTAAAGTTGCTCGCCTCCGTAGCAGTCTTGATGCCCCATCCGCATCTACTGTAGTCCCCAGTGAGGTGTCCAGTGCAACATCTGCTGCAACTTCTTGGGAACTATTTCAGTTGATGCGGCCTGATAACGTGGACAAGGTGCTTGCAATGATGCAGTCAACAACATGTCCTCTCGACCCTTGCCCTTCTTGGCTTATTAAAGCTTGCCAAGGGGGTCTGACTGAGTGGATCCATGGTGTGGTTGATGCATCATTGTGGAAGGGAGTGGTTCCAGCTGCCTTGAAAGAGACAATGATCTGACCGCTCCTGAAAAAACCCACCCTGGATGCATTTGTTTGTGACAACTACTGACCAGTTGCAAATACCCCGTTTTTAGGGAAGGTGATTGAGAGGGTTGTGGCACAGCAATTGCAAGTACTCTTGGACGAAACAGATTTTCTTGACCCATCCCAGTCTGGGTTCACGCCTGGTTATGGTACTGAATTAGTCTTGGTTGCCCTGATAGATGACCTTTATCGGGAGAAGGACAGGGGGAGTGTGACCCTGTTATTCTTACTTGATCTCTCAGCGGCTTTTGATACCATTGACCATGGTATCCTTCTGGGCCGACTTGGTGAGATGGGTATTGGAGGCACTGTTTTACAGTGGTTCCGATCCTATCTCTAGGGTTGCTCTCACAGAATAGCACTGGGTCCCCTGGCAGTTGTGCTGTGGGGTGCCACAGGGTACCATCTTGTCCCCCATGCTGTTTAACATCTATATGAAGCCCATGGGAGCAATCCTCAGAAGTTCTGGGGCGAGGTGTCAGCAGTATGCTGATGATACCCAGCTCTATTTCTCCATAACATCTGAATTGGGAGGGGCCATGCAAGCCCTGGACCATTGCCTGGACTCGGTGGTGGGCTGGATGAGGGCCAATAAACTGAGTCTGAATCCTAGCAAGATGGAGGCGCTGTGGGTTGGTGGTTCCCGAGTTCAGATAATTGGTCAGTTGCCTGCTTTGGATGGGGTTGTACTCCCTCTGAAAGAGCAGGTCCATAGCCTGAGGGTGCTCCTGGATCCATCGGCTGCGGCCATTTCTGGACCGGGATAGCCTGACCTCTGTTGTCCACCTCCAGGCTGGATTACTGTAATGTGCTCTATGTGGGGCTGCCCTGAGATTGGTCCGGAAGCTGCAGCTGGTGCAAATTGCGGTGGCAAGACTGCTCACTGGGGCAGGGTATCACCAACATGTCACCCCCACTGCTGAAATAATTGCACTGGCTGCCCGTTTGCTACTGGGCCAAGTTGAAGGTTCTAGTTTTGGTGTACAAAGCCCTATACAGCTTGGGACCAGGATACCTGAAAGACCATCTTACCCCTTATATATCCAGTTGATCACTGCACTCTGCAGGTGAGGGCCTCCTGCAGATACCATCTTATCAGGAGGTTCGTTCTGCACAATATAGAAAATGGACCTTTAGTGTGGTGGCACCTACCCGGTGGAATTCTCTCCCCTTGAATATTAGGCAGGCGCCATCTCTGCTATCTTTTTGGCGCCTTTTGAAGACTTTCCTCTTTCAACAAGCCTTTTAAGTTGGACCTATCCCAGTCTGCGTCTGTGTTAGAATTGCTTGTTAATATGTTTTTTTAAAAATGTTTTTAACCCTTTTTAAAAGATGTTTTGAAAGCTTTTAAAAATGTTTTAATGTTGTTTTGTTTTAATGTATTTTAGGATCTGTTTTTATGATGTTTTTAAGTGTTTTTAGCGCTTCTGTTTGCCACCCTGGGCTCCTGCTGGGAGGAAGGGGGGGATGTAAATAATATAATAAATAAATAAATAAAATGATAGAGATAACCATGACATCCCTTCTTCAGTAAATGCTGAAAATGTTCATAATAAGGCTTTGGCACAAGGATTCTAAAATTGCTGTCTGAATTAGGCTCCTGCTGGGAGGAAGGGTGGGACAGAAATAAATAAATAAATAAGCAAGCAAGCCAGGAATCAGAAAATACATTTTCAAGTGATCCACTTTGAGCTAAAGAGTTTACAGGGAATGGTACAAAAGTGAAATGATAAAAACCAATTCAGAGGAAAAGAATAAGATTTTCCTGGAAATCAGGGCAAACTCTGCTGACAAACTTAGCCATCTCTGTCTCATTTCCTAGGCAGAGGATCGTGGTTCATCTGCGACATCACATTTCAATGAATTAGTTTAGGATGATCACAAAGTAGTATGAATTTTTCATTCTTTGATGTGGAGACTGTCACATCAGGGTCACACATACACACGCACACTCACTCATGATCCAGAATGCATTCAAAAAAAATATCATTTCAATAGCAAGTAACTTGAAATTAACCAAGCACCAAAAACATAATAGTAAATAGAAATAGAATTAAAGCAGGTCCTGCATTCGGAATTAAATTCATGGCACCTGTACTCCATTTACTCAGAATTATCATTGATAGTATCTTAGCCGATATTGTTAAATGGCAAGAAGATGACCTACAACTGGCACATCAAACTGTACAGTAGTATTTCTGTTTGCTTAATATACTAAAGAAGTAAATGAAAGTCAGGAAGACTATTGCGTGCAAGACATTTGTTGGGCAGCTTCCTTCCTCTTCAATACAACTGCTCCTGGGTGTAACCCTTAAAGCATATTGTTTATTTTGCAGTTTATTGCTTTGCTGTGTCTTTTGCCTTGTAACACAGTCTGCAAAACTTTATTAGACTTTTTTCGCTTTTACTGCAAGTGACTCTCTTGTGTTCTTTATGCCCACAGCAATATTTTCCCTGCCTCACAGCAGAAATCCATGCAGTTCCTATGGGACACTCTCGGAGGAGTTATTTATTAGCTTCTACTAGTGGAAATAACTGTGCTGAAGCTGAACAAGCTGATACCAATGGTGTGACAACAAGCTCAGTGGGTTGTGGAAATGCTTCATAAGCCTAGACATGTCTGCAAAAGTTAACACACCATTGTACCCTCTGGCAGTATTAGGGCTGGCAGGTCATCACCAGAGGCTCAAACCCTGGGATGCAGGGTGATGCCTGGAAGCTACTGGATGGTGCCTGGAAGACAAAGGAGCCATGCTGAGTGGTAGCAGAGGATGGCACCTGTCTGGTAGAGAGCATGACTGTGCATCTGCTTCAGGGTAGAGCCTGATGAACACCAAGGCCTGGCAGACAGAGGGAATGGCAAAACAGCCCCCCCCATTTTTGGCTCTCACCCTGAGATTTTATTCCTCCCCCTAAGAAGAATCTTCAGGTCAAATTGTACCTAATCCTTAAAAAAAAAAACCACCCTGAGTCCTGGCAGTCCTGAAATAGGTGCAGCATATATTTACTCTGTTTACTAACTGCTAGAGCTTACTAGATGTATATATTGTCAAAGTCCAAGACAGGCAGAAGAACAGAGGTTTATAGTTTGCTAGTCTCTCGATAACCCTTAGTTCTGGATCTTACTTCCAGCAGAATGGTCAGATTCTATAATAAGAGTCAAATCCTGATGGGTGCTCAGCCTGACATCCATAGATAGGGGCCACTGCCCCTAATGATTGATCAATTCAAAATATAATACAGAACGTGAAGAAGAAGAATATCTTAAGCAGCTACAGTTTTCTTAAGTACTGGATCCAGCCCACCTCTCAACAGATAGATAGAAAATGTGTCATGCCTACTGCAAACATAGAAAATGTATATGCGCTTCCAAAACTTAAAAACAACAAACTTGGAAAATAATAACATCTGGAAACTCAAGTTGATAAACACTGAAAAAACGAGTGGAATGGAATAATTGGGAATATTTTGTGTGCTGCATAGACAATAAATATGCATATATTTTTTAAAAATGACATGAATGTAAAACAACAACAACACCATGTCACATAGCTGCCTGGTACTTACTTACAAAGCCCTAAATGACTTGGGCCCCAGCTATCTGAAGGAATGCTTTCCCTAGATCAACTTGCTGTGCCCTTAGATCTGAGAGGGAGCCCCATCTTGTTGTCGCACAAGCAGGGAAAGTACATTACGTGGTCACTGAAGACTTTGCTCTCCCCCAAGGTTGCACTTGGCACAAATTTTACTGTCAGTCTGGTGCCAGGCTAAGAACCACCTGTTTACCCAGGCATTTATGAGTGGGCAAATGCTGCTGCATTTAGTATGTAATGATTATGCTAGATTTGGTGCTGATTATTCTTGCTGTTGACTGTTTTATTATATATTTTTCTGTTATATATTTTTCTGTTATATTATATATTTTTCTTTATTGAGTTTTATTGTTGGGTTTTCAAAAAAATATGCTTGCCCACCCTGGATTTATATGTATAATAAATAACTATCTTTTCAGCGCCAGGTAAAGACCTACCTCTTCGCCCAGGCATTTTAAAAATTTTAAAAATTTTAAAAATTTTAAAATTTGAATTTAAAATCGAAAATTTTTAATTATGTTTTATTGTGTTTTTGTATTTTAACCTGTTTTATTATGCTGTACACCGCCCTGGGAGCTTATTGCTATAGGGCGGTCTAAAAATGTAATAAAATAAAATAAAATAAATAAATAAACTTATATGATTTTTCTTTCTGTCCCTGAAAAATTGGTCTTGAATTTTAGGGCTGTTGCAAAATGCCATCCCCTAGCTTGGCACTTCATTGACAAGGGGGTAAATTGTGGGAAAGCATTTTGCTAATTTTTGTTTGTGGGAGTGCACAAAAATAATTGAATTGGTTTGGGTGGGAGAGGGCGGTGAACTGGGAAATAGCCTTGATATAGGTAAGACTCCTAATTCTGTACAAATGTTACAAAAGATTGTACTGTTTAGGACAGCCTTTCCCAACTAGTGGGCCACCAGGTGTTGTTGGACCACAATTGCCATCTTTCCTGACCATTGGCAATGCTGGCTGAGGTTGATGCTGGCTGAGGTTGAGTTGTGTCCAACAACATCTGGTGGCCCACTAGTTGGGAAAGGCTGGTTTAGGAGGATGCTACATTGGGGCTAGGGATGGGGGAGAAATTTGATTCAGTTCACATTCAAAGCCTCATCTATCAAGTTCACACTTTCTGAAACTATATGGAAACCAAAACAGAGCCATCCTTTGAAATTCACCCTTCGAAATTCGACATCCAAGTTTTGCAATGCAATTCTCCAACCAAATTTTACAGAAATGCTTATATTAGGAGAAAGTGTGCATAAAATGAATATATGAGTGAAAATAACATACAGAAACACATTATATTAGGGGAAATAGCTTGCAAAATGTGTACATTAGTCAAAACTGCATACCAAAATATTGGAGAAAGTGACACTAAAATGCTGAAGATTTTTCATGAGGATTTTTTAAAAAAACACACAACTTTCTGCAGAAATGTGGAGAACTAAGTTTAAGATTAGAAAAACGAGAAACGAAGCGGACAGATCTTTCTATCCTTAGTTGGGGCACACAAATGATGTCAGCAATGTGTTAATACCAAGATATCTACAAAGCTGACTGGAATAGCATGTAAGTGCTAAGGATCAAAGCAGAGATAATGGCAGAATTCCTGTATGTTTAAACATGGAAAAAGAGGATGGGGGAACAATTTTAACAGGAAAAGGCACACATGGGTGAGATGTGCAGAACCCTTCCTCTGTTTACCTCCCGGCAGCCTTTCTGCGCGAGTATTTTTCTGTGCCGCTGAGTGATAAGAATCCAATCCAAACCCCAGCTGCTGAATGGTGGGGTTATGTGGAACGGCAAGGCCACCATCACATCTGTGGTCCTGCCATGTGTGGCAGCCTAGGTGGAAGGTGGCAGTGATAGTGGAGGAATCCTGCCAGTGGCACTCTTGCCTTCCTGTACATCTAGCGGGCAGAAGGAGAGCTGGCAAGAGGCTGTCTTAGCAGGCAGAGTGATGCCTCCATCCAATCCACCCCCCCACTTGGTGCAAGGAAAAGGGTTGATTGCTCTATAAATGGTCTTAGCAAGGTGAAAAGTAAGACAGGCTGTGAGGAAAGTAAGCAGTGGGCATGAAGAGAGATCAACTCTCCAAACCTATGTCCCCTTTATCTTTTAAAACTGAACAATTCACCCGGGCAGAGGGACACTTGAACTGCTCTACCACCATAACATTTAACTTGGCCCAAGAGTGAGTGGCTATGGTAGAAATACCAGTATAATGTACTGAAGAAGCATAAGCAATGCAAAGTGGATCCCCAAAGTGGATCACTCAAGAACCATATCTCCTCTTCTAGCCAGTGAACCTGAACATAACATATTTTATTCAGACTGCTCAACAATTTGCATAATTATGCACTCCCCATGAAACAGTAAACCTTGCTTTAGATATCCCTGATGCAAAAAGCAGCATTAAGATGCTTTGCTGATTTGACTATAATTTTCCAGTGCCTATATAAAGCAGAGAGAAATGGAGGATATTATAGCTGGATTTCCTGCCAACTGCTGGCTTTCCCAACAGGCTCTGCTGGCTTTAAAGAATCAAAGGATGCGGTAAAGGTAGGGTTATGGCCATGTTAGAGAAGGAGAGCAGGTGTTTCTGCACATTTGCTCACTTTCTTGGAGGATAAGCCTATCAATGGCTACTAGTCACAATGGCTATGTTCTACCTTGACTGTCAGGGGCAGGATGCCTCTGAGTACCAGCTAGTGGGAATCACATGTGGGGCAAATGCTCTTGCACTCCGGTCTTGCTGGTGGGCTCCCCTAGGCATCTGGTTGGCCACTATGAGCACAGGGTGCTGGACCAGGTGGGCCATTGGCCTGATGCACCAAGGCCTTTCTGATGTTTTTAACCTAGACAGAATTGCTACTTGTTCAAGGAAGGCCGATAACTGGCAAATTACAACTCTGCCAACGCCATACTATTTGAAGCCTTTACTTAGTATATCTATAAGTATCACCTCTCAGATTTTTCCTAGTTTTGGAAGATGGGAAAAGGAGGGGAAAGGAGAGAAGAGGGGGACAAATGTTAGAACGAGTGGCAGACTTTGCAGAAATACTTTGCAGTGCTATGTTAAAAGGTAGACAATGCCTTGCAGTAAGGAATGTCTTTGGGGGTAGCTCTATATGCTATATGAAAGCAAAGTCTATTCAGTGTTCCATTTAAAATGAATTAAAATGGCGAGCTCTTTCTATTGCAACCTTTTGACATGGTTCCCCCTTTGCGGCATGCTTTTCAAGAGTCCCCATACCATTTTCTCAGTATCATTCGATGCAGGATAAAAGGGATAGACAGGCCTGTAATCTGTATGCTTATGATAGTACTTCTGCACTCAACAATTCTTAGCTGGTCAGAATTCAGAAAATTATATTTCAGTGCTCCTGGATACCTGGGTGGAATACTGATTTTGAAATGTTATACAACATTTTTCAGCTCTCTACAGATTGCTATGGAATATTAAGTATGAGACAACATCAAATCTGAAACACAAAGGAAGCAAATGCACAAAACAGGGATAGACAAGGTGATCAATTTCTATAGTGCTTTGTTTAGAGAATGTGAGAGCCTGGATCATTTGCATAACCTCTTTTTTTTCCATTTTAAAGATATTGAGTCCTATATGCAGGATACTTGTTCCACTGCCTAGCATCAGAACCAGAGCAATAGGCACCTATGATGATCTTAATTGTTATTTTGTAAAATATCCCATGTTTGAATGCTGATTCAGTTGTCTGTCTTTTTTCTCCCGCCATGACTGCACTTCCTTCTCTCCCTGCTTATTCTAAAATAGCTCTTTCTCCACTTTCAATTCCCTCTCTTTCTGGCTCTTAAAAAGACCATTTTATTCTCTTCCTTGTTTGATAGCTCCTTTGTTTCTGCTGTTTATCCCTAGTTTTTCTGATTACTGTTTACCAACTTGTGGCCTTTTCCTGCCTCTGTACAGCTTAGAGTGATTCCATCTCCTTCTCAACAGATGCTTTGAGTTTTTTCCTGTCCCATCATTGAGGTGTATGTGTTTCTTAGGCGTTTCTTTCAGGTAGGCGCCACCTTTAATCTCCTCAACTCTGTCTCTTCCAGCAGATAAGCCAGCTACCAGCTCAGATTTTAACAACAGATTGAGAACCTAAAGTGTCCATCATTCTTTGGTAACTACTTGGACCAGCTGTTGCAAAGTGCTCTGCATGGGGTTGCTCTTAAACTGTTTGGAAAGTAAGGTTTGTGTAAAGTTTGTGCCACCCTATGCTCCTTTGGGAGGAAGGATGGGATACAAATGTAATGATAATAAAAGGGCCCACAGCAGAGCCATCCTGTTGGAAGAAGTGGGCACAGAGGACACCACTTCCTCATATGAGCATCTGCCAGGTTGAAATCCTGCAAGCAGAACCTGAGCACAACAGCACTCTCCCCACCTGCAGTTCCCAGCAATTCGTACTGAAAGGCCTCTGACAGTAGAGATAGAACATAGTCATTGTGGCTGTAGGTGTTATTCTTTTGGTTTGGTGGGGTGCAATGATGTATGCTTGTTGAACTGATGCAAACTGTGACTGCTTGGGCAGTACTCACTGAAAGTGGGTGCCTGCATCATAACCACACAATGTACTGCTGTAGGATGACTTCTGAGTCAAGGGGAAGGCCTGCCAGATAGGTTCCACTCTCTTGATATATCTCCTAAGGATTCTCCCCAAATCTCATTATCTTAATGTACCATACACAGCATGAAGCAAAATGGTTTCATTTAGAGTTCTGCAATAGAGAGGAAGTTTAGTATAGCAATTTATTCATCAGCAGTCAGGATTATCTTATGTTATTTTTATTATATATTCTCTATTATGTAGTGTCCTTGCAGGAAGGGCTCTGAGGATAAGGACAAGTCTTTGGGCCAGCCTCTTTATTGACAAAGCCTTAGATTGTTGAAGCTTATTTCCTTCTAGACTATCAGCACAGAAGCCATTCTGTTTAGTGGCTGCAGTGGAAAGATTTATTTATTTATTTATTAAAGATGCTGCATGAACAGAAATTTCTTAGTCTTGGATAACAGAATGATAACGTTGCTAACTTAAGACCTATAAAAGCTCCTTATTATGTTATCACTCTGTGTAATATTAAGACCCAATTCAAGGTTACACCAGCTCTAGAAGTAAGACAATGGTATTAATGAAAATCCTTTAACAAACACTCTTTCCTTCTGATTACAGGTCTAGTGCTCTCTAACCTAAATGTACTAACGAAATTCTGTTTCTTGGGAAACTGTGCTGATGCCTTTTCAAAGCCACAGGGATGCAAATATCAGCCTGTTAATCTAATTATTTTGCGAAAACACTTGAGGCAGTATGGTTAAAAAGAGAGAAACAGCAGGAGAGGCAATATGACTGCATTATTAAAACTGAATGCAGACAGGCTTTTTAAAAAGCTGCCTCTCCTAGATTCATCAGCAACCCCTTTTCCCAACAATTATGAGACAAATTTAGTGCCATTTCCCTAAGGGCAGTATCAATAGAGAGAATTCTGAAAACACAAACCATTTTCAACATTACAAAATGAGTTCCCCCCACATTGCTAACAGGTGGATAATTGAATGACCTGGAAACTGAAATGCAAACATTATTCAAATATTTGATGGGTCTATCATCACTACTCCCATTCAATAGAAACGGTGCTACTACACACACACACTCGTCCACCTAGGTCTTCCCCTCCTCCCAAATTCTTTGTCTGCTTCGGGTCTCAGGACTAACCGAGGGTAAGCACGGAAGAAGAACCCTGTTGGATCAGACCAAAGGTCTATCCAGTCATGCATTTTGTTCTCTCACACTGGGCAACCAGATGCCACAAGCAGGACATAAGCTCGGTAGGTACAAACTTGTCAACCACATATTTAATATCTAAATAAATTCATATTGCCAACTTCTGTCTGATTAACATTCTATATATCTGGGCAGTGATATTTCTTGTTTTTGGAAAAAACAATAAACAAATCTACTGTATATTTGCACACTTCTAAAGATATTGTAATCAAATTCTGTTGTATGGTTCCTGAGATCAAGAAGCAGGTTTGTGGCTATCTTTGGATACAATTGGATGCCATTTTGAATAAAGATGACAGACTGAACCTTTCAAAACTGCACTGATATTGTGAAGAACTGAGGTTTATCCTATGTGTAACTGCAGTTCTCAAATTGTTATTGGGGTTCCTGTATGTCCTGTAACAGGAGTAAAAAGGAAATATGATTTGTGTGTGTGTGTAACTAAGTCATGGCATATGGTTTAGTTTGTAGTTTTTTGTTTGTTATTGTACTGTGTTATCAAGCACACTGATTTTTTTTGTTGCTTCTATGCTGGTAAATATCTTTTTTAAAAAATAACAACAACCCTGCACTGATTTAACATTGATTTAAAAACTGCACTAATTTTTTTGTTACTGGGAATTCCTGAGCAGGGCTGGGTATGAGGCTGCTAGTCACTTATAAACTAGATTGGTGCAGCACTAAATGGAAATATTTACAGGAAAGAATCCTGAAATTGCAGGCAATGCTGAGTGCTGAGTTGTAGTAAGGTGAACTACAACTCATGACATTATATACAAAGAGAGGGAGCAGCAAGGGATTTATAGGAAAATTAGGAACTGTTAGAACTCTTCTCAGTTAGATGTATCCTTCTCTTGGAGATGGAGGAAAGACAACCTCGAGATGGCTTCTTTTAGGAATATAGGAAGCTGCCTCATACCGGGTCAGTCCATTTAGCTCAGTAAAGATGTTTTTAAAGATGGTTTGTTTAAATATATTTTAAAGTCTGGTTTTAGATGTTTTAGAATGGTTTTAGTGTTTTTGTTTGCCGCCCTGGGCTCCTACTGGGAGGAAGGGTGGGATATAAATGTAATTAATTAAGTAAGTAACCAAGTGATTTATTATTTAACAACAACAACAACAATAATGGGCAGAGGGCCGCCAGGGTTTGAGATTGGAGTCTCTCACAGACCTGCCTGGAGATGCCATGGATTGAACCCAGGCCCTTGTGCTTGCAAAGCCTATACTTTATGACTGAACTGCAGCTCTTTTGTTAAAAGAGTGCTGAAATATGTGAAGAAAACACTAGTACTCCTCAGAAATATGCCAAGCGAAAACAATTCCTTAGAAATATGCTGAGTGAAAATAATAGTCATCCTCAGAAATATGCCAAGTGAATGGAATAGGGTGGGGTATGGTAGGAACCATGGGGTCTGGCCTTGTCCCTGTCCCTAACATTTCCTTTGCTTGCATGACTATATATTTGCGGCAGTTTCTCTATGCAGTTGGGAGCCTTGAAAAACGAGCATTTCCGATAGCAAGGAAAGAGCCATCTGCATGTTAGGTCTGCTCTTAACTTCTGTTTAACATGTATCGGTCAGAGGCAGGGATAGCCTATATTATTCTGCTCTCCATCTAAACAGAAATACTGGATTAAAAGTTATTCAGTGTAGCAGGATATCATATCATGCAATTTCATATCATGTTTAATTTTTTGCATAAACCCTTATACTTTGGGGTGTATATACCTGTGTGTACTTTTTACTGACTCTAAATCGGTGGTGCTTATAGTGTTGTACCCTCTATATAACCTTTGGGGTTCTTTCCCCCGAGTGAAATGCATTAGATTCTGGATGAAAAGGGGCTTTTGAGTGAATCTCGGTTTCGGTTTCCGAAATGAATTTATCAGATTCCCAAAGGTGAGGTAGAGAGGCAAAATGTATGCTCACCTGCAGATATACGGAATAATTACAGCAGTTATTCTTTAAGCTATTATACAAGTAATTAGCGAGTCACTTTAATGATTATTTTAATGGTTTTTAATTCTTTTTATTGTTGTGTGCCGCCCTGATATTTTATGATGTGGCAGTATAGAAATATTTTTACAAATATAAAGAAATAAATAAACTATAATATATATATATATATGTAATTATTAGACAGGTCGATTCTTTCATTCAAAACACAAAGACACATTCATTAGAAAGTAACCACTGACTTTCCACTTTCACTCTGATATCATAAACAACTAGAAGGAAGCAGTACAAAGGCATGACACAGATTTTGTTTTCTTTTTTCAACTGAGAGTCAGACAAAATGCAAGGTGCTTGCCTAAAGTCCATAAAGTTCAATGAAGTGAAGATCCAAACATTCACTTTGGAGAACTGATTCTCCAAGGATCCTAACAACCTAATGATCAAATATAATCTCTCTGAACCATGAAGGGGAAGATAAATAGTATCTTGAAATGTATGCACTGGGTTTTTTCCATAGGGCTTAATTTAATTTTGGGCATCTCAAAGCTGTGTCCCAAAACCTGTTGCACTCAGCTCTGACAAGATGTCAGTAAAGGACAGCATGAGAAGTTGGCTTCTTTAGCAGTTCCCAGAACCAAAGGTTGAAAAGTCTACAACCCCTCCCCACCGGTGAGCAGCTCATCAACACATTTAACATTTATTCAGGGCTATGGGAGGCAATGGTTTAAACATCCAAGGCACAATATGGAATGGAAAGGTAAAATTGAATATTTAAGGAAATCACAGTTTACATGGCATTTAAATGTAAAAGGAAGAAAATACTTCTCATTTGTCAAAAAATATAAAGAGAGGAAAAAGCAATTGAGTAAGATTTCTTAGGCAAATGCATTTCTACACTGCCTGGTGCAAGATGGAAAAATCTCAGACTTTTACTGAAAGCTCTCTAAAGTTTCAGAATGACTTAGTCCATTATACAAATGGTTCCTTGACAATCCTCTGTGTCCCCAAGCCTTCTAGTTTTCCTCTTTCCTAAGATTACTTTGAAAGCGGGGAACAATGAAGCTATATGTGGAGAAGGTCTCTCCCCCTTATAAGTCCTCTCCTCCCTTTTCTTAGCACAGCCTGGAAGTAAGGCTGGAAAAATCTGTCAGTTGGTTTTCTCAGTTTCTTATTTTTCCAATCTTAAATCCAGTTCTCCACTTTTCTGCAGCAATTTGTGAACTTTTAAAAAATCCTCAAGAAAATTCTCCAGCATTTTAGTGTGAGTTTCTCCTAATAAACACATTTTTGAAGACAGTTTTGACTAATCTACACATTTTTGCAAGCAATTTCTCATCATATAATGAATTTTGTATCTTATTTTCATGTATACATTTATGCACACTTTCCCCTAACATATGCAGTTTAGTAAATACTGGTTGGTGAACTGCATCACAAAATCTGGATAAATATAAATTTTGAAGGATGGCTGTGTTTCAGTTCTGATATTGCTTTGGAAAGTGCAGATTTGATAGATTCAGCTTGAAATGCGAACTGAATCAAATTTCTCACCCATCTCTACCTGGAAGCTTTTCCACCCAACTCCCTTGTGAGATTCCATCCCCAATTCCCTCTTGCCAAAACCTACCTTCCAGTAGCTGTGTCTGTCTGTCTGTCTCCAAGGGCTACTCCTTGCAACCTCCTTAGATCCTGAAATTTAGAACAGGAACTTCCCAGTGCAAAAATCTCCCATGTACTGTGACATGCCAGGATCTTTGGTAGGGACACAGAAACTCTGGCAAACTACAAATCTCAAGGATTGGTCACTAAAACTCCTATCAGTAATACTTTAGCCCAATGAAAGCTCAACGGGCAGCTGTCCCCTTCATGTCCACTGCCTCTTGAAGATTCATTTTAGACAAATAGAATGGGGGTGGGGAGGTTAGAA
This sequence comes from Rhineura floridana, assembly GCF_030035675.1. Lineage (NCBI taxonomy): Eukaryota > Metazoa > Chordata > Lepidosauria > Squamata > Rhineuridae > Rhineura > Rhineura floridana. Next base: position 77,152,767 of record NC_084482.1, read on the forward strand.
TAACCTGTGCTTGTTTATGAGCTGAGCTATAATTCAAAGGACTTCGACTTGGTAGCAAAAAGCTGCTTATTTCTGAAGTTGAGTGGCAGGATCCAAAACCTCCTCTCTCCCAGTTCCAAAACTCAGCAACATCATGAGCTGTAAGGCAAATTAATTAATAAAAGCAACCACAATGAAATTAGAATTTCCATCAGTGCTGCAGCCAATCATGGCACTCCACCAGGTTATAGAAATGCCAAATTAGATATGGACTTAAACACGTTGCAGGCATCCAAGTGTCTTGCTTTCCCTTAACTAATTACAGGGGTGTGGTAGCCCAGTTCTCACCTTGGAGGCCATAAGATTTCACTTCAGCTGGTGAATAGGGATGATGACAGATATTCCTCAACATTCTCTCTCCCCCCTGTGAACTTTCATTTGACTGTACCTTGCATGTTGATTCCTACATCTCAGTGTAAATATTCTTCACAGAGTACACTTGATACCCTGTAAAATCACAGCCACATCTTTTGCTGAAGACTATATAGTAAGGAACACCTATTTTGATCAGCAGGACATCTGTCCCACAATGTTTATCCTCAAGAGGCAATGACTGACATAACATTGCATAACATCAAACAAATAATCATTTATATGCATTGGGACACTGATAAATTGCAAAAAACCCTCCAGCTTTATAAGGAAATTAACTAGGTGAGAATGCAGAATCTTTTTATAATTTTCATTCTTTGGGATTCATTACATATAGAGAGGGGAATGCAACACATGTGTTTGGGTTTGTTTAAATACTCATTTTGCCAGCCCTAACCTAATACAAGAATTCTCCTTCAAGACTATCAAGCACAGCTGTATAAGATACTTTACACATGTATCTGAATCCATCAGATATTTCTGTTCTTTGCTATAGCATTGTGATTCCAGGTTTTTCTTAATGTTTTTGCTTAATGTACTTCAGAGACTGTTCTCTACAATGTGAAGTTTCACAGTATGAAATGTACAGTAGGGGGCAGTTTGGTTTCATGTTTGGGGATGTGGCTCATCTGCAAGGTTTTTTAAAAAATGATTTGCTCTGGGCTTTTTTCTTCTTCCAAACAGTGACATATTAAAAAGGCCACATTTTAGTTTCTCTTCAAACCATACATCAGTAACATTACAAAATCACTATTTGTTTCTTTTAAGTTCAAAGGGGGGAAATCTATAGGGATCAAAGTGTTCAGTTTTGAGAGGAAGCACAAGCCTGCGTTGTTTTATATATAATTGTAGATATGAGAGTCTTTAAGTTTTTCTTTTGCTTTATCTATCTCTGGATAGGGAATTGCACTTACACACCAGTTTCCGTTTGGGGAGTACTTGCAGACACCCAGCTGGGCTACCCAGCATCAGCCGATTCATTTGGGTTACAGCTGTTGCAACTGGACATATGGATGGAAGACAAAGAATCTTTCAGAAAGCCTGGTAAAGAATTCCAAGATACAGAGCCCTAGTCCTCTCCAAGGTGTAAATCTGTGTTTGGCCATACTGCTTCAGACTGCACGGTTGGATCTTCTTAAAATACAAAAGAAAAATCCCTGCAAAACTGCTGCTACTTCTTCCCTGCCCTTCAACATTAGGCCACAGGGTTGGTTACAACAATGTAAAAAAAAAATTCAATATTAAAATCCTCTTAGATTTTCAGAGCCCAAATCTAGCTCTGTTTCTCAAACTGCAGTGTGTCTTTCACAGTCAGACATTTGAATTCCAATAGATCTAGCACTCTGTCTCTTTCTCTCCCCAACATGGTCCTGCACTGAGAAGGAACAGACTAAGCATTTAATTCCATGGCAACATATCGCCAGAGCACTGGGCCTATTCAGCAGTCTTTAGTCATGTCTTAAAAGGCTGGTCAGATCTTCTTGACCCAGGGTTATTAAGGTGATCTCTTGCCCAACTGGTTCACCACTTTAGCAGACTGTCACCCATAATCACCAAGTTGGAAAGGACCCTGGGGCTGATCCACTCCTACATCCAATCTGATAACAATAGTCTATTCTGGAGAAAAGGCATTATTTCCACACATCAGCCCCAATCAATCTAAATCAGCCAAAACAAGAGATCTGTTTTGCAAGACAGTTGGTGTCTCAATGGGGCCATAAAACATAACAATGAAAACAGTACTATCAGTGAAAACAATATTTTTGCTTTTAGCAAAGGATTATTTCCTGGGAGTCCTCACCTGGGTGTGTACTGTGTTACTGTTGGGCGAAGATAACAAGGCCCTTGTGTAATAATGGACTTTTGCATATGAGCCTCCTGTGCACTGACTGACATATTTTTCATTTGGAAGGAAATAGCCTGAGATGACACCGGACAGGAATGTATGTTGTCTGGAGCTGGCTGAACGTAAAGAAGAGTTCAGCAAAATGGCATAGACAATGCCTGAGTTGCATTCACTCAAAAGTAATAGTAGTAGAGCAGGAGGTCCCAAACTGTGGTTTATAGACGATCGGTGGTCTGAGAGCTTCACTCAGGTAGTCAACAGCGTATCTATGGATTTGTGGTTAAAAATGGACAATAGCACATCCATCACATTGAATTAGGGTTGCCAGGTCAGAAGCATCCCAAACCCTGGGATTTCAGGGACGGGCCCTAGTGATTTCACAGGGGTGGGGCCGAGTGATGTCATTAAGCATGATACATTAAGCATCAACTATAGTTGCTTGGAGCATTCCATTCAAACAAAAACATTCTAGCTTGAAATATTATGTTACTGTTATTACTTATTGGTGATGTATGGCTTTTACAAACCTCAGCACTTTAGAGAATTGCATAGAACAAACAGATAAGAGGCCACTTCATTCCATTCTAAAAAGTAGCTATTTCTCAGGTGCTAAGTTATATCAAGGAACAGAACGAATAACTTCAAGCAAGTAAGGAACAGTTATGAGGGTTCACACATGCAAACTGGCAATTTATTTTCTTCAGTTTACCTCTCGAATGTATGAGAATGCATAGAGCAATTTAAACACCATTTTGGGATGGGTTCACAATAGGGTTGCCATTGTCAGAAGCACCCCAAACCCTGAGATTTCAGGGGTAGGCCTTAGTAATGTAATGGGGGCATGCCCTAGTGATGTCATAGGGGTGGGCCCTAGTGATGTCATGAAGCATGATACATTAAACATCAACCGCAGTTGCTTGGAGCATACCACTCAAACAAAAAAAAATTCTCTGATTGGAAATTAAGATAGAAATCTTAGCTAAATGAGTGTTCCCAGATCCAGCTGAAGTGACAGGATCATTCCTTCTCACCTGCTTAGGGAGCCTAGGTAGTATGCTTTACTCAAGAGTAGGGTTGGGTTCTGCTAGCTAGGACCGATCCACTTACCTTCTGTTGAAATGTAATGGAATTCCATTTCGACTTGCCTTTTCCCCCAAACTTCTGCTTTGTTCCAGTTTGATATAGAACTTGGAACCAGAAGTTATGCATTCTGAACTTGTGAGGGAATGGAGGGTTGGAACCTCACACCTTTCCCTTCTTCCTGTTCCCAGCTTACTGCTGGCTCTACTGGGCTCACTGCAGCAGTGCAGGCTGTCCCAAATCCCAATTCCCCCCAACCTCCTCTGTGGTGGTGGAAAGTGTGGAGAATGCTGTAGCCTGGGCTGGGAAGGCAGATCCCCCTGCGTGTGGGATCCAGTTTCCCTTGTTCTCCTCTGAGAAGGCTGCAGAGAGGCCCAGAGAGGCCATGCCGCATGCAGCTTCTCCTGTGGTTCATGGCTTCTCCTCCCTCCTTTTAGAGGGTTTTTATGAAGGAAGGGTGGATACTAGAGAAATTAGCAAGGAATCCTAGAGCATGTCCTTAATGTGAGATACTCTAGGATTTCCTCTTAATGTTTGTAGCATTAACCTTTTAATTATATTTGATTTAAAAAAAACTGGTCACAGAAAATAAAGTGGAAATTCGATGCCTTCAGGATCGGTCCACAAAGAGAACAGATGCATTCAATGGGGTTTACTCACAGTATGTGGGATTAGCATTACAGCTTTACTCCCCCCCAAAAGGATTAACACTTCATATTGGGAAGGTTTTCAAAACCAAGATCCTGTTGTGATCTTGTTCTAGATCGCCTGCACACACAGAGAAAGGGACTTTTACTACTGCTGGAAGCTATAAACTTACTCAATTTATGAGATTTTCAGAAAAGCAGTAAAAGGCAACCGTTTTTTGGCCTTGCAATGGGTTCTAGCTATTGGCTGGAGGTCAACAAATCCCTTGTCAATCACAACCCTGACTTCACTTGGCTACAAACCTGAAAGGATGGGGTTAGAGCTGCCAGCTACGAGCTGATTTAACAGAAATTGTATGTGCGTGGGAAACTGATGTTTTGGTGTATATCTCTTGAACCAGACAACCTAGAAATGTAGTTTTTTTAAAAAAATGAAAGCAGAGAGTCCAGAGATTCCGGTGACTCACCTGGAGACCTGGAGATGATCCAAAAAATCTGGAGTCTCTGGGCAAAAACCGGAGACCTGGCAACCCTACATTGAATATTCATATTGCCTTTTAAGTGTATTTTTATTGCTTCCTTTATTATACAGCCACAAGAGTGGCTGTATACTATAGCCAGCGTGGATTTTTTGCATTCTGCAATATTAAATTGAAAATACCCCCATGCCATTCTGATGCTTCCCATAACCTCATTTCAAAGCAAAACCTTACAAAGCTTATAGTCCTGAACTCAGAAACGCTTGCTTAATAACTCTCTAAATTTTCATGGCGATACACAAAACAGTCAGAGGGAATCGAGAGTTCAAAGTATAAAAAGAGAAAAAAAACCCAGACCCCTCTTGGACTTGTTTCTGTCAGAGTTCTCATAATTTGTTGAAATGAATTAAAAATCAGCCATAATCACAGAGTACCTGTAATACTATTACCGACCTTGCCCATACTCTGACCTTCATCTTCTGCAGTTTAAAAGTTTTTAAAAAAAGCTTGGCTGATTTTTAATTAATTAAAGAAATTTTACATTGAACTCAGTGATAACGTCAGGCATGCTCAGTAAGAACCAACTGTCAGTATTCTAAAAGCCAGACACACAGCTGCTTGGCTTGGGTAATCAGGAGCCACACCCACACCAGATCTTTATTTCACTTTAGACAGTCATGGCTTCCCCCAAAGAATCCTGGAAAGTGTAGTTTGTGAAGGGTACTGAGAGGAGACTACTATTCCCTGACAGAACTCCAGTGGCCAGAGCGGTTTAACAGTCAGGCGTTCTGATTGAAGCTCTGTGAGGGGAACAGGGCATCTCCTAGCAACTTTTGGCGCGCTTCACTAACTACACTTCCCAGGATTCTTTGAGAGAAGCCATGACTGTCTAAAGTGAAATAAAGGTCTGGTGTGGATGTGGCCAGTGACAGCTTTGGTTTAAATTTGGGTGGGAGGCTACATGTGCTTGCTGTAGAATAAAAAGGTGGGGGAAACGCTGAAAAAGAATGATACTGTTCAAAATGTTTTCCTTTTGGAAAGGAAAGGGGCTTCCCCTCTGCCCAGTGCCCACCCACCCAATCTCCTCCTCTCCCTCTCCTCCTCCCCTCCCTGCACCTTCCCCAGGTCAGTTTCACCTATCCTAAGCATGATTACATAGGAGTAAATCCCACTGAACTAAAAAAGTATGCAAATGATCAAACCTGCCCTCCACTCCTACTCCTTATCCCCTCCCTCTTGCCCCTTCCTTCACCTTGCTCTTCCCCTCCCCCATCCCCTTCCAATCTCCTCCCCCCTCCCGCTGGTCTGTTTTACCTATCTTAAGCATGATTGCATGGGAGTAAATCCCATTGAACTCAAAAAGCATGCAAATGATCAAACCTGCCCTCCCCTCCTCCCTCCTCCCATCACCTCCTTTTTGCTCCTTCCCTCTCCCTTCCTTTGCCCCTCCACTTCCAATCCCCTCCTTCCTCCCCCTCCTTCCACTCCCCTCTCCCCGTCTCCTTCCCTCTCCTCTTTCTTCCCCCTGCTCCTCCCCCATAGTCAGTTTTACCTATCCTAACCATGATTGCATGGGAGTAAATCCCATTGAACTCAATAAGCATGGAAATGATCAGACCAGCCTGTCCCCTCCTTCCTCTCCTCTCCCTTCCTCATCCCCTCACTTTTTCATTCTTCCTCCTCCCCTGCACACTCCAGCCCCCCCTCCCATTCAGTTTTACCTATCCTAAGCATGATTTCATGGGAGTAAATCCCACTGAACTCAATAAACATGCAAATGATCAAACCTGCCCTTCTCCTTCCCTGCTCCCCTGCTCCCATCTGCCCTTCCCCTCTTCTTCCTTCTCCTCCTCCCCTCCCCATCCCCTGTGGTCAGTTTCACCTATCCTAAGCATGATTGCAGGGGAGTAAATCCCACTGAACTCAATAAGCATGCAAATGATCAATCCATTCTCAGCAAACTTGCACAGGAACCCATTTCTTACCTCCCGGATTAAAAAGCAGAGAAATTCACTACTAAGCAAAAAAACCCCGCAAGAACGCACCAAATTATTCCAATCTACACAGGAAGTGGATTGGACTGTGAAAGACCAACCTAATTTGTGTTTGCATTTTGACAAATCTGTATGGCAGTACAGTATCTCAGAGAGGAGGTCAGGTCTCCTGCTCCCCTGGTGCATTCACTATAGCTGCCCAATTTCCCTGCTTTTTAAAGTTTGATAAAAATATCTGTGGGTATAGTTATGTTCTTAAACCACAAGGGATTTTTGCCTATTAGTTAATTTCTTTTACTGTATTTTATTGTATTACAAGTTGAATTCTATGGAATTACCTTTGCTACAACAGGCAGAAAAATCATTCAGTGGTCCACCCAGACACTCCAACATTTTCAAGTGGTCCATGGGGGGAAAAGTTTGTGAACCACTGTAGTAGACCACATGCTTTGCAGTAGCAGCCAGTGGGGTGGGGTGGAGACACACAGCTGTCCTCCCAACACTGGCATTGCTGGGATTTACCTGGGTGGGCCAGGGCTAGGGATGGAAAGATCTGTTAATTCTGGTTCTCTCAGTTTCTCATTTTTCCAATCTTAAATTCAGTTCTGCAGCAATTTGCGAGTTTTAAAAAAATCCTCATGGAAATTCTTCAGCATTTTAGTGCAAATTTGTCCTGTTAAATACATTTTGTATGCAGTTTTGACTAATGTGCACATTTTTGCAAACAATTTCACCTAATATAACATATTTTTGTACGTTCTTTCAATGAATATATTCATTTTTATGCACATTTCCCCCAAATATATGCATTTTTGAAAACATTACTCGGGTGGAGAACTGCGTCACAGAATCTGGCTAAGTCATCTAGGGAGCTGAGTGGGGACTTGAACCTGGGGCTCCCCAGTACTTTCGATTTAACTAATAACTTCTTCAGATTGGAACCCTGGGCTCTCACTGCTTTTAATTACCAATATTATGATACTGTTATTTGTTATTTAATTTTTGTAAATTATATATTGTTTTTATTGTATTTTTATTGTATTTTATACCTGTGTTTATTTTTCTTTGTAAGCAGCCTTGAGGGCCTTTGGCCGAAAGGCGGGGTATAAATAAAATTTAATAATAACAATAACAATAATAATAATAAGTGCAAATTTTGAAGGATGACCATGTTTTGATTCTCATATTGTTTTGTAAAGTGTGAATCTGATAAATTTGACTTTATATGCAAACCAAATGGCATTTCTCCGCCATCCCTAGGCCGCAGGGCAGAGCAGCAGTGAGGTCAGGCCTTGCAGGCATACTGGTAAGAGTAATGGATTGGCTTCACTGGTTCTGCCCCACCCCATCCTGATAAGATGCAGTGACACCAATGTTGGGAGGGCAGTTGTGCCCTACCACTCAAGCCACTACTGCCAGAATGGGATGAATTTGCTTTGGGTGCTTAGGCTGTTGTCATTCCCTTCCCAGACCTAGCACACACCCAACAACTTCCAGTCCAATAGCTGGGGTGTGTGTGCAGTATAAAGCACCCCTCCTAGATAAGCAAGGGTAACACATATTGTAACTGATTCCTCTTGTGGCTCTCTCCCCCATCCCCTTTGCTATATGCGAATGCTGCATATTGTCAGAAGTTATTGCTCACTCACCTGCCAAAAAAATGGGGAACATTCTCCCCGGGCACTGGCCTGCACACACAGGGAAGCCTTCTGTAGGCAAAGGCCAGGCACTCCGCTCCATCCATTGCCACTGCTGGCCAAACATTCATGAGCCCTTTTACCTTTTGGATCATAGCATGGAGGAGGGCAAGGCATTAATGCGCGCGCATACGCACACACTCACCAACGCACACACTTTGATTGCAACATCCACGGAGGAATAGGTAAGTATAATACTCATAGCTGCAAAGGCACTTGAAAGATGATTGTATTGTTTTTAATTGTGTTGGTTTTATAGTCATATACTGCACTGATTCAGAGGAAGGCAATGGTAAACCCCCTCTGAATACCGCTTACCATGAAAACCCTATTCATAGGGTCGCCATAAGTCAGGATTGACTTGAAGGCAGTCCATTTCCATTTTCACTGCACTGATATTTTATGATGTGGTGGTATAGAAATAGTTTTATAAATAAATAAATAAAGGTGACTTTTTGTTATATTTCAATTAATTGTTTCTTTATGTGGCTAAACCGTGGTGCTCACAGCTTGTCATTTCACAATTCCATTTAACTGTAGCTGGATAATTCTTTGTCTGTCACAACTTTGTATGCAGTGCTGTTTCCCTAAAACTCATTGGGAATACCACATCTCACCTATTCCTCCTTTGAATGTCTCCTTTCTTGTTTGTTTTATGATCTCTGCATCCTCAAATGTAGTTTCCTCAGCCACTAGCAAATTTGGTCTTCCTGCCAGACATGCACATATATTAGACATTACTGATGTCCAAGGACTATCCTTTTGGGACACCGCTTAAGCACTGCCTCCTTTTTAAGGAGAAATTTGTTCCATTTTAAAAAAAACACATTTTATTTACCCTTTCTACCCACTTCTATGTCCTCTTGTGGTCAGCAGCAGGCTTCAGTTGAAATGGGAATCTGTGAAGTAAAATGTGATCCTTTTCAAAAATCTGTACTTTAAGCCATGTTCTGTTTTATGAAAGCTGCAGCTACAAGTGCAAAATAAAAACACAAATATAAGAGTACCAAGGCTGCACATATTTCAGTGATCCTGAGATAACAACAGTTCTAGGGTCCTTCTGCCTAGATTTGTTTTTAAATTTGTGGGTCTGAAAATTGAATAGTAACCTTTACGAACCTTGCTATTATTATTATTATTATTATTATTATTATTATTATTATTATTATTATTATTATTATTATTGCCTGCCCTTCACCAATAGGTCCCAGGGCAGGTTACAAAATCTAAAATACAATATTAAAAAGAACTAAGCCACATTTCAATCAGAAGGATAGGAAACATTCTGAAAACATACACCTCAAGAGCCAAACCAGGGTAAAGAGGTATGCCTTTAGCTTCGCAGAAGCGAATGTATAGCGAAGGTATATAACTTAGGGGCTGCCACAGAGAAAGCCCACTCCTGGACCACCATCCCCTGAACTTCTGAGGTGGTGGAACTACCAAGAATGCCCCCTCTGCTGATCTTAACATCCGAGAAGGTCTTTAGGGAAGGAGATGGTCTCTGAGATATTTGAGGTCTAAGAAACAAACTGGCAACCAGTGCAACTGTTTTAGAACGGGTTATATGAGTTCTAAAGGGAACTCCAGCCAGTAATCTAGCTGCTGCATTTTGGACCAGTTGAAGTTTCCGAGTTGTCTTCTAGGGCAGCCTCACGTAGAGCGCATTGCAATAATCTAATCTGGATGTTACCAGAGCCTGGAGTACTGTTGCCAAATCATCTCTGTCCAAAAGGGGCCATAGCTGGTGAACCAGCCAGAGCTGGAAATAGGCACTCCTAGCCACTGAGGCCACCTGAGCCTCCAGTGACAATGCTGGACCGAGGAGCACCCAATTCTCAAACCTGCTCCTTCTAGGTGAGTGCAACCCCATCCAGAACAGGCCGTTTCCCCATCTCCTGGACTTGAGAACGTGGAACACACAAGGTGTCTGTCTTTTCAGGATTCAGCTTTTCAGTTTGTTGACACACATTCAGCCCATCACTGCCTCCAGACACCTGTCTAGCACCTCAACTGCCTCTCCTGAATCAGATGTCACAGAAAGGTAGAGCTGAGTATCATCCACATATTGGTGACACTTCACTCCAAAACTCCTGTTGACCACTCCCAGTGACTTCATATAGCTTTTAAATAGCATGGGGGACAAGATGGAACCTTGCAGGACACCACAGGAAAGCTCTCATAGTGTTGACAGAAGCTTCTCATAACTATTTTCTGGAAACTTCCCTGGATGTAGAAGCAAAACCACTGAAGTACAGTGCCCCCAACCCCTACCTCCCCAAGCCACTCCAGAAGAATACCATGGGCATTAATTAGTTAAGATGTATTAAGAGTTGGAGCTATGCCAACCACATTGCAATTTTTTACCATAAGATAGAAAAATTAATGAGAAAAAAATGAAAAACTCTCTCTACATTGGTGTGTGTGTGTATGCTAAATATTGTTGAATATTAGCCCTGAATATGGAATAACAACACAAGTCATGGCCATGTGCACCAGTCCTGCACATCCACAAGAGTACTGGCCCCATCTGTACCATCACATTTCAGGTCTGAAGAGGGCTCCTAGGGAGCCTTCTGAGGAGTGCTCAGTGGAACACACTTGGCAGCCTCCTCACATTTGGGAACCCTGATAATATAGGGCTCCCAGGCACATGGAAGCTTCTAAATGCATTCAGCCAAATGCATTTAGAAGCCCCCTTCAGATCTTCCTGCTCAACATGAAAAGGTCAGGGATGGATGGAGTTGGATGATGTTAGAGATGGAATGAGCACCTCTGTGCCCCCTGCACATGCCAGCATTCCCTGTTCAGGCACAGTGCCTGAAAAGCCCTATAGTGAATGCTTTAAACAGCTGTGGTGGATTTTTGCTATTGGAGGAGGGGAGGAACAGAAAACAAGGGCCACCAGAGCCCAATATAGTAATTTTATAGCCACTTAGGAACATTTGTTCGTAGTAACCTTGACATTTCTCTTCCCTGCCTTCCACTCATATAGTCTTTTATCCCACTGGGAATGCTGTAGGAGAAATTTAACAATGGCATTACTCATTTAATATGTTACTGTGGTAGAGGATTCACTACCAGGAATGTCTGAACTCTACAAGAGAGGAATAGAGGATAGAACTCTACAAGAGAGGAAAACCAATACTATCTTTTTATTTACAGGAGAAGTTGAAATTATAGGCATAACAGAACTCTCCCACATGTACACAAAGTAGGGTGAGCATCTGTCCTACTTTACAGAGGGCTGTCTTTTACTTAAGGGCCATTAGTCCTCTATTGAAGGCATCCTGGTTGAAGGGCTGTCCAGTCCAACTCCAGTTTAAAGATAAAGAACCCTGAGAAGGAAGATCAAGCACCTTAAAGTTCACCACCAGTAGTTAGCCCCTGGACAGCAGTCTGAGCAGCCAGATAGGCCACCTCGTCAGTCTTCCCCACTATTGTGAGATTTTATTATTAGATTTATATCCCACCTTTCCTCCAAGGAGCTTAGGGTGGCATACATGCTGCTCCTTCTCTCCATTTTATCCTCACAACAACCCTGTGAGGTAGGTTAGGCTTAGAGATAGTGACTGGCCCAAGGTCACTTCATGCCCAAGTGAAGATCTGAACCCTGGTTTCACAGTTTCTAGTCCAACACTTGAACCAAATGTCCATCTATAGATATAAACTAGCATATGTGCAAGCACACTACACATACTTTATCCAACTCTGTGTCCTCTTTTTTGTGTGTGTGATGCATGTGACCACCCTAGCACAAAGACAGACAGGAGGCTAGGCCATTCTAGGTGATGGGAGGCCTATACACCCCTTCCATACTCTCCTCCTCTACTCATTCAAGAAATGTGAACTACAATTGTTTGATGGAATGTAGTTGGAAGGGCTGGATGACCATTTAGGAGACACACAGGCTCCCAATCCTTCGTGGCAGTGCACATACCACAGTGGGAGAAGGAAAAACAGGATTCTATCATGTCTAAGAGAATTCCTCTGTGTGTCATGAGTCCTGCTGGAGGGGGGTAGACTGATGAGAAGGAAGTGGAGGAGGAGGAGCAGGACTTAGCATGGGATGTTCAAGTAGGTGAAGGGCCGAGCGGGAAGCCCCAGCTCTAGACTTTGACAGTTCAACCCCAACAGCTCCAGATACCCCCATGGAGAGTCAACCTGACCGGCCAGTTATTTCCCAGCCTGACACTTCCCCTCTCTCTGTACCTGCGCTGCCAGCAGGCAGCCCTCCTTCCTCAGAGGGGGAAGATGGGACAGTGATGCAGGCTCCGCCTTCACCTCGCGCCAGGAGGAGAATGTGGCGGGAGATTCAACAGGCACAGTTGAGGTGGAGTTTTTGCCTGCACACATGCTCCCAACAGGGACAGCTGGCACACACAACCTTACTTAAGCCGAGTGGGGGGGGGGAGTAGCTGCTGAGTCAATGTCTTAGTGCCGTGAAGTTGTACCTAGTTAGTCCTAGAGAGATGCTGTGTTCTGAGTAAACCATAGGTGGAGTAGGAAACAAAATTATCAGGTTGCTTTTTATAAAAAAATGTCTGCAACAAGAATTTTAAACGCATATTACAATACATATGAAGGAAAAATATATCTAAGAAAACAAAATTAAAACAAAAATATCTAAAAATGAGCAACCTAAATTTGCTTTTAAATTTGCTTTTGTTGTATAGATAGAATTTCCTTTGTACCTTCAGGATGCAAGCTAATATGGAAGTAAAGTGAAGTGTGCTTATACATGTATTGATGTACAATATGAGAGAAGAAGAGTCCCAAAGAATAAAGAGCGGTGAGGAAACTTTTTTTAACCAGTTTTTATGCTTCAGGGAAGCCAACAGTTTAATAAACTCTTCTGTCCTTTTGCCCTGGCAGGAGTTCAGTTCAATATTTCTTGAAAGCATTTTTGTTTGTTGGGGGGGGGGAGTTTGTGATTGCCTCCTTTAAATGTGCTCACCTCTGTTTTCTGCACCAGAATCAGTTGCATATGGCTCTGAACAGCCAGACACTTTGGACAGCTTCAGATGTACATTTATCTCTGCAAAGCCCTTGGCTTTATTTTATGTGCAATGCTCCCTAACTTGCAATCAGATTGAACATTTGAAGCCTGTGTTTCTGGTAATGAGTAGTAGCAAGAGCTGTGTGCAAATGGCCTCTCAAAATTTTCCAATCTATTTGAGGGCAAAGACATGGGCGTGGAGCATTTCACTGATTTTCTTCAGGAGGAGGAGAAATTCTCCATCAGGTTCTTGGGGTGCAGCTCACTGATAATACTGGACTCAATGTGGCTTATGTCTGATTTGACATGCACAGGACTGCACTCTTATTCCCCGATTCCCACCTCTCCCCACAAAAAGACAGTATGGGATACCCATGAAAATTTTTGGTCTGCTTTTAAATAAAGCATTCTTGGGTTTTTGCAAGACATTCTTATATTTAAACAAGAAAAGAAACTGAATTTTTAAAAAAGCATTTCCTAGTATTTCACGTTTAAGAACCGCACCCATACATACCTGGGAAAGCAGGAAAAGGTAAAGCTCAGCTTGAGTGACAGAAGCATTAACAGACAACCTTTCCACAATCTGCCTGGTCCTCAACTGCTAATGGAAATCATCCCCATCAAGGAGGGTTGCCAAGTCAGAAGCATCCCAAACCCTGAGATTTCAGTGGCAGATCCTCATGATGTAATAGGGGCCGTGCCCTGGTGATGTCATGAGAGTATGCCCTAGTGATGTCATAGGGAACGGTCCTAGTGATGTTATAGGGGACGGTCCTAGTGATGTCATTAAGCATGATATATTAAGCATCAACCACACTTGCCCGGAGCATACCACTCAAACAAAAAAAAAATTCTCTGATTGGAAATTAAGATAGAAATCTTAGCTAAATGAGGGTGTTTCCAGGTCCAGCTGAAGTGATGGGATCATTCCTTCTTACCTGCTTAGAAATCTGGGGTAGGGAACATTTAATCCAGCCTACTTGCTTCTGGCAAGAAGGGTTTAGGTGCCCTCAGGCCAGGCCAGTCACCAGAAGGCCACTGTAGGAAGAAAGGAGCTTAGTGCTGTGGAGATGTTAGTTGGGAGCACTCAGGAGTAAAGATGGATGCCCCTGAAGGCTGCAATTCTAAACACACTTACTAGGGGACTAAGCCCCATAGAACTCAACGGGACTTACTTCTGAGTAGATATTATTAGGATTGTGCTGTTGTTAAGGCTTGACTAAGAATCCTCTGCAATGATATCCATATCAAAGCAGGGTTGGCAACCCCTTGCCTGGAATGCCCTGCCTGCTTTTGAACATGGCTGCTCCAAACTTCTTTACAGACTTGACCTTTCACTACAGAGGGAGGTCTGAGAAATGAGTAAGAGTTAAGAAGATTCTCTACTCTTTCCTCTCTACTCTGTGGGCTGCTATAAACTCACTTTTGACGCCAACCCAATTCCAGTGGGAAAACACACATGGTTTAGTCTACCTTAGTCTACCTTCACAGGCAGTAGATTGGGAACAACAGCAATTGAAGCCAGCCTTCCCAGTATGTGGATTCTCTTTCACCATTATTAGGCAAGAAACAAACCATCATGCAAATAGCAAGGTGCATCATCAGTGGGTTTAAGGGGGTTGAGCTGAGCATATGGAACCACTGTTGTTGCTTCTATGGATGTAGAGTAAGGTCACAGATAATGAAATGCAAATAGAAAAAGAAAACAAAATACAGTGATGATTTCCTAAATACAATACCATACCGACAACAACAAGATTCTTGTGAGTAAGACAAAAAACTCAGCATCCCACAACCAGTCAAGGCTCCTAACCATAACTAAAAAAATCCTGGCAGCTAGTCAGCCAAGGTCATAGAAAGCACAACCTGACCCTGGCGCTACAGTTAGTGCAGAATGCTGCAGCACGATGGCTGACATGACTGAGCCCCTATCAGCACATATTACCTTTGCTCTGAAATCTGCACTGGTTGCCGATCTGCTACCAGGCCAAGTTCAAGGTGTGCTTTCCATGTTGCGGGTGCCACATAGTAGTTGTTCTGCTCTTGATCCTTTGGTGTGGCAGTACCTATCCTTTGGAACTCCCTGTCTATTTCCATTAGGCAGGTGCCTTCACTGTACTCATTTTGGCACCTGCTAAAAACTTTTGTTTAGGCAAGCCTACCCAGGCATGTAGAACCTATTATGGATTTTTTAAATCTGTTTTTAACTCATTGTTGGTTTTATTATTTTGAATGTTTTTAAATACCTGTCTTTAACTGTTTTTGCCAATAATTTTATTGTTTTAATTCCTTTTATAAATAGCTTTGAGGGTTTTTGTTTTTTTTTACAATAAAGCAATATATAAATGTTGTAAATAAAATACATATAAATTTCTGAGTCACTGTGGCCCTTAGGTCACTTTTAGGCCATCTGGCACCATCTGGCTCAGTACTGTTGACATGGATTAGCACTGGCTCTCCAGGATTCGAGGCAACAGTCTCTTCCAGAGATTGAATTTTGGACCTTTGCATGTAAAGCATGTGCCCTACCACTGAGCTACAGTCCTGTTTTAAAAAGTATCTTCTTAAATTGTTCTTTTCATTTCATTCATGAATGCACAGCGTACTAGCACACACAATACATTTAAAGCACACAATACATTTAAAGCACATGAATACCACCAAAGAATCCTGGGAATTGTAATTTGCTAAGGGTGGTGGAAACGATAACTGTAAGGGAGAAACTACACTTCCCTGGATTCTTTGGGGTGAAGTCATGTGCTTTATATGTGGGTTGGATGTGCTTTAAATGTATTATGTGGATCTGCATTACTTCATAAACTTTGCCTGCATATAGATCATTTTAATTAAATTTTAATGGAAATAACATGCAAAGTTTACTGGGTGGCCATGGACTACGCACCATCTCTTAGTCTAATCTGCTCCTCAGAATGAAAATAACAGAGGGGGACTGTGACCACCCCAAGGTGCAATCCTATGCATGTTTACTCAGAAGTAAGTCCCAATGTATTCAAAGGGGCTTGCTCAGACAGGAAAGCATGCACAGGACTGCAATTCAGTGATAAGGAACTTCACTCACCCAATCAAGAATTCAGAATCATGCCATGTTAAGCTGTTTTGCAACTGTTTTATACTTGTTTTATGGTTACTGGATGTTAAATGGCTTTATTTCTTGTTGTGAGCTGCCTTGGTTTCCAACCCTACCTCACAGGGTTGTTGGAAAGACTCCATACATACACACACACTCGAGATGTAAAAATACATGCACCCCATATAATAGTTTATTGTCCAAACCAGTTGGCCATTGCAGAACTTTTTTTTAAACAAATAAGGATTAGTTTCCTGCCAAATAAAAGCAGGGACACCTAAGTAAACCTGTCTAACTGCTTAAAAATGGATCAGAGGGGAAGAAAAGATTTACAACACAATCCTTTTCTATGTTCACTCAAAAGTCCCATTGATTTTCAGCACAAACCTAGCCATGTCCACACAAAAGTAAGTCCTACTGAATTCAGTGGGGTTAGCTCCCAGGTATATGGAATTAGCATTGCAGCTTTACTCCTAGAAAACCTTCATATTGGGAAGGTTTTCAGAACAGGTTATGAATAAGATAAATAATCTGCTCTCTTCAACAGTCCAGTAAAATTTAAACTTGTTTGATTCCTTAATTAGAAAAGTATAACACTGCAGCATGTACACTTTTTAAAACCTTTGTTCAAAAGTTATTTGAAAGATAAAATGTATATGCCATTTTGCGAGTAATTAAAAAAACCCTGCATGTACACTTTTATGCCTACCAAGATCCTGCTGAGATCTTCTTTGTAGTGCAATCCTATGCATGTTTACGTAGAAGCAAGTCCCAATCCTGTACAGAGAAAGTACTCTTTATGCTGCTGAAAGCTATATATTTACTGACTTCCTGATGTGAGACAAGCAGGAAAAGTAAGTTTAGCTATTGCCTGGGGTCAACAAATCTTGTGAATCACAACCATGACTTCACTTATTGGCCAAAACCCTGAAAGGGCAGGGGTTAGAGCAGCCTATAGTAACAGACGTTGCAGGGGAGGGTGCAGCTGACATTTTGGTTTATATCGTTTGAACTAGACCACCTAGAAACTTAATTTTTTAAAAATGAAAGCTAAGAGTCCAGAGATTAAGGTGAGTCACCCGGAGACCTGGAGTCTCCGGGCAAAAACTGGACACCTTGCAACCCTACCATCAAGTCCAATAAGGACTTTTCATGGAGGATAAGGCTTCCACAATGGCTGTATTCTACCTCCAGTGTCAGAACCAGCATGCCCCTGAATGCCAAGTTGCTAGGAATCACAAGTGGGGAGAGTGCTGTTGTGCTCAGGTCCTACTTTGGGGCTTCCCGTGGGCATCTGGTTGGTCACTGTGAGAACAGGATGCTGGACTAGATGGGCCACTGGCCTTATCCAACAGGACTTTTCCAGTGTTCTTAACAGTGTTGTATTAATGGCTTGAGTTAATAAAAGTATGCACATCTGGGGATTATTTTGATATTTCAGGAGCCTTAAATTTTAAAAAAAGAAACAGAAAGCAATGCCAGAAGGTGCAGTATGATTATTATACACACAAAACTTCAACTTAACTCAAAACATGCCCATGAAGATAGCAGGGATCATTAAAAAAAAATCCAGTAAAAACTCAAACAGATTTTGTGACACAAGGTGAGAATGAAGATCTGTGGAACTGTGTCTACTGATTTATAGCCTAATATTATTCATGTTTACTCCTGAATGAGTCCCAGTGTATATAAGAGGCTTATTCTCACATAAGTGTGCATAGCAGGGGTAGGGAAACTTTATCTGCCTGAGGGCCACATTCTGTTCTGGGCAACTTTCTGAGGGCCACATGCCAGTGGTGGGCAGGGCCAGAAGCAAAAGTGGATGGAGCAATGAATGCATATATTACCTCTGTACAGTAGGCTAGCTTCTACACACCCTCATATACCTTCTCTGTTCTCCATCCAGACAGGCATAATCAGAGTTCAAGGACAGATTCCAGCTAGGCAAAAGCATTTGGGGTGTGACCTGGGGAGAGTCCCCAGGGCCGAGAGGCCTGGAGGGCCACATTAGGCCCTTGAGCTTGAGGTTCCTCATGCCTGGTGTATAGGATAGCAGCCTCATTCATAACAATTTGCTATGCAGACCAAACAAATAAATACATAAAGGGGAACAACACTGTCCAGGGAAGGAGAGCTGTTTGCTGCTGCTGCCTGCTTGCTTGCTGCTCGGCTACCACCACCACCACCCTCTCCCTGTTGGACTTTTGCTTGGCAGGGGTCATGCCTTGCAGGACCAGGCCCCAGGTACTCAGCCAGCTGTTGCTGATTTCTTCCACCTGTCCCTTCTCTGGAGGGGATACATAAGCTGGCTGGCTGAGGTGGCTCCTGCTTTACCTGCCTTTTTGTGGGTCTTGAGTCATGTGCCTGGGAGAGAGGACTCAGAGCCAAGTGGGGAGATTTGAGGGGCCCCCAATTAGTGTAGTGACGGGTAGAGGGAGATATGGCATTGTGAGGAGGACTTGCCAGGTAAGGGGAATGTGGCCCAGGCACTTGACGGCTGTGCCTTGTTCCAGTCCTCCCCACACCCTCAGGTTTGTTGGTTGCCCTATCAGCCAGCTCTCAGACCTCTGGATGCTGCTCCTAAAAGCCAGATTGGTACGTAATAAGATCTCCCTCATTCACGATTTAATTGTGGATGAGGCAGCTGATCTGGCATGTATAACCGAGACCTGGGTGGGTGAGCAGGGAGAAGTCAGTCTTTCCCAGCTATGTCTGCCGGAGTACCTGTTCCAGCATCAGGGTAGACCTGAGGGTCGGGGAGGGGGGGATTGCTGAGGTCTATAGGAGCTCCATCTCCCTCTGCAAGCACCCTGTCCATGTGACTACTGGTCTGGAGTGTTTGCACCTTGTGTTGGGTCAGTGGGACAGACGGGATTCTGTTGGGCAGCAGGGGTGGGGGGTATACCAACAGACTTCCTAGCTGAGCGGACGGAGGTGGTCTTGGGTGTACTGTTGAGATCCCCCAGACTATTGGTTCTGGGGGATGTCAACATCCATGCCAAGGCCACCTATTCTGGGGTGGCTCAGGATTTCATGGTCTCCATGACAACCATGGGACTGTCCCAATATGCCAATTGGCCCAACACATGTAGCAGGGCATACTCTAGATTTGGTTTTTGCAACCGGACATGGAGTTGGTAATCAATGTGGGGGGCCTTAGATCAGTCCCTCTGTCATGGACAGATCACTGCTTACTGAAGTTTAGACTTACAGTGGCTTTTCCCCTCTGCAAGGGTGGGGGACCTATTAAGTTGGTCCACCCCCAGAGACTAATGTATCCGGATGGTTTCCAAAGGGCTCTGGGGAGTTTTCTGGCTTATAGGGCTGGTGCTCCTGTCAAAACCCTGGTTGAACTGTGGAATACAGAAATGACCTGGGCGGTTGACATGATTGCTCCTAAGTGCCCTCTCCTGTGTAGAGCTCATACGGCTCCATGGTATACCCCAGCGCTGAGAGCGATAAAACAATATAGGAGACGGCTTGAGTGCAGATGGAGACGAACTCCTGGTGGATGCAATTATACACTGGTAAGTGCCTATGGTAAGCTGTATTTAGGGGCAGTGAGGCATCAAAAAAACAATATTTTGCTGCCACTATCAAATCATCAATCTGCCGCCCAGCGGAGCCCTTCTGAATTGTCTGGGAGCTATTACAATCTGGCCCCAAGGACATGGTAGAACCATCTGAGGGCTACTGTAATGAATTTGCTAGGTGCTTCCAGGATAAAATCTTTAGCATCTGCCAGGACTTAGACTGCAGTGTTATAGCAGGTGAATCAAGCGAGGTATCCAGAGCACAGCCTTGTCCCGATTTCTTGGATGAGTTTCAGTTGGTGTAGCTTGAGAATGTTGACAAGGTGCTTGGACAAGTTCGTGCAACCTATTCTGTGCTGGATCCTTGACCTTCTTGGCTAATAAAAACTACCAGGGATGGAACAGCCGGCTGGGCCAGGGACGTGATTAATGCCTCTCTGCGAGAGGGGGTGGTCCCTTGCTGCCTGAAAGAGGTGGTAGTGAGACCACTCCTGAAGAGACCCTCCCTGGACCCAGAAAATCTTAATAACTATAGGCCAGTAGCAAATGTTCCATTTCTGGGCAAGGTCCTTGAATGAGTGGTTGAGGGCCAGCTCCAGACACTCTTGGATGAGACCGATTATCTGGATCCATTTCAGTTGGGTTTCAGGCCTGGTTGTGGCATGGAAACAGCCTTGGTCGCCCTGTATGATGACCTTTGTTGGGAGAGAGCAGGGGGAGTGCGACTCTGCTGATTCTCCTTGATCTCTCAGCGGCTTTCGATACCATCAACCATGGTATCCTTCTGGGGAAACTGGCTGAGTTGGGAGTGGGAGGTACTGCATTGCGGTGGTTCTGCTCCTACTTGGCAGGTCGCCTCCAGAAGGTGGTGCTTGGGGAACATTGCTCAGCACCCTGTACTGTCCAGTATGGGGTTCCACAGGGGTCAGTTCTGTCCCCCATGCTGTTCAACATCTACATGAAACCATTGGGTGCAGTCATCCGGAGCTTTGGAGTGCGTTGCCATCAGTATGCTGATGACACGCAGCTCTATTTCTCCTTTTCATCTTCTTCAGGTGAGGCTGTCAATGTGCTGAACCGGTGCCTGGCTGCGACAATGGACTGGATGAGGGCTAATAAACTGAGGCTCAATCCAGACAAGACTGAGATGCTGTTAGTGGGTGGTTCTTCTGACCAGATGGTGGATGTCCAACCTGTCCTAGATGGGGTTGTACTCCCCCTGAAGGAGCAGGTTCATAGCTTGGGGTTTCTCCTAGAACCATCTCTGTCACTTGAGGCTCAGGTAGCCTCAGTGGCACGGAGTGCCTTCTACCAACTTTGGTTGGTGGTCCAACTACGTCCATATCTGGACAGGGATAATCTGAGTTCAGGTGTCCATGCTCTGGTAACCTCCAAATTAGATTACTGCAATGCACTCTACATGGGGCTGCCTTTGAAAATGGTTTGGAAACTGCAGCTTGTGCCAAATGCAGCAGCCAGATTGGTAACAGGGACCAGACGGTCCGAACATATAAAACCGATTCTGGCCCGCTTGCATTGGCTGCCTGTATGTTTCCGAGCTCGATTCAAGGAGCTGGTTTTGACCTATAAAGCCTTACACAGCTTGGGACCACAATAGCTGATGGAACGCCTCTCCTGATACGAACCCACCCGTACACTATGTTCAAGATCAAAGGCCCTCCTCCAGTGCCTACTTGGAGGGAAGCTGGGAGTCTGTCAACAAGGGAGAGGGCCTTCTCAGTGGTGGCCCCCAAATTATGGAATGATCTCCCTGACGAGGTGTGCTTGGCGCCAACACTTATCTTTTCGGTGGCAGGTCAAGACTTTCCTCTTCTCCCAGGCATCTTAGCATGTGTTTCAAATTGTTTTTAAAAGATGTGTTTTTAAATTTGTGTATTTGTTCTAATGTTTTTAGTTACTGTAAACTGCCCAGAAAGCTTCGGCTATGGGACAGTATAGCCAATAAACAGACAAACAAACAAATAAATAAATAAAAGGAACTAAAACCAAGTTTAAATAGCTACAATTGGATATAATGAGAACACATGGTAAAATGGATCACATCACTAAGTAAAACAATGTTATAATTAAAAAAAGCAGGTCAGCCAAGTGAGCATCACAGAAATCTACCACAAAATTAGAGTAACAGTCATGCTGAGAAGCTGCTTAAAAACTCTACTGTGTTCTCAAGAAGAATAGAAAAATCAGTTTGCACATGTGTAGATATTGCCCAAGGAAAGTGCCATATTTTATTGAATTTTTCACAATTCTCCATTATTATATCAAGCATACTTGACAGGAGAAGACAAACTGTCTTTCACAAGGTATAAAGTAATATGCCAACAGTTCAAGAAAAGAGTTAAGATTAAACAAGACTGTCTGGTGGATTTATCTACACCAAGTAGAAGATCTCCAGAAACTTTCAAGTGACACACTGTTTAATACAACCAGCACCATCTTAACTTTGAAAGATGATACCAAAGTGCAATTAATTTACCCCTCAGCTGAATGTAATAAAATGAAAAAGCCTGAAAGCATGCATCAATTTCCAAATTCAGATTGACCTTTGCAACAACATCTGTGCTTTGGTGTTTCAGGAGGGCAAGAAACAACACCAGGGTCACCACCATCTTAGATTCTCCCCACCAAAACAGGAAAAGTACAGGAGAAAAATATATTGTGTGATTCCTTTGAAAGAACATTCTTGACAATGAACCATTAAAATGTTAGTATTTTAGCAAGGACAGACAAAGCCATAGAATGTACAATAGGAAACTGTATTTTGTTCCCTGAGAAACAAATCACCAAGGAGTTGTTAAATGTAACTTATAAATACATGGAGAATGAATAAATATTCTCTCTCGCTTGCAGTACACTAATAAAAACATGCTAACATTTTTAAGGATCACATCATTCCCTTTCAAAACAGCCAGATACTATATACAACCCCCCAGTGATTTTCCTGTGTTCTTTGACCAGGTTCACTAATAGAAGTCATGACTTACAGCTTTTATGCTCTTTCTGACAAGGCATGGGCCTCTATAATGCAAAAAGGGCAAGATTTGTGGCATTGGAACAACAGTTGGGGTACTTAACGTAAGCAACACTTTCTCAACTTTTTCTGAATACCTTTATGGCTCCCTCAAAAATTTCCAGGGCAAAACCTACAGGCGTGGCCTGCTCATAGTGGCAAGAAACAGTTCTGCATGTCTGCAACTACCTTAGGGAGGAAGAAGGTCCCTGTAAAGTTTGGGATTTATTGACCAGTCAATCTCCCTCTCTCTCTCTCCGCCCCCCTCTGTCACACACACACAAAATGTGAGTGGGGCTGAGGCCTCTAGGTTGCAACCTAACCTAGAGGCCTCAACATCTATTGATCCCTTTCTAGCATGGAGCAGTACCTCACTGCCCAACCTTCCTTTATATTCAGGTTGTCACTGATAGATTACTCTCATAAAACCTGCCTTTAAATTGCTTGCACTACTCTTCAAAATTACCCAAAATGGAATGGTAGCCCATACCCCATGAAGACTGCTTGTTATCTACTGTGCTCTTGTGGGTTGTCTAGTCCCAGGTGGTTTTCAGGGCTCCTGGGCTCCTTCAGACTTTAAGAAAATATATCTAGCATTTTTCTTGGCATGTGTCAGATTGATCTGCACTCAAGAGCTCTTGAGGCACATATTTGATATGGAAGAAACTAATAAAACTTCAGTACTGTAGAAGAGGTTAGTAGTTATGCCAAAATAAAAACTACAGCTTCTTAAAGATTGTTTCCCGGGCATGTACCAGTCACCAGTCTATTTAGGCCAAAGTATTACTTCTTAATTCAGTGACATCTGGCATAAGCACAGCCTAGAAGCTAACTAAGACAAATCCTTTACCAGAAAAGCACTATGTTTGCAGGTTATTTATTACCAGCTATGGGAATGTGGTAACAGATGCTAACAACTAGAGAGGGAGTGATTTAATGAAGGATCCGTTCCTCTTACCCTCCCCATCTCAAGTCAGCCAAGAAGCGTAGTGTGTTCATAGAACTTGGCAAGAGACAGATTTCTCTTTGCTACATTGATGGATTCGGAACCACAGATGACAGGAGTTGTTATAACAAATGTATTATCAAAAGACTGAATATGAAACAAAAGCAAACGTAGAAGTGATTTGCTGGATAACAAAGAAGATTTTCCCTTCGTGATAGCGTTCCATGGTTCACACACATCAGTCCTCCCTACCTTCCAATTTGCTGTGTTCACACACGTTCATGTTTATTAGTATCACTGTTTCCTTGTGGCCCCGCCCGCAATTTAAATATTAACTCCCTCCCGAACATCGCTAATCGAGAAGGGGAGGGGTTTCTGTCAATTTCACGCTAAGCCCGGAGACAGTGGGGGGTGCAACTGACACCAAATTACTTTTTTTCTGTTGTCAGTTTCATTTCCTCTAGACAAAGCCATTTTTTGTGAAGAAGGAATGAAATGTTTAGTGTGCAGTGTGTATATTTTTGTGTTTGTGTGTGTGCGCGCACACAACCTCTTTGTGAATGAGACGGCTGCATCCCGGCCGGAAAGTGTTAGATGGGGGGGTCGGGTTGACCCCCCTATCCTTCCCCTCCAGAAAACCAAGCAGGGCCACCCTGGCACATCCCGCGGCAAGTCCTGCTCTCTGGCCAGCAGGACTGCTCCCCGTCGCTGCCGCCACCGCCACCACCTCGAAGGGGAGGGGAGGGGAGGAGGGGCTGCTCACCTGCCCATGCCCCGAGCACCGACCCTAAATACCTGCCTGGTCTCTTCCCCACAAACTGGCATGGTGCGAAGCGGCTCCTCCTCCTCCTCCCCCCACAGAGAGAGGCGCAGGGGCAGCACAGCGCCTCTTTTCTTCCCTTTCTGCCCCTGCCCGGCTCGTAAAGTAAAATAGCGAGTAATCGGAGCGCATAGCTGGTTTAAAGGACTGAGGGAGGGAGCTTGCTGTGGAGAAAGTGAGGGAAAGGAAGGCTAGAGCCACCGGAAGTTTGTTCATCAGCAGCAGGAAACAAAATGACGTCCATAGACAGTGCAAGGGGTGGAGTAAGGGAGGATCTGAAAAACAGCGAAGAAAAGGTAATACATGGTAGGTGTGCACCGAAGCGGGTGCGGATTTTCAAAGCAAATTCGGGTTTTTAGAGCATTGATTTAATCTGGATTTAAAGGCGATAGCAGCTGAATGCACTTGCATTGGCAAAAACATCATGTAAACGGTCCAAATTTAAAGGATCTGCAAAAAGCACCAGACCCACATTATACTGGCATCTGATCAGGCCCACAGTGGCAACTTTGCTTTTGGGATGCTTTCTTGAGATTGATTTAATTACCAGGTTGGGCTTTGTGCTTGGGTTTGCTTTTAGGATGTTGGCGTGCCTGATCAGAAAGTCCAAACAATATACTCTCCTTGTTCTTAATAATGAACAAGGCAAGACTGTCCTCAAGGCAGTCAATTTCAGATGTCTTTGTCCTGCCACTCCTTAGTATAGAACTGCCTTACTTTAGAGTGCCAGAACTTGTTCTTTTGCCTAGTGGCTATGAGAACAAGATACCATTTTAGAAACTATTGTTGTCATGCAGCAAGATGCATTTTAAAAACAACAACAGCTCTGCTTAAAACAGAGTCTTTTCTGATGGTTGTTCTCTTTTCAATCTGGCCACAACAGACTGAGGGTAGAAACACACTCACTGTTCTGCTGGTTCCAGTGCATCTCTACCTCTCTCTTCTGAAAACTGGGGTACATGACTCTACTCAAACCCCACCCCTTTTCCCTTTAAAACCTGGTGGGAGCCACTTGAGTGTGTTTATGGTTTTTAATTCGCTCCTAAGAGATTTTGCAACTGATCGGCAGATCAACCCATTCCCCCTCTGGGTGTGGCTAATGTAATCACTTTGATCTGGCGACAGCCCAAGACTGAAATGGCTAATTCTTATGCAGATTTCATCAGGCTGACAACACTGTGGACTCTTTGATGGAGGAAGCTTCTCTGGATCCAACCCAACATGAGCACAATTTCAGACTATTTTTTCTCATGTCTTTAGTGGATCTAAGGTTTGATTTGCATGTATCTTAAGACATGCCAAAAGGGCTTCCCCCCTGCTCTGTGTTTAAAACCATGCATTGGCACATACATCTGCATGCATCCACCATGGGGTGTAAGGCAGAGATAACATTCAACTGCAAAGAATCTTTCACCTATGTCTGGTGGTGGGAAGTTTTTTCTGTCCTCAGCAACCCATGCTGGTATTTGCTCATCAGCACATTTAATACTCACATAATATGCAGAGAAGAAATAGGTTTTAGGCACATTAAGGCTACAATTCTATACCCACTTAACTGGGAGTAAATCCCATTGAACCGAATGTTTACTCCTGAGTGGGCACATACAGGATTGTACTAGAAAGGAATATACACACAGGTCTGTCTTGAGCATATGCATTCTTTACTTGTTGCTCCATCTGGAAACGCGTGCTTTATAAATCACAAGAGTGCTGTGAAAACTGTGATGTGGAACTAAACGTAAAGGGAAGCAACCCAAACTGAGGGTTTTGTGAGAACGTGCTTTTTACGAGCTATATAGGCAGTTGACATTTAATTTAAAAAGGAGACAGGGCATTTGGTCCAGCTTAGTTGTGAACAACTAGTCATGTGTAACAACCAGTGGCCCCAGATGCATGTCCTCATTTGTATCAAAAATTAAAATCCAGACAGTTCAATGGGACTCAGAGCAGCTGAGCAGCTAGTTTATAAGAATCTGAGGGGAACTGCTCATTGTTGCCAGCCACTGAAATGAAAAGATGGCAGTCTAGGCTGTAATCCTAAATACACTTACTAGGGAGTTAACACAGTGGGACCCACTTCTGAGTAAACATACACAAGATTGCAGTCAGTGAAATATAAATAACAGCACTGCCACCTATAAAACAGTTGATTGGAGAATGTGAAAGAAAGATTAGAAAGAAAGGCTGCTTATATGTGTGGAAAAGGGAAAAGAAAAGCTGCTTTTGTATTTGGATCTCTCTTGCTGGATCAGGGCAATTGTCAATTCTAATATGCAGCACGTCTAGGTAGGTACGGTTTACAAAAGGGTAAAGAAACTGCAAATGAGCTTTCACATTTGTGGAGGAAAGGAAGAAGCCTATTCAAATTAATGAAAATTTAGTAGATGCCATTAAGGGTAATTATAATAACATCTTCAGAGAAAACAAAATCTCTGGCTTGCTTGATTAGAAACTTAATAGAACAGTTCATTTGTTAATGATCAAGGATCTTATAGTAATCCTGACTGTGCTAATTCAAGACTTGAAAATGTCTTAAGGTTAAGAACCAATCTATTCATGAAGGCTTTCATCTGTAGACGTCTTTAATTACTTACATCAGAAAGTCCAGACTTTTTTTTCACAGACAGAATACATAACTGTAAGAGCTAATCTTTATCGCCAGTAATGGTCTGTTTCAGTGGCAACAAGAAGAGAGTTCATAGATGGAACTTTCACTGTCATGCTTTATACATCACTTTGGAAGGCAAAACTTAATGCAGACTGTAAGAGACCGTCTGTGCAATCCTAGTCATGCCTACTCAGTCAGAAGCAAGTCCCACTGAATTTAACAAGACTTAGTTTCAGATAAATGCCCAGGTCCAGCACAAGTAGGTTGGTTCAGGCACTAGCTGAGAGCCAAAGCAGTCCCCACCAGCCCTGTCCTTTTCAATGGGAGCCAAGCTCATATCACATCTGTGGTGGCCACTTGCCATGTTTAGTTACCCAAAATGCATTGCCTCAGACTATAGATTTATAAAATGATAATTTTATTTATTTTTATTTATTTGTTTCATTTTTAAACCGCCCATAGCAAGTGGCTCTCTGGGCGGTGTACAAAAGATTAAAATACAGAATATCACAATAAAATCAACCTACCAACAGTAAACATAAACAGCAAACAAAAAAAGATTTAAAATTATAACATTAAACGCTTAAAATGCCTGGGAGCATAGCCAGGTCTTAGCCTGGTCCTCCCTATAGATTTTATAGATTTATGGTCCTACTGGTAATTAAACATGATGGGCAGCCATTCAATAATGGTATGACTACCCAACCAGCACTGAAACGATTCTGGAGACCTGGTAGGCAGGGTAGTGAGCACTATATGTAAGTGATGACTTCCCCCACCCCTATTTTTTATGTTTCCTTTGTATTGAAATGAATGGTGTAGAACCATGCAATGACAACATAATTAATTATGCTAAATTTGGCCACAGTGGACAGCAAGATAAATAATGTAGTTTTTAGCTGAACTGCAGCAAATGGAAACAGTGCTACTTGTGACAAGTATGGGTTGGAATGGACTTTGCTAACTTTGTATATCCCTAGTTGGGAATGGGTTGGCCCAGGGAGAGTGGGTGCTGCTGCCCTGTGTGTCCACCTGGGTGGAGGGGGCATTGGCAGCACTGTGTTGAGGGCCCTCAAAGTCTTGTGCTGGCCCTGTAAGTGGGAGAAAAGTTGCAGCTTGAGCTATCAATAAAGACAATAGTGTAGGCTGCAGGATTGGCTTTGGTGTTTAAAGGGAGGGCAGGGGAAAGGAGAGCAATGAACTTTCCTGATGGAGACTCTTCTCCATTCCCATGCATCTAGTTTAGCAATATAGTGCTCAATGCATAGCTTGTAAACCTGCCATGTGCCCTTTGGTTTCACAACTGTTTCTGTTTGCTTATACAGAACACTAGCAATTATAAGCACAGTATGGAAATACAAGAGATGGATTTTTTTGTTTTCTGTTTAGAGCATAGGTTGATTTCATTCTATTATTACCTAGCAGGATTTAAGAGTAGAGACACACTCACTGTTCTGCCAGTTCCAGCACATCTCCACCTCTCTTTTCTGAAAATGGGGGCACATGGCATTAGTCAAACTCTGTCCTTTTTTACTGTAAAACTTGGTGGGAGCAGCTTGAGTGTTTTGTTTTTTTAAAAAAAATAACTTCAAAGAGATTTCGCAACTAGGGTTGCCAGGTTCATGGCCTGAGACTGATCCTGTATCTTTAGGAGAAGAGAAAGTCAGCCAAGTGCAGGTGTTCTTGCAACACTGTAATGGGAAAAACCACAAGGTGGAATTCTCCTTTTCCCTGCACAACTTTTAAAGATACAGAAGACCTCTGGGAGGCTGGGCCTGGCAACCCTAGTTGCGAAATCTCTTTGAAGTTATTTTTTTTAAAAAAACAAAACACTCAAGCTGCTCCCACCAAGTTTTACAGTAAAAAAGGACAGAGTTTGACTAACGCCATGTGCCCCCATTTTCAGAAAAGAGCGAAGCAAAAAGTCTAAGCACGCTGAAGTGAGGTGCAAAAGGGGGGGATGGAAGCAAAATAAAATAAAACAAAAGCATCACTTTTTGGTTCATTACTTTTTAAAAAAGAAATACCTGCATTCAGTTAATCATATCACAGCAAAATTCTAAACAAAATTCTATTCAAGCCTCATTTGCTTGTGGGGTTGAAAAAAACCTGTCCTGTTTTTTCATAATTCATGACCAAGACAGAAAATAACCCTGAGGGCAGATGGT
The DNA here is from genome assembly GCF_030035675.1 of Rhineura floridana. Classification (NCBI taxonomy): domain Eukaryota; kingdom Metazoa; phylum Chordata; class Lepidosauria; order Squamata; family Rhineuridae; genus Rhineura; species Rhineura floridana. Next base: position 77,182,114 of record NC_084482.1, read on the forward strand.
TACTTGATGTGCATTAACACGTGAATAAAAGTGAAGATAGCATCAACAGGACCATAAATAACGTTACAGGAGATGAAATCAATTATGTAGCTTTTTAAAATTATAGCAGATTGGGATGAAAGAAGCCTAATTTAATGAAATGTGAATGGCTATGGACTGGGACATAGTAATGGTCTGACAGACCACAACCAAATCACATCTCTAGTCTTTGCTGAGAGGAGCAGCCTCCCCCACCTGAGGGAGATGCTTTACCACCATGTGAGGGAAAAAAAAGATATCTCTTCACTGGACTTCTATGATCCAGACGACTTAACTATCGTGGCTAAGAGCATTGTACTATGCCATGTAGCCTGCTGGGTGATCTTGGGGCAGTCATTTGTTTCTCAGGCTCTGTCTCACACAGATCGTTGTGAGGATAAAATTAAGAGGAGATGAAGAACTGTGTATGTTGCCCTGAGCTACTTGGAGAAACGGCAGGACAGAAATGCAGATGCTTCAAAATGAATTGCTATCTTCTCTTGAAAGAGAATATGTGGGAGAAGCTCATGTTGGAACATGAAATGGAGAGCTGTGCCCTAGATTTTCAACCCAACTTTTATTCTGAATCTCAGTTGTCAAGGCAATTATAATATATTTGCATTTCCCCTCCCCTTTGGCAACAGGTGTAGAGGTCAAGCAGGTTTTGTGCTTCAAACCATTTTTTCACAGTTATCTTTCAGTCTTTAAGTCAGATATCACATTTATATTGTACTTTACATCTCTCCTAGCCTTCTGGTTGCAGGAGATGAACACAGAATGTGCTCCTGAATTGTGTATGAGACATGAATTTCCATTCATATACCTTAGACCAAGGAAATGCCACCTTGTGCTGTATTTTTCATTTTCTTCCCCACTTTGAAAATGGGTGCAGGAGCTGAGCTGGCATTCAAACTTCAGTTGTACAAACTTGATTCCAATTTCTGAATGTTCAATGGTGTTTTCATGTTATAAACAAGCATACAATGAATGCCAAATGGTCAAATGAAATCCAAGCATTCACTTCACTTGGCTAATGAACATTGCCAAGAGGCAATGTTGTATGAATTGCGCTCATTAGCTTTTAGATACTTGCATTATAAACTGAAATTCTAGAAATCTTCTGGATGCTGTTTTCTTTTTTTCTGATCTGCTTCACTGATTCAGTAGCTGGGCAGATGAAAATATGCATGCAAAATTAGGTTTTATTCCAGAATGGTCTTAATAAGCTTGTTTCACAAAGGAAAAGCACAAATCAGCAACAATGAAAAAAAGGAGCTTCCCTTCCAATGATATGGATGGCTGAAGAAATGAATGATGCCTAAAGATGGATTTGCAATCATGGTTAAAGCTGAATAAGTAGGAAAACCAGGTGTGATTTGTTATGCTACGCCACTTAAATAATTATCATCTCACCTCCTAATTTCCTGTAACTCATGAAAATGGATGCATCCAAGAAAGGAAGGCTAGAAAGTAAACAGGCATTCCTCTATGAACATTAAGAGTCAAACTGAGTAACAAAAACATCAGAAAAAAGTCTCAGAGTGTGAAATCCAATACTGATCCAGCAGAGCCATGTCCTCATGTAAGAAAAGGGATGTCCTAGACTATTATCTGAAGGCACAGGAGGCTGTCACCTTGGCAGGTCTGAGTCTGGTAAGCTCCTGGTTAGAGACCTCCTGGGAACCACATATATGCCACATTGGGTTTCATGGCAGAAGAAAGGCAGGATATAAATCTAAGAAAATAAATAAGGGGAATATTTTTGCAAATTTTCTGACACACCCTTTACAGGTCCCTGTACCAACCTTTTGCATTATTTTGAAGTGTTCCCCCAACCCTCAGGAACTGATTTTTTTTTTAGGTGCAGGGGGCTGCCAGGGGTAGGGGAAATCAGCAAAAATTGGCTCCCTTTCTCTTATGTTAGTGAACACCTTGTGGAATGGCAGCACTGGATTCTACCAAAATGTATCCATTTGGCTAAAAATGCTTAGCCAACTCAGTTGACTGCAATTAACTGAGTATAATAAAGCACACTGCCTAGTTTCAGAAGGTTCCTATACTCCTCTGTGTCTACTCTTGAAGCTGTATTTTAGGAGCTCATGGTAGACCTGATAAAGATTTAGGAAATTATTAATGGTGTGGAGAGAGCAGATAGTTTTCTCCCTCTCTTATCAGCCAGACTCTGGGCAGAGCCGGTGCCAGGCATGCTGGGGTCCTTGGGCTCCAGCCTGTCCTGGGCCCTGGCACATACATGCCTGCCTGCCTGCCCACCCACCTCTCCCTGAAGGGCCCCTCCTTAGGGTGGGTGGGTAACGGTAGCTTCTGTGATCCACAGTGTGGATCATGGGTGGGAGTTCCGAGGCGGACACACCCCACTGCTGTGCAGGCCTATGATGGCTGCCTGCAATAAGCTCCACCTACCTCTTGAAGTAAATGCTGGTTGCCAGGGCAGCGCCAGGCATGCCAGGGTCCATCGTGCTGTGGGCACAAGTCTGCCATCAACCAAGATGGCGACCGAGGTTTCCCTAAGGACCTGATGCCTCTCCCGCCATCTTGGCTGATGGCACACATGTGTGCATCCTTAAGGAGGGGCCCTTCAGGGGCCCTCGGCCAGGGCCCGACCTGGCCGCCCTCTGGTACTGGCCTTGACTCTGGGGTCACCTAAAGACATTGATTGGTATTATGTGCACAAAAAAAGCATTTACACGATACATAAGGATTATCGAATGCACCCTGTGTCATGGTCAGATCACTACCTGGTAAATATAGACTTCTCGATGCCTCACACCCTCCGCAGGGGAAAAGGACCTATTAGAATGGTCCACCCCAGACGCCTGATGGATCCAGAAGGATTCCTGACTGCGCTTGGGGAATTGGAACCTGCTGAAGGCCGCTCGGTTGACTCCCTGGTGTTAGAGTGGAATGAAGGGATCACCAGGGCTCTGGACCGGGTGGCACCGAAACGTCCTCTCCCCCTGAACAGAACTCAGTTAGCACCATGGTACACACCACGGTTGCGTAATCTGAGACAGGAGGTGAGACGACTAGAGCGCCGGTGGCGGAAATCCCGTTCCGAAGATGTCCGGACACAGGTTAGAGCAGCAGTAACTGCCTACCAAGTGACAATAAAGGCAGAAAAGAAGAAGTTCTTTGCTGCCTCTATTGCGTCAGCAGAGTGCTGTCCCAGGAGGTTGTTCCAGGTGGTCCGAAGCCTGGTCGGTCCAGTTGCTCAGGAACCCTTGGAGCAGTCCAAGACCTCCTGTGACAAGTTAGCAAAGCACTTTGCTGACAAAATCGAACATTTACGGAGCTCGATCCCGTACGCCGTGGATGCAGTGAGTGAATCAGAGTTGGCCAGTTGCAAGCCAGTCAAGTGGGATCGGTTTTGGCCTCTCCCTTCTGAGGATGTGGACAAGGTGCTCTCGACTGTGAAGCCTACCACCTGTCTAAATGATCCTTGTCCATCGTGGCTCCTGGTGAGCTGCAAAGAGAAACTGGGCGAGGGGACCAAGGCGGTGGTCAATGCATCCTTGAAGGAGGGTGTAATGCCATTAGCCCTCAAGGAGGCAATTGTAAAGCCCATCTTAAAGAAGCCCTCCTTGGATCCCCAGGTTTTGAATAACTTTCGCCCAATTTCGAATTTACCATTCTTGGGCAAGGTCATTGAGCGAGTGGTGGCTAATCAGCTGTCGACACACTTGGATGAAACGGATTATTTGGATCCATACCAATCGGGTTTCAGGACTGGACATGGAACTGAAACAGCCTTGGTCGCTCTGGTTGATGATATGAGGAGGGCATTAGATAGGGGAGAATTCACCTTTCTTGTCCTCCTCGATCTTTCAGCGGCTTTTGATACTGTTGACCACAGTATCCTTTTACATCGCCTGGAGGGATTGGGAATAGGAGGCACTGTATTATGGTGGTTCCATTCCTTTCTCTCCGATAGGCATCAACAGGTAGCATTGGGGGAGGAGGTTTCAGACCCTTGGCCTCTCAATTGTGGTGTGTCACAGGGCTCTATCCTCTCTCCCATGCTATTTAATATCTATATGAAGCCGCTGGGGACAATCATTAGGAGATTTGGGCTGCAGTGTCACCAATATGCGGATGACACTCAGCTCTATCTCTCGTTTAAATCTTCGCCAGAGTTGGCTGTGGAGACCATGTCCAAGTGCCTGGAATCCGTGAGTGGATGGATGGGAAGGAACAGGTTGAAGTTGAATCCCGATAAGACTGAGGTGCTGCTTGTGGGAGACAAGGGAAGGTTGGGAGATGTTGACCTGATGTTCAATGGGGTAACATTGCCCCTAAAGGACCAGGTCCGCAGCCTTGGGGTTGTTCTTGATTCCAGGCTGTCCATGGAGGCTCAGATTTCGGCAGTGAGCCGGGCAGCCTGGTATCAATTACACCTCATTCGTAGGCTGCAACCCTACCTCCCTGTTCATCAGCTCCCACTGGTAGTACATGCCCTGGTCACCTCTCGTTTAGACTACTGCAATGCACTCTACGTGGGGTTACCCTTGAAAATGGTCCGGAAATTACAACTTATACAAAATGCTGCGGCTCGACTACTTACAAATTGTCGCCGCCAGGAACACATCACTCCAGTGTTATTTGATCTACACTGGCTTCCAGTTATTTTCCGGGCTCAATTCAAGGTGTTGGTACTAACCTTTAAATCCCTACACGGTTTCGGACCAGTTTACCAGATGGAGCGCCTCCAGCGTCACCAATTATGCCGCCCGACAAGATCAGCCACTCAGGGCCTTCTCTTAGTCCCACCAACTAAAACAGCTAGGTTGGTGGGGACTAGAGAGAGGGCATTTTCAGTGGCGGCCCCCACTCTCTGGAACTCCCTCCCGTATGATCTTCGGCATGCCCCTTCCCTGAATGTATTCCGCAAAGCCTTGAAGACCTGGCTTTTCAGACAGGCCTTTGGGACATCCGGGGAGGGTTAATTTTCAGGGCTAACTGCCTATTACTCTGAACTGTTATCATTCCTATTTATAGTTTCCTTGTTATATTGTATTTTATGTGTATTTTATTGTGCTGCATCTACTGCAACTGATTTGTACGCCGCCTAGAGTGGCCATTGGCCAGATAGGCGACACATAAATTAAATTAAATTATTATTATTATTATTATTATTATTATTATTACTGTTAAGAACATAAGAAAAGCTCTGCTGGGTCTGGCCTGTGGTCCATCTAGTCCAGCATCCTCTTCTCACAGTGACCAACCAGATCCCTGAAAGCAGGACATGAGCACAGCAGCACTCTTCCCACTTGAGTTCCCCAGCAACTGGTACTCAACAGTGAAGGCAAGGCATAGCCATCATGACTAATAATCATTGATAGCCTTATCCTCCATTAATTTGTCTATACCTCTTTGAAAGTCAACCAAGTTGGTGGCCAGCTTGGATGCAAATGCAAAATGTGATGAGGGCCACTCATTCAGATGGCTTTAAAAGGATTAGACAAATTCATAGAGGCTAAGGCTGCAACTCTGTATCCACTGACTGGACATGTATAGAATTGTATTATGGGTCTATCAACAGCTAATCACCGTGATAGCTAAGTGAACCTTGGGGACTGTACAGGAAAGTAATGGACCACATCTCACACATCATAACCTACCATATCACAGTTAAGAGAAGAGAAAAAGTCTAGCTAGCTTTACAGTTGATTTCAGCAAGAATACAAGCAGAGAGAAAGGTAGGTGAAATGGGGGAATGGCCGGCAGCTCAGAAGCTCCTGTCCTGCAATCCGCGGCTGCTGCTGTGGATCGTGGAAGGGGAGCGGAGGGGCCTGGGGAAGGCTGGTGCCCTAGGGCCCCGGCATGCCTGGGGCCGGCCCTGCAAGCAATGCTATTTTTTTGAGCCATATGAAACAAAGTGGTGAATTGCACTGCTTTTGATAATAGAAACTTCACTTCTAGACCACAAATTAAAGCTGAAAAGCAGCTCCCTGTTAAAATTCAGATCAAGTAGCACAGAGCATCAGTACAAGTCATTAGAAGGTCGCAGGGAAGAGCTTGTGACTCCATGAATAGCAATTAATTCAAATCAATACAGAAATTAGAGAGAAAGATTAGAAAGTGGTGAAATTTACACAGTGAGAGCTAATTTATATTTTAACAAATTGTATCCTGCTGCACAATCAGTAAGGTCAGAATTAAGATTCAAGTCCGAGTTCCTTATTGTCTTTTCTTGTTAAGTGTCATTGCATGGACACCTTGGACAAGGAGTGCAACCACAAGTGAAAATATAAATAAAAACAAAATGCTTCAATTTGTAGAGGCTCCCACTAGTCCTTATATAGTGAAATGTGAGCAGTTTAGTAGTCAATCTGATACACATGGGAAGCCCACAACTAAGGCATGAAGGTGATAGCCCTTTCCTGCTATTGCTCCCCAGGAGTTAGTTGCATACATTTTTTGAACATGAAATTACACAATGCATAATTAATTTATGCAACTCACTGTCATAGGATGTAGTGATCATTAGTAGTTTAGATGACTTGGAAAGGGAATTAGCTAAATCCATGAAGAATAAGAATATCAGGAGTATAGGAGAATAGGATCACAGGCAGTTGCTGGGGAATAATAAAAGGAGAGAGCTATCGCCCTAGGGTCCTGCTTGTGGGCTTCCTGAAGGCATCTGGGAAAAACAGAATGCAGGATTAGATAGGCCTTTGGTCTGATCCACTAGGGTTCTTCTTATTGTTAGGACTAAACAAATAATAAATCAATATAACTGCCTAAGGGTATTCTCACTGTACAGAGGATTTGCTAAAGCTCATTGTAGGTATCTCTTTTAATACATACACGATTTTAAAAAGGGGGGCATACCTCAAGGTCAAAAGATGAAAAACTGGATTGAGAACACTGCGAGAAGAAGGGGAAGTGGGGATTTCTTTTAATTTCACCCATTAGTGACTTCGTCTTTTCTTCTGGGCTTAGCCTCTTGCTTTCAGCAAGTATACCCTTGGGCATAGAGAGTGTAAGGTCATTTGTGTGAAAGGGTGTCAGAAAGCTATGAGGAGGGAAAACAGGCTGCAAGAGAATTATCTCCCCACATCTCATAAAAGGATAGCAGCAAAGATGGCCTCTCTGAACTCTGTAGAGTGTATGCTCAGAATAAGAAGGCCAAGAAGCTGTTTCTTTCAATCTATTGTGTGTGTGTTCCACAAATGCCTTCCTTTCTAGGAGCAGAGAAAACTTAAATCTGCAGACATGCTAGCTGGTGGCCTTTTTCTGTGAGAATGTCAGGGGATTAGAGACACAGGTTTCTGCACTTCATATCATCTAGATTTACTGGGAAGAAGTCAGAAACATTCTTATCAGAGACCAAAGGGTGGAGGGACCAACTGGGGAAGAGAAATTGGATGCAGATTGTTTCCTGTGTATGTATTAAGGGACAGTGTGCTTTCTGTGTTGGACCACAACAGAAGCAGATGCTCCCGATTACAGTCTGTCTGAATGCTCTTTTATTTCTGCTGGCTGGCAAGGGTGCCTCCTAGAGATCTAGTTTGCCAGTAAGTAGAGGAAGAGAGTTCATTCTTACCAGGAGAAAAACAACCATCACAGGGGAAATGTATGAGCAGATATTGCTATAATTCTCCCTTGGAAAGGACCAAAATTATTCAGAGAATGAATGCAGGACAACCTTACTCTTGCAAACCAGTAGGTACCTTTCTCAAGATTTAGGGTTCATAATTGTGTCTTTACTCATATTGGTAAAGAGTGGGAGACTACTGGCAAAAGAGAGTCCCACATGAAGCAAGAACCTCTGCAAGACCCTAGTTCTAGTTTATGGACTTATCCATATGGGGGTATTTCTTCATAGCAAATACACTGCTTTTACCATTGTAATAGATTTGCAAGGTCCACACTTCGTGCTCAATGGTAGCTACAAATCCATTGTTTTCCATTCACACAAGTAGGTGTTCCTCTGGGAAGGATTAGTGTCACTGTTTCCTTGTGGCCCCATCCTCTAATTTTATATCTTTACTCCCTCCAGTTGCTCAGTTACTGGGCATGTGCAAATACTTTTGATCTGTGCAGTATTTCCACTCCCTCCTGCCCCCACCGCTTCTTGAAGTTTGGTGGTTGAAAAGAAGATAGCTCACAGGAACTTTCTTTCTCCACTGCCCCTTGCTTTTTCTGAGTTAATTTTTCCCCGTTGCAAAAACCAATCAATATAATATTGATATTTTAAATAAAAGACCAATATCAATATTTTGAGAATATTTTGAGAAAATATCAATAGCAATATTGATATTTTCCCAAAATATCAATATTAATATCAATATTTTTAAGGCAACTTTTTAAAAAAATCAACTTTAGATTTTTTAGGAAAAAAATGGGAAACCAGGAGTGGAGAGATGTTACTTCAAAATTCTCTCTGCAAAGATAGAGAATATGAGAAAGAATGATAAAATCCAATGGCAATTCCCATCGCTAGTTACAAGGAGTGTACGAAGTTTATTTGGGGAGAAAGAGAGGAAAGAAGAGAGGGCTGTAGCAAACGGTGAAGTGGGGAGCACAGAACAGTTGGAAGTTGCTGGATAAAACACCAGAAACAAAATGGAATTCATAGGAAAATTAGTGGGTGGAGAAAGGGAAGTATCTGAAAGTGACAATTCACCCACCCACTAAAAACTATAGAAGCAACCCATCTTCCAAGATATGTGGAGTGGAGTGGAGCCATATTGTTCTAAAGTTTTCATTCATGTTATCAGTGGATTGGGTTAGTACAGATTTACAGGGGGGAAATTGCATGATAGCTTCTGTTTGCCAGTAATGTCATCTGAACCATGCGAATTAAAAGATGTGAGTAGCATCAAACACAAAGTAAACTACTGTGCAGATGAGCCCTATGTAGAATGGCATCTTAGGCTGTGGGGACGTTAGTCACCTACAGCAAAGCGTTTCCATTGGCCACACCTGGAGGGGCAACAGGTTCATCTGCTGATCCTTTGCGAAATCTCTTTGAAGTGAATTTTTTTAAAAAAGCACTCAAGGAGGGGGTGGTGACATCACCCAACAAAGATGGCATCTTAGTTCTGCTCTCCACTACTCCCGGGACTAATTCTTAAGCTTTTAAACCACCCAAGCCTTCAGCCAAATTTCACAAAGAAGTGTTTTGCCTTTCTGATGATTGAGAGCATACAGTGTGCTAAAAATTTGGAACCTCAAGCAAACCCTCACCAGGATCTAGCAGGAGGCTTGAAACGCAGGAGATGTAAATGCTGCCATGTCTCCAAAGGCCCCTAGGAGCGGTAAGGTAGACATTGATCTTATGTCTGATATTCTGGAAAAATTTAGAGAGGACATGTTTTATGAATGGGAGAAAACTATACGTCCTCTACAGCAAGAAGTTAAAGAATTAGCAACTCAAGTAAAAGAAACCGCACAAGTAACAGTGGAGGTGAAGGAGCAGGGAATGAAGCATAAGGAGGCCATTAAAGCCCTGTCACTAGAGCACAATAATATAAAGAAGCAGATTGCTGACCTGGAGGATCGCTCTCGCCACCAGAATCTGAGAGTGAGAGGGGCCACTGAACAAGTGGGAGAAACAAAAGAATCTTTATTAAAGGACTTGGTAATGTGGATGAACAATCAATTTCCTGAGGTGAAACTGACAGAAGATATTGAAAGAGCTCACAGAGCTTTATACTCAAAACCAAAAGGGGGGGGAACGCCCTAGAGATATCCTAATACGATTCAACAACTACGCCCTGAAGGAAACGATTTCTCAGAAGATTAGAGCCCTGGAATCTTTAGAATGGAAAGGCTCCCCTGTCTCTGTCTTTCAAGATCTGAGCCAAGATACACTGCAAAGAAGGAGAGATTTCAAACCATACACAGATTTGTTCCACAAAGCAGGCCTGCAGTACAAGTGGGGATTTCCCTTCAAACTACTTCTAAAGGCAGATGGGACCACACACATTATCAGCTCAACCAAAGAAGCAAAGAAGCTAGTGACTCTTATGGGTCTAAAGCCAAGCAGCAATGAAAATATGGAAGCCATTTCTGACAGCTCAAGCGAGGAAGAAGACAGCTTAAAATGGAGAGAAATGAGAAAAGGTGGCAAAAGAGGACAGCGCTTTAACTCAAAATCGTAACTTATTTCACTAATGGCTTTAAGTCTTTACACTCTGCTTAAAATGGTTCATAAGGAAAATCAATAACTCCTAATTATAAAAACAATGTTTAAATATAGCATCAGAGATAGGGTTGCCATATTGTCCGGTTAGCCGGGTTTTACCCAGATTCTTTCTATGCCACCCAGCGCCCGTTTAGCCCCTTAGGTGGCCCGGATTCTCAGCTTTAATTAAAAAAAAAATTAAGTTTCTAGGTGGTCCGGTTCTCGAGATATACATAAAAACGTCAGCCACCCCGACTTTTAAATCTTTTTTAAAAAACAAATCTTTACTGTATAGCACTTCGTAGCTTTAATCCCACCCATTCAGGATTGCAGTCAATCAGTGTGAAGCCAGTTTGGTTGACCTGAGGTGGTGTCATTGCAATGCCAGAAAATGGTGGTCCCCCCCCCCGTTTATCTGAAAATCTCATGAATTGGGTAAGTATATACATTTCAGTTTTTTTCCCTCTTGTGTGCAGGAGTCAGATCCTGGGCAGTGTTTTCAAAACCTTCCCAATACTTGCTTTTGTGGGGGTAAAAGCATGCTAATCCCATATGCCCAGAGTAAATCCCATTGAATTCAATAAGACTTACTTTTGAGTAGACATGGTTATGAATGTGCTGTAAATTAATGGGACTTTTGACTGAATATAAAAAGAATTATGTTTGTGTTCTAACTTTTTCTGGCCCTCTCCAGTCCTATTTTAAAGCAAGTAGGCAGGTATTACAGTTTTTATTCTGTAGGAAACTAATACCGATTTTTTAAAAACTAATACTGATTTTTCTGCAATGACCAACTGGTTTAACAATAAACTATTATATAGGCTGTATGTATTTATATATCTGCAGTGTGTGTGTGTGTGTATGTGTGTGTGTGTGTGTGTATGGAGTCTTTCCAACAACCCTGTGAGGTAGGGTTGGGAAACCAAGACAACTCACAATAAGAAATAAATCCCTTTAAAATCCAATAACCATAAAGCAAGAATAAACAGTTGGAAAACAGCCTAAAGAGGCATGATTCTGAATTTTGGGTTGGGTGAATGAACTTTATTTATTTATTATTTGATTTATATCCCTCCCTTCCTCCCAGTAGGAGCCCAGGGCGGCAAACAAAGCACTAAAAGCACTTTAAAACATCATAAAAAACAGACTTTAAAATATATTAAAACATCTTTGAAAACATTTTAAAAGCTTTAAAAAAAAGAAAAGGCTTAAAAACATATTAAAAAGCAATTCCAACACAGACTCAGACTGGGATAAGGTCTCAACTTAAAAGGACAAGTTGAAAGAACAAGTTCCTTATCACTTGAGGCTGTAGTTCTCTGCACACTTCCCAGCTTGAGTAAGCCCCATTGAATACATTGGGACTTGCTTCTGAGTAACAAACATCGGATTGCACTATAAATATATTTACAGATTGTGTAATTCATAAACATATTTGATAGTCATGTTTATATAAATATTTCTTCATACTGTGTTCCAATAAGTACCGTATATTCCGGCGTATAAGACGACTTTTTAACCCAGGAAAATCTTCTCAAAAGTCGGGGGTCGTCTTATACGCTGGGTGCTGAAAAAGACCGGGAAAGTTAAGTCAAAAAATGGCGGACAATAACGAAGCGGCAATGGCGGGTGGGGGTAGAGCCGCTTGTGCTGGCCCGCGGGGCCGATAAGCAAGGTCGCGGCGCAGAAAATCAATAAAGGAACAGCTAGGTAAAAAAGGCTAAAAAGCCGCCGCCGCTAAGGAAGCAGGAGGAGGCAGCCGCAGCCGCCGTATGCAGAGACCGTTGTGGCGCGAAACTGTCAGGCAGCGAGGCTCAAGGCAGTCCGAGATAAAAGCCGCAAAGGAAGAGAGAGAGCCGCAGCCGCAGACTCTCAATGAAATATTCCCGGGACGGGGGAGACTCAAACGGCCAGGAACGGGAGGGAAATAATGACGGGAGCTGCAGCCGCAAGCTCCCGCTGGGAATAGAGAGAACCGCAGCCGTGGTCCCTCTGATGGCCGTTGGATGAAAGGCTGGGAAAATCAACGGCCCAGGCAACAGGGAATCCCCCCAAGGGAACTCCCCAGGAATGGAAAACACGACGTTAGATACAAGACAGAGGGAAGGGAACACTTGGTAAACACACAGTCACAAAACCTCCACACTCTGTCAAACAAATACAGCAACAAAAAACAGAAAACTTAGCTAAGCTACGCTATAGGATCTCAATCTTGTTCGTACGAAGAATGAACTGGAGAGTGGGAGGGGCCTGACGCCCCTAGTCTTGACTTCAAAGACATTCTTGCCTTTGCACGATAGCCTTTGTATACAACAACCAGCCAATCGCCGGTAAGGTACATCGCTTGCATGTCATAAGCAGGGGTAGTCTTATACGGCGAGTATATCCCAAACTCTATATTTTAACTGGAAAAATTGGGGGTCGTCTTATACGCCCAGTCGTCTTATACGCCGGAATATACGGTATTTGATTTCACACTATGGTTGTAGATGATTTTCCCCCCTGCATTTTAAGTGTGCCCTTCTTCCTGGGGGTGGTCATGGTTCTCTGTTGTTTTCATCCTGAGGGGAGGATAGGCTGAGAGATGGTGAGTAGCACATTTAAGGTCTCTTCACCTCCCCCCCCCTTTTTTAGTTGTATTTATTTTATATTTCTCCAATATCTTCCCCTGGCTGTTTTTATGTATTTTAAATATTTTTAGATTAAATAAATAGGAAATCATAATTGTGAACCTCCCTAAAAGCAATTTACCTATCCATATGTTTTGGCAAAGTGATGGTGCGAAGGCATGCTGGTAGAACAAGAGACCATGTCTGAGGCATGTTATAAGGTGTTTGAGGACTTTTGTCACACATTACTTTTTGAGACCTGTAGATTCATGTTGGAAAGAACACGTGCACGTATTGAATGGTGGCTTGGGTGCTGTTTTTTCAGTCTACGCTGCATGCGTAGGGAAGGTGATACATCATCTGGCAGCTAGCTTCATAACGTGAGAATGAAAAACATTTGGATCACCATTCACTTGTTTACTTTTCTCACTATTGAGACCACTTCATATATTACTTTTTCATACGCAGAAATTTAATCTTTGTATAGGAAAAAGTATTTTCTATATATTTTATTGTTTTATTGTTCATATTGTGTCATTTATTGTATTTCCTATGTTCACCGCCCAGAGAGCTATTGCTAGTCGGGCGGTATATAAGTTAAATAAATAAATAAATAAATAAATAAATAGGAAAAAGTATTTTGTAAAATATGAAGGACAGTGGCTGCCCAGTCAGTATAACCACTGTACAAGATCTACCCAGCCACTGTAATTACCTTTTTGTTTTGAGTGCCCTGTTGTCTGGGTCTTGCTTATGGAAGGGGTGTGCAAGTAGTGCCCCCCCCAAGTGTGGAGGCTTGGACGAACATTGTGTTATGGAAAACCAAAGTCTGTGTGAAAATACATATTTGGGAATGCCATCAGTGTGATCCTAAGCACAATTAATAAATAACGTCATATCGAACTTGCACGTCACAAAATATTTTACGGTCATGTCCATAAGCACCAGGAGTGTAGTCGTCCAGGGGGTCTTAGTCCCTCTGCTTTTTTTGGGAGCAGGGTCCGTATGTCTCCAAGCATAGTGTACTTAGACTTTCAAAAAGCGTTTGACAAGGTACCTCACCAAAGACTTCTGAGGAAGCTTAGCAGTCATGGAATAAGAGGAGAGGTCCTCTTGTGGATAAGAAATTGGTTAAGAAGCAGAAAGCAGGGAGTAGGAATAAACGGACAGTTCTCCCAATGGAGGGCTGTAGAAAGTGGAGTCCCTCAAGGATCGGTATTGGGACCTGTACTTTTCAACTTGTTCATTAATGACCTAGAATTAGGAGTGAGCAGTGAAGTGGCCAAGTTTGCTGACGACACTAAATTGTTCAGGGTTGTTAAAACAAAAAGGGATTGCGAAGAGCTCCAAAAAGACCTCTCCAAACTGAGTGAATGGGCGGAAAAATGGCAAATGCAATTCAATATAAACAAGTGTAAAATTATGCATATTGGAGCAAAAAATCTTAATTTCACATATACGCTCATGGGGTCTGAACTGGCGGTGACTGACCAGGAGAGAGACCTCGGGGTTGTAGTTGGCAGCACGATGAAAATGTCGACCCAGTGTGCAGCAGCTGTGAAAAAGGCAAATTCCATGCTAGCGATAATTAGGAAAGGTATTGAAAATAAAACAGCCGATATCATAATGCCGTTGTATAAATCTATGGTGCGGCCGCATTTGGAATACTGTGTACAGTTCTGGTCGCCTCATCTCAAAAAGGATATTATAGAGTTGGAAAAGGTTCAGAAGAGGGCAACCAGAATGATCAAGGGGATGGAGCGACTCCCTTATGAGGAAAGGTTGCAGCATTTGGGGCTTTTTAGTTTAGAGAAAAGGCGGGTCAGAGGAGACATGATAGAAGTGTATAAAATTATGCATGGCATTGAGAAAGTGGATAGAGAAAAGTTCTTCTCCCTCTCTCATAATACTAGAACTCGTGGACATTCAAAGCAGCTGAATGTTGGAAGATTCAGGACAGACAAAAGGAAGTACTTCTTTACTCAGCGCATAGTTAAACTATGGAATTTGCTCCCACAAGATGCAGTAATGGCCACCAGCTTGGACGGCTTTAAAAGAAGATTAGACAAATTCATGGAGGACAGGGCTATCAATGGCTACTAGCCATGATGGCTGTGCTGTGCCACCCTAGTCAGAGGCAGCATGCTTCTGAAAGCCAGTTGCCGGAAGCCTCAGGAGGGGAGAGTGTTCTTGCACTCGGGTCCTGCTTGCGGGCTTCCCCCGGGCACCTGGTTGGCCACTGTGAGAACAGGATGCTGGACTAGATGGGCCACTGGCCTCATCCAGCAGGCTCTTCTTATGTTCTTATGTTCTATGTTCATCCTACAATCAGCATGAAAAGGGAGTGTGTTAGTCACTGAGAAGAGTCTTCTAATATGCTTCCTTGCCTTTTCTGCTGATTGGAGCCAATCAGAGTGAAAGGAGGTGAGTCAGCCACTGAGAAGACTCTTCTCAATTGCTAACGCTCTCCACTTACATGCTGATTGGCTCCTAGAGATGTTTGTTGTTGTGAGAGAATGCATTAACAAAGATCTCATTCTTAATCCAGGAGCAAAAAAGGGTGTACATGGCTACAACTATCATGAAGGGACTCTGCACTTCTGAATTTTCTACTAAACAACTGATAAACACCTATGTAACTTTGTGTCTGGAGACTTATTATTAAGTATCACTTTCCATAATTGTAAGGAGGTATGTCCACATGCATGCATCCCAGGCACCTAAATGAGGGGTGAGAGCAGCATAGCGACACAAGCAGATGTCTTATTCCAGGGGTTCCCAAACTTTTCTTCTACATAGACCACTTCAAAATTGCTGAAGGTCTGAAAGTATCTGAACATTTACTATGGGCATATGCAAGATAATTAACTCCCATTAGTGATAACAGCAAGAATTTATAATTATTATTTTAATTAAAACAAGAGGCTTATCAGTACTTTGAAGAGGTTGTTGTTGTTATGTGCCTCCAAGTCGACTATGACTTATGGCGACCCTATGAATCAGCGACCTCCAAGAGCATCTGTCATGTACCACCCTGTTCAGATCTTGTAAATTCAGGTCTGTGGCTTCCTTTATGGAATCAATCCATCTCTTGTTTGGCCTTCCTCTTTTTCTACTCCCTTCTGTTTTTCCCAGCATTATTGTCTTTTCTAGTGAATCATGTCTTTTCATTATGTGTCCAAAGTATGATAACCTCAGTTTCATCATTTTAGCTTCTAGTGATAGTTCTGGTTTAATTTGTTCTAACACCCAATTATTGGTCTTTTTTGCAGTCCATGGTATGCGCAAAGCTCTCCTCCAACACCACATTTCAAATGAGTTGATTTTTCTCTTATTCGCCTTTTTCACTGTCTGACTTTCACATCCAGGACTGGGTCTTTCATGATGCCCGGTGGGGGGGGGGAGCAGGAGAGTAGTCGATAAGACAGACATCCTGGCATTGGTAATCTAATTAGCAAGGTATGTGTGGGGTTGTTGCACACTTCCAGGCTCAGATTCATTTTGAGTAGGGAGGTGGAACCTGTGTAGATGTGGTTGATCAAAGGGAGAAGAAATTTTGAGTTAAGGAAAGCTCTGCTTTTATAAAACCTAAGAAACATACAGATACTTTGAATATCTGAGTGCCTGCACCAGTGGAATACTGGAGGAACTTGTAAAACTTGCTGCTACAGTATTTACAACTGAGCATGTGGTGTGAAAGACTCCTTTTCCTAACATTTTGGCTTCTTGTTTTTCTCCACCCACCACATCTTTGAAATATATCGTATATGGTTAACCGTACTGCTGCCCTGACTTACTTTATGTTTGTTGCTATTTTGTGTTTTTATTGTGTTTTTATATTGATTGTGTATTTTTATTGTTTTTATTATATTTGTAAGCTGTGCTGAGCTCTGTTTTTAACCGCAGAAGGGCAGGATATAATTCCTCTTAATCAATCAATAAATATTCCATAGTGTTGAAAACTAGAGTCTAGGCATTTAAGGCTGAAAATGTAAATTTTTTAAAAAAAGATTTCTCACATCTTTCCCCAGCTTTTGGTGGTAATTCCTAGGCACAAAAACAAAACAACTGGACAATCCAAATATTAATATGCAAATATTTGCATAATATGCAAATTAGCCTGCCCAGATTTGTGGAACTGGAATATGGCAACCCTAATGAGAGATAATACAAAACAAGTTTGCCCTCTTTCATCTATTTTATTTGCCTTTGCACTTGAACCTCTTGCGAATGCAATAAGACACAACCCTCTAATAAAAGGGGTTACAGTAAATGGTCAGACCCATTTGCTCAATCTTTTTGCCAACGGCATAGCTCTGATGTTGTCTAACCCAGAGGAAGCAATTCCAGCACTAATGTAAGAAATCTAGACCTACGGGAAAGTGGCAGGTCTTGAGATTAATTTTCAAAAATCAGAACTCATGCTTTAATATGCCTCCAGAATTGACCCCAAAATTACAAGTAATCTCCAGACTG